>NW_003852442.1:39120-151820 GCF_000181295.1 Otolemur garnettii | reverse complement strand
CTCAGCCCAGGCTCTCCCAGTCCCCCTTGAGTCACCCTCCTCAGCCAGACTGCTGTGCCCAGGGGTTAAGTAGGAATCAGCGGTCACTAAGGAAGGAGAACGTTGAGGCCTGGGTCACCCTGAGATCATGTGGATGAGATCTGGCCACAGGCTGGGGGAGCGTGTACAGGAGAGCAGGGGCACTGAAAGGGTGACCAGAGAATGGTCTCAACCCAGGCCTGTGTTTTCTCATGGCCCTGGGATGCAGGAGTCCCAGGGTGGGCCAAGCAGTTCTCTGTGTAGGGAGATCACCTGAGCAGGTCGGGGAGCTGGAGCTGGAGACGTCCCCATGGTCTTTCAGGGTGCCCCGTGGCTGAGCTGTACAGAGGGTATCCAAGTCCGGGGTAGGGCAGGGGCACATGGAGAGTGACAACAGCACTCTTTCGGGGGTCCCACGGCACATGTGGACAAGTCCTTTAAGCACCCTAAAAGCATGGAGAAAGGGCCCATTTCCCCCTGTCTCTTCTACAGAATCATAAGTCCACCCAGCTAGTGTGTGCCTGCCCACTCCCAGGACTCTGTTCCCAGTTGACCATTCTCACCCTCAGGCACACGCAGAGATGGGTGCAGAGAAGAAACAGGAGGAGGAATCAAAGGCCAGTGCCTGGTAGCCAGCAGAGGAGCACAGGGAGGCCTGGGGGCACTGGGCAAGGGGGTCAGCCCCAGGGCAGCCACCCCAGGGCCTCACTTGGCTTCACTCGGGGAATGCAGAGCCTGTTACCTGGCCCGAGGGTGGTGGATATTTCCACCACAATTAGACATTCTCTGGGACTCAGTTTCCCCAGCTGTAAAATGAGGATAGTAGACCAAATTCTCTCTCTGAAGCCCCTCACCATTTTCTCCACCTTGATTTGAGGAGCTGGTGTGATACTCACGGTGTTGTCCTAACCATGGTGTGGGGGTTGGGGAGCACATCTTGGCACCTGATGTTCCTGGTGGGTGAGAGCATCTGTCTTCTTTGGGAGTCAGCATCCGACTGGGGAGAGAGGAAGGTAGCCCAGAGTCACTGGCACACAAAGGTCATCTTTCCTTATGATCAGATGGGAGGAGACAGGCTGTCCTGAGGATGTGCAGGACCCGGGTTCCAGCCGGGCCATGTGCCCTCGGCCCCACCATCTGACCCCCCCATGCCACAGTTTCCTCATCTGTGAAATGGGCCACACAGCTGGCAGTGACTAAATGAGTTCATGGGCATGAAAACCTTCCTGTAGATTTTCCATCCTTATTTGTTATCTTGGAACCAGAGAAAGACATCCCGACAGTGGGGCTGCAGCCCAGAACCTTCCACCTGCTCTCAGGCCTTACACCGAAGCCATTTGCCTGGAGAAAGTGGAAAGTGAAAAAGGTTGATGCCCCCCTCCCCCAGCCCCACTCTTCCCCAAAAGAAATCCGCGCAGCCCCAGCTCCAGAGCCCGACTCTCACCGCCAATCCAGGGCGGCGTTTCCTTTCTCTCTTTTTTCTTTTTTTTATCTCGCCAGCAGAGCATCTTGCGGTCGGTCATTCCATTTCATTTCTGGCCTTCGGAGAGTGACATTTACATATTAATATTTTCTGAGGGAGCCCCGTGCAGGCTGGAGCAAGTGCGCCCGCATGGCCTCTCCGAGCGCAGGGAGATAAAGCAGGCTCCCGCGTGAATGCCGCAGCGAGCCGCATGGCGTGAAAGGCCTCACATTTGCCCTGTCAGCATGTGGTACATCGGCTCAACAACTGATTTAGCGCTCCTTTCTCCCTGCGAGGTTTATCTCCACTTACAGAGGACACGCTCTTTGTGAGGGGCTCTGCCTCCCTGTCACTTCCCGCTGCCATCCCTCAGCCTCATGCCAGGAATGGGGCTCCTGGCCTGAAACGCCCTGACAGGCACATTAGCTGGAGCCGGGCACAGCCGGCTGTCACCAGCCGGGTTATCTCTCCCCTGCAGAGCCTGCTGGCCGTGGCCCTCCAGTCCCCAGCCACTCAGACATCTGTGCCTGCGGGTCCAGGTCCAGAGTGACCCCACAGCGGGGAGGGCTTTGGCTGTGATTGACGAGGTCAGTTTTCTCTGGGTGTGAGGGTCAGAGATAGAACGTGGGAGGTCTCTGAGCAAGGAGGATGCCCCCCGTGGATGGGACAGATGGTGGAAAGAGCCCCAGGTAATGGCAGCACTCCCGTGACCGCGTGGCTGGGATTGCCTCTCATCCTGTGTAACCATCAGCTCAGCAACTGTGAAGCAGTGACGCCACCATCTGTATTTATACCAGAGGAAAGAAAAGCAGAGAGGGGGAGTGACTTGGCTAAGGTCACACAGCTGGGAGCTGAGGCTGGGGTCCTGAGGGTGAGTCCAGAGTGGACCACATTCAGCTTCCGGCCCCACCTCTGCCTTAGGCCACCCGTTACCATCTCTGTGACACAGTTTTCCCTGCTGTGATTTGGGACAGCAGTACCCAATGCTGCATCTTGTACACGGACAAGTCAATCTGTAAAAGCAGAATTTGATGTGCTGGTAGTTTTGTTTTAAATCACTCAGTGTGCTGGGGACATGCTCTCAGTATCCACAAAGCAGCTGCGGTGTGTAGGTCCCACGTGGTATGAAAAGGGACCTATTGACCGATATTAGATGTGAGGCATTCACCTCGCAGCATGAGATGGTCTCCAGAGATCGCCTCTCACCTCAGCTCACGCACATCTGGGCCCCTCTGCACAGCCCTGTCCATCCCTTAGCTTGCCTGTTTCTTTCTTCCTTAGACCCAGATCCATGCAGGCCACATGGTGGCCATGAACACACCCTTGACCTGCCTGCGGGGGTTCAGTCCCAGCCACTCCCTCCCTGTGTGTGACCACAGGTCATTTCCCTTTTTGTGCCTCAGTCTCCCCTCTGGACAAGCAGGATGATGAAGCAACTATCTCATGAGGCTCTTCCAGGGCTAAATGACTTACTGTGGTAAGTGTTTGGGACGGTAGGTTCTAGGTGTTCATAAATGTTTTTAGCAGTGGCCTTTGTCACCTTTGCCACTGTCCCCATCACCACCAGGCCTGGAGTAACTAGCAGGAGCATATTGGTGGGCTGTGGACAGGGGCCCAGTCAAGAGCTAGCCATCCCCGAACCAGGCCAGCCTCTTTCTGAGTGTTCTTACCCCATAAAATGTGGAGCACGCTGGCGCTCAGCCCAGGGGTCATGAAGGGTTGCCACGATACTGTTTTAAGATCTTCCACTAATGAGGGCCCGGCTGTACCAAGTGTTTCCGTGACTGAGCGTGTCAGTGAGAAACTGGGCACCACGCACAGAAGCCACTAGCATCTTCCAGCTGGGAAGGTGGCGGGGGGACCAGAGTCCCTGTCCCTCTGGAGCCTCTCCTGGGCCTCCTAGAAATTCTAGAAGCCCCTACGGAAGAGGGCAATTGGCAGCCGGGTTGAACGTTGTGAGTGGGGTGGCCTCACCCTCTTTGGGCCTCAGTTTCCCTGTTCTAAACAGAGGTTACTTGTATCTGGGAGGGTGGCAGCTAAAAGGATTTGATTAGGCAATTGTCAGCTTCCCATCCAACCGACCTTAGTCAAGGACCTCCCCCACTCTCCCCTTCCACCATGCCCTTCCCCCACACCTTCCCCAAGGCTGTGTCAGGACAGTCAGGGCTGCAACAGGTATGAAAGATGAGCATGGCCAGGGCTCACCCACCTGTCCCTTCCCTCCTTCCCTCCTTCTCGCCTTCTCTCCTGGGTCAGTCTGACTTAGTTCCAGCAGAAGACCGCTCTCTGCCCATCCCGTACATCCACCACAGGGCTGTCAAGTGTGTGGCTCATGTGTTAAGGGGAGACAGTGTGTCCTGAGCACACCTCCCATGCCGCAGGCCTTAGCTCATCTGCGGCTCACCCTACAGATGTGGAAACCAAGTCACCCAGCTGTACAATGTCTTGCCCAAGGCCCCACAGCTGCAGCACAGAGGAGAGGGGCTCAGACCTTGGCAGGCGGCCCTGAGTCTGTGTGAGTGGGCAGGGGCTTGTGTAGACGGGTGTCCGTGCGCTGGGTGTGCGTGACGGAGTGGTACTGGCTGTGGGTGCGTGTGAGTGTGGTTGTGCTGTGTTGCGTGAATGGGGGTGGATGTGTGTTGGGTATGAGTTCTTTTGGACATGTGTGTATGTTGTGTGCGTAGGTGACTCTGTTGAGTGTGTTATGAGACTGTTGTGACTGTGTTGTGTGCATGTGACTTGTGGCCTGTGTGGCTGTGTGTTGTGTGCACGTGGCTGTGTTGTGTGTGAGCTCTGTGTGTGTGGCCCAGCCCTCCAGCAGAACTCCCTCTCCTGCGTTTGTTAAGCCCCATCTCCGTCCTCCATGCTCGGGAAGATGCTGGGTAAATATTTGGTGACCAACTGTCTGATGAAACAGCCTCTGGGTTGGGAGTTGGCAGGGACTGATTGAGGAGCCAGTGGGGGCGAGGAGAGCAGGACTGGGTCCACTCTCCAGCCTGGGAGCTGGAGCTGATGCAACTCCAGGGGAAGAAACAGTGGGAGCTGGGTGGGACCTCTTCTCCTGGGCATCTGTGCCCAAGAATTTTCCATGGGTTCCAGTGTCACCCCAGATGGGCTCCTTGAGCAAAGAATTCCCAGTGGCCATCAGGGGATGCCAGTTAGTGTCTCTGACCACAGGGTAGGGCCTGCCCTGCCGGGCCAGCTGTCAGCTCACAGCTGGTGAGACCACACAGGGGCAAGTGCACACGACACAAGGACCCTAGAGGCCACTAGGAGGAGGTGTGGGGATTAACAGCCCCAGACTGAGTAGGGTGCTGCCAGGCTTGGGGCTGGAACTTTTTGGGGTGACACTGTTTCTCAGACTCCTATTTGTCTGTCTGCCTTGGGACCTGTCTTCCTGGCTGAGGGGCTGAAGCCAGCTGCTCTGAGCTCAGTCCTTCATCCCTCCCACTCCCTGTGACATCCTGCCCAGTTCTCTAGGGGTGCAGGCACCCACATTCTGAGCCTCTCCAGCCTGACTCCTGTTTGGCTGCTGGTGGAAGCTGGTCTTTGTCCTTTGGGCATCAGCGGAGGAGGTGAGGGTGAGGAGGGGTAGGGAGATGGATTCTCCTGTGATGCCATCCTAGCCACATCCTGCTGACTGTGTGGCTTCAGGAAAGGAACTCTGTCTTTCTGGTCCTGTTTGCTCACCTAGAAACAGGGCTGCTGGGGAAGCTCAGAATGCAGTGGCAGGTATGCCAAGGTTCCCCAGGCATATACGGGGGCTCTCATAAAAGCAGGTGTGGCTGTGAGGATGGGGTGCTTATCAGAAGGGCTCCCATTCCTAGGCCCAGGTGGAGTCCCTGGGTCCTGCAGCCCCAGGCTCACAGGGCTGGGGTGTTGAGCCACTCTGGCAGGGAGGGCTGGGCTATGGCTGTCGGCCACCGCCAGGAAGCTGGGCCTGTGTGCCTTGTTCTGACCTGTTCACATTCCTGACCTGAGAAGCCCAGGGGCCAGGCCTGTAATCACAGGGGAGAGGGCATAGGGGCCAGTCAGCTTCCCCTGGGGGCATCTCATGGCCCCCACAGCATCCCATGTATGTGGGAGGCAGGGGAAGGGTTTCTACACCCTGGGGAAACTGAGGCAGTCAACCCACACCACAGGGCTTGTCCTCACCAGCTCTGTCTCCCATGTAGGCTTCCATCTCTCCCAAAGTCCCCTGGGCCATGGAGGCTGCTGTTAGTGAATGCACAGCAGGATTAAAAGCTGATGAGTGAGGCCCCCCATCACCAGCTTCTCATCCCTCATTCCCCCCCCCCACAAATAACTGGCTCCCCAGGGGAGCTGCTGGCTGCCTGCAGCCTCTGCTGCAACTGGCCCCTGTGGTTGCGTCATCAGCGCCTGCTGGGCGAGGCATTTCACCAGCCTTCTGGCCTCTTGGCGGGGACTGTAGGCCAGTGGGCCGGGGGTGACTGGCCTCCGGGCAGCTCCAAGGCTTCGTTTGGCCCGGGGAAGCCCTTGGAGACATACACCTGGGCCTGCACCACTTGTCTTTACCCAACGGTGGTGGGCTGACTGCTTTGGGGTACAGATGACCCTTCTGCTGGGATTAACTTCCCTCTCCTCACTCCTCCTTTCACTGGCAGAGGCCCCACGTGTCAGCGGGCACAGTGGGGACTGGCGTGGCTGAAAGGCAGGGAGGCTTTGAGGGGGGACTGGCTGCTGGCTTGGCTGTTGTCTGCCTGGTGTTGGAGAGTGAGAAGGAGAAGTTAGCTGAGAAGGAGAGTGGCTAACACCAGGCTTCCTTATTTCATAGTCACCCCTGTCCCGCCCCTGTGTACTGTGTGTGGGAGCCAAACCCCTGATTTGGAGCTGACCCTTATACTGTAGGCGGTGACCTCCCAAAGAGGTCTGTGGAGGGGGTACTGCTCACATGCCTGGGGGTCAGGTAACACCGCAGGCAGAGGCCAGGCTATAGTCACCCCTCTTGGGGCTCCATTGGTTTCTCAGGAGGCAACATGTTTTAGGGTCGGACTGTGGCCTTTGTCCCCAGGATGTCTGGGTTCAAGCCTCATCTCCAGGGTTGCTAACTGTGTGACCCCAGAGAAGCTACTTCACCTCTTTGGGCTCTAGTCTCTTCCTGTAACATGGGGGTGGCAATAGACCTTTCCCTCTGGCTGCCTTGGGTATCTCCCTGTCACTGAGCCCAAGCTGCCACCTGGCTGTGGCAGGAGGGGTGGACCTCCAGCCTCTCTCATCAACCCCCTGGGACACCCGCTGGTGGCCTCAGATGTGCTTGGTTGACTCTGCTGTGTGTGAAGGTGGGGACTTGCCAGATAATCTCCAGCCAGGTCCAACCATGTGACTTCTCCTCTGCCCCAGGTGCTGGCTCCTGGGCACAGACAGTTTCCACCAGGTCGAGCTGCCTGGAGATGCCACTTGTATGTCTCTCTCCCCACTTCTGGGCAGCTGACACCTGATTTACCAGCAGGACTTCCCTGTCTGTTTACCTTGAGCTCAGCACCAAGCCAGGAGCCACACTAATGCCAGCCACGTTTACTGAGCATCCACCATGTGCCACTGGGGCCTGGGTTCTCCCCTGAGAACCCTCACCATGACCCCACAAGGTGGAGGATCATTCCCATTTGTCAGATGAAGGGGCTCTGAGAGCCCATGCTGAGAATCCCAGCAGCCTGGCTCCAGCCCAGCCCTGCCCTCGTCCTTAGCGCCCACAGAGAAACAGAGCAAGGACCTCAGTCTCAGATGCCCTGAAATGAGAAAAACAGCCTGTCACATCTTGCTGGGCAGAGTGGCAGCCTATAAGGCCACAGTTGTGGGACGGGAGAAGCAGAATCAGAAAGGGCAGAGGCTGTGTGCCCAGGACAGGTGTGGGTGAAGCAGCAAAGACACATCTCATGGGGAGGCTGTGGGAAGGGACAGAGAGTGGGAGGAAAGGCAGAGGGTGCCTGCCCACCCCTGAGGATCCCAGCCCAGGTCTGCACTGTCCGGGGCTGGGGAGGAAGGAGCTCATTCACTTTGGATGATGGATAAAGACACCCACTCGCTCTCTTGCAGGCGACCAGAGCCGATAATTAGCTTTTAACCTGTCCCCGCCGTTAACTCGAAAAGGCCACCATTTGTTCCAGGGAGCTGCTAGTGTATAAAGAACTAAACACGGCCAATTTTGTTCAGGATGAATTAAGACTTGTAAATGTAAAATGAGTTCATCTATTTAATTAAGTAGCAGCAATATGGGTGTTAAATTAAGTTCACAGCGGAAGTGCCAAAACAGTGGTATAAAAATACTGTCCGCGGCACGGGGATTTGGGGGGCAGCCTCACTGCCTTCGGATGGCCTCTCCCTACTTTCTTTTGTCCATTTGGGTGACTCCAGATGAGGTCCCAGCCTGCTGTCCACCTCCTGCAAGCTGGGTCGGGGGCGGATTATAGCCAGGCTGGGCACATGTCCCTTCTCGAGATGAGCTGTCTGCCCAGGCTCCTCTGCCCTGCCTCTTCTGTGGTCATGCACAGCTGGCTCCCATCTCTGTCACCGTGCACACACACGTGTTGAGGTGTGCCACGTGGCCACTCACCTGTAAAGCACAAGATTTACGGGGAAGGCTGCCGCCCAGCAAGGGAGAAAGGGAGAAAGGACAAGTTGAATGTCCCTGTGGGAAGGAGCAGGGTGAGGGCGAGTGAGGGGAGGGGGCAGGATAAAGGCCAGGTCCCCAAAGCTGGGGCCAGAGGCCAGGTCTCCAGACCCGCCAGCCTCCACTATGGAAAAGGCGGTCTCAGTGCTGGGGAGCGTGGGGACCCCCAGAGAGGCAGTTCCTTTCGTCCAACCCCCAATCAAGGTGCCTTGGGGTGTGCCTGTGGTCATTCTGGGCCCAGCAGCCTGCCCTGGGCAGGACATGGTGGAGGGCTTCGTTTGAGGACAGCGTCTCACTATAAGGCTTATGCTCAGGAAATGTGGAGGTGGGCATGCCAGACTCCATCTGCCCACAGAGATGGATGTGGAATGACAACACGGACGTATGCAGGAGTGAGATTGGAAGGAAGGATTAGCTGCGGCTGCAAGTGGGAGCAGAGTCAGAATGTGTCCTCATGTAAGGCATCTCCTGGCTGGGTTTTAAAGGATGAAGAGGAGTGCACCTGGTGGGCGGAAAGAAGGGAATCTCCAGAAGAGAGATGCCCACAACATGCCTAAGTTTTGCTGTGACACTCCAGGTCAGGGGTCCTCAAACTACGGCCCACAGGCCACATGCAGCCCACCTAGGACATTTATCTGGCCTGCCAGGTGTTTTTGCCGCAGCTGCCTGTCCTGCTTAGCAACCGACTCGTGCTGGGGCCCACAGTCTCTGGCTCTCCAATGGTCTGAGGGACAGTGAACTGGCCCCCTGTTTAAAAAGTTTGAGGATTGGGTGGCACCTGTGGCTCAAAGGAGTAGGGCACCGGCCCCATATGCCTGAGGTGGTGGGTTCAAACCCAGCCCTGGCCAAAAACTGCAAAATAAAATAAAATAAATAAAAAGTTTGAGAATCTCTGCTCCAGATGGGTCACAGCACAAGGAGAAAAGGGGATGCAGGCTCTGCGCCTGTGGCTCAAGCGGCTAAGGCGCCAGCCACATACACCTAAGGTGGAGGGTTCAAACCCAGCCCTGGCCAAAAACTGCAAAATAAAATAAATAAAAAGTTTGAGGATCTCTGCTCCAGGTGGGTCACGGCACAAGGAGAAAAGGGGATGCAGCTGGAGAGGTGGGCAAAGATGAGGGCAGCCTCGAGGGCAGGCTGAGGAGCACCTGCTTGTCCCCAAGGCAGCAGGGACGCCTTGCTCCATCAGCACTGTGCAAGTCTGCAGTCTAGGGAGGGCCACAAATAAGAAACATTAACAGACAAGTAAGTGTTAGGAATAATGGTGAAAATGGGTGCAATGATAATCTAACAGGGTGAGAGGATGGGGGGAGGGCGGGCAGGATGGGAAGGACTCAATCAGGCAGAGCCCAGAAAAACAAAGGTGATAGGATGTCCCATGGTTCTTGTTCCAACATGACTATTATTATAATAGAGCCCCCTTTATGGTCATTTGTGTCTGGTGGAGAAAGTAACACAGGAACGTGTAGGGCAGGTGCAAAGGCCCTGAGGCAGGAGTGAAAGCCAGGAAGTCAGTCAGCCTAGCTCTGGGAGAGAGGTGGGCACAGAGCAGAGAGCAGAGAGCACAAGCCCCCAGAGACCACTGTAAGAATGAAGAGATGAGAGCCAGCATTTTGGTGGAACGGGGGGGGGGGCTGCAATGGCAAGGGGTGGGGGTAGGAGGGCAGGGGGCTCCAGTGGCCTGGAAGGGTGGAGGTCTGAAAGGGCTCAGAGCCTCCTGGTTAGGGCTAATGGAAGATCTCACATGGCTCAATACTCAGCCTATAGCTACATTGCAGTATTTTATTTACTTTTTAAAATGTATTGCCAGTATTGGGCAGTGCCTGTGGTTCAGTGGGTAGGGCGCCGACCCCATATACTGAGGGTGGCGGGTTTGAACACAGCTCTGGCCAAACTGCAACAAAAAATAGCCGGGCACGTTGTGGTGGGTCCCTGTACTCCCAGCTACTTGGGAGGCTGAGGCAAAAGAATCGCCTAAGCCCAGGAGATGGAGGTTGCTGTGAGCTGTGATGCTATGGCACTCTACCGAGGGTGACAAAGTGAGACTCTCTCTAAAAAAAAAAAAAATGTATTGCCAGTATTTAAAAGCAAGGAGAGTAATTTTTCCTTTCACCTTTCCTTAAACCCCAGAGTACCACCTTCTCTTAGAATAGTGGTTCTCAACCTTCCTAATGCCGTGATATATTTTCATTGTTACAAGGGGTCGCAACCCCCAGGTTGAGAACCACTGTCTTCGAAGCTCCGGTTCCCCGGGGTCTGCGATTCCCCCTTGGCACCTGTTGGCAGCCCCTGCCTGAGTCTGGAGCCCAGGTGCCCGTCCTGTTTGCTCTCAGTTCCCCTTCCCCTTGCCTAACTGGCCCTTCCAACGCCCTACGCTGTCAACCTTGGCTTTACACATTCCTGGCCTGCGCCTGGAGACTGGGAGTAGGACAGGAGAAGGGCCGAGAGCTCGGAGGTGGATGGAGGCAGAGCAGGAAGGCACCCAGAGCCTCACCAGTAGCACCTCTGGCTAGAGGGGGCTTTGCCAGAGCAGCTCTCTCCCTGATTACTGAGAAACCAGAGCTGGGACCACTGGGCAGCTGGGAGCCAGGGTGTGGCCCTGTGTTCTCCAGCAGGACAGTGGCCCGGAGGACACCTTGCTGTAGATTAGAATAGAGGGGCTTTCCCTGGTGGACAGACATTGGCGAGACTGTAAGAGTCCGCTGGACTTGAACCTGCTCGTCCCCACCCTTTTGCAGTTCACAACATGTCTACATGTGCCCAGCCTCCCTGCCCTGACTGGAACCAGCTCTTGAAGCATGGTAGGAAACAGGAGGACTGTCTGGAAATGACTGAGGGTAGCGCCTGCCCTCTTGTCACCCCCGGCCCCCCGATTTCCAGCTCAGCCATCTGCCCTGGCTCCTTGAATCCTGTGGAACCATTTAAAAGGCTCCTAACGATATTGATCAATCTCTCTAAAATGGATTATCCTGCTTGCCTCCCAGCCTGACTGGGTGCCCTGGGTAAGATCAGAAAGGAATTATGTTAGCCGGAGGCAGAGGGAGCAGGGGCGAGAATGTATCTCCTCCCCGGTGATGCAATCTTATCAGAGCTGAACTTTACTCTCCATCTTGGGATATAGGATACTTTGGGGATGTCGGAAAGAAATAATAATCTTACAATTTGCAGCCTGCTCGACACTGAGCCAGCGGGGAGGGTTGGTGGGGGCAGAGGAGGCTGTGATGCAGACCATTTTTCGTTGGAGCTGTTCCCTGGAGAAATCAAGCCCTTGTAGAAATCCCGCTGGAGCCCCAGCCCTGGGTGACAAGCCCGCGACCCGCTCCATAAGGATTACAGCCCACATCGAGGGCCCGGGGGACAGGCGCATTCATTAAAATTTGAAACACAAATGGAAAATTGCTACCTGAAGCCTCACCGAGCAGCCAGCCAGTGGATCTGAGTTCCCGTTAATGGATCGAATACAGAGGAAACAATTACAGCATCCACAGCCATTCCCTCTGAAAGAGTCAGGGCTAATCGGAGGAGAGAAAGTCCAGCCCTGACTAAGGCAGGGAAAAGCTGTGGAGTCCAAGCCAGAAGGGTCTTTTCTTGTGGTTTCTATCCTAGGGCCGAGACAGAGCTCCCACCCTTGGCCTGCAGGTCACTGTGCTGCCCCAGACTATCCCTGTGCCCCACTGGGTCCCTCACTCCAGCTGCAACCCACAGGGCCCAGCTCTGAGCTGCAGCCTGGCCAGCCCCATGCCTTTGCTTCTGGCTTGGTTTGGCTGCCTGGATTCTGGTCTCGAGTCAAGGACTCAAGTACAGTTGTGTTATTTGGGAGGAAACGCAGGCTGGGAGAAATGGAGAGTAGGCAGAGGGGTCATCGTGGAGCCCCACTGTGGGCATCTGGAGCAGGGTGACAGGAACTCTGAGACATAGGGACACCTCCACGGGCCCCAGGAGGAGCAGGAGGGCAGGGGTGGTGAGCTGCCAACACCCATCTGCCGTGTGGGCTGTCTTGGCAGAAGTGGCCCTAAACAGCCATGTCCTGGGGCAAAGAGGGACAGGGTGGCCACCGTCAGAGTGAGTTGTCCAGGGCTGCTGACCTAGCCTGCTTACAGTTTGGGGCAATGGGCAGCCTGCGTGTCGCGGCCCCTCCGTGTGGATGACAACAGAGACAACAGAGCAGTCACTGTCTGGGACTGGAGCTCCAGGGAAAGTGTGGTGTTTGTGAGGCTTTAGGTAGGGGGGAGAGGAAGAGGGATTCTTGGAGGGCCTCACCCATCCAGGCAGGCGTTCTTGACCCAGCCTCTGTGAACAGTTGGGATCTGGGTGGGCTCCACCTCTCAGGGCCCAGAAGGCTGGAGGGTCAGGATTCCCTGGACCCCAAGGACAACTCCAGTGGCACCTTAAGCACAACAGTCTGGGCGCTGCGGCCCCTGTCTGTGTCCTTCCACCCCCGACCCCTGCCCCACACTCCTGCCAGTGCCCAGGACGTCTCGTGTGTGCATTTGTGTTTATTTGGCCCAGGGACTTAGAGTCCGAGGAAATGGGGGGTGGGGTGGGCTCCCTTGTTCTCCCCCAGGACAGACCGGATGGCCCTGGGTTCTGAGACAATGGTCCCAGGGAGTGGCCAGGTGCTAGGCCCAGGACAGGAAGGGACAGCTTAAAGATAAACACAGACCGGGCATGGGCTTGAACTTGGGCTGCTGAGACAAGAGACTTGGGTTGTTGGAGACTCTCCTCCCTTCCTCCCGTGCCCTCGGAGAGAACACAGATTCCCCAGGGAGGCAGGGTCCAGGAGGAAAATAACAGCCACTGACAGCACTTGGCTGGCTCCAAGGGCATGTGTCCAGGACTAGCTGGTGTTGTGTGCTCACATACACAATATCCTCTGACACATTTTGTGTACTGGCTTTGTTTATTAGCTTTGTAGTCCCCACCACTTTGAAAACCACAAGGGAGTCCCATCACCCCCATTTTATTTGTGGGAAACTGAGGCATGACACATAGCCACACAGCTAAAAAGTGGTAGAGCCGGGATTTGAACCTGCATATTCCTGCTCCAGACCCTTCCTCCTTAACTGAGGCCTACTGCGCATGCCTCTGCCTGCCTGCCCTGGGTTCCTTCCAGCCTGACCCTGGGTGGAGGCCAGGCCCCCCAGGGGCTCAGCACTGTGTCCAAGGCAGGATGTGCCCCTTACTCTGGTCTGACACTCGGCTCCTCTAGAGAATTCTGGCACACCTGCCCATGTGTGTATTTTGGGGGTCATAACTGTTCTTACATGTGCAGGGTAGAGGAAGAGGGGGCCTGTAAAGGGGCAAGTGGTAACAAGATGGGTCTCAGCTCAAGTCTTAGGCTGTGTCCCGGGGTTTGGTGGTTGTCATCAGCAGACGGCAGGGCCTGAGATTCTCCCAAGAATGTGCCCATTCCCCTGCAGTCCACTTCTACCTCTAGTCCTGCCGACAGGCGTTGGGCATTGCCCACTGACAGCCTCCATCCCATCTCCAAAGTGAGGCCACAGTGACTGGGAGAATATGCTAGAACGCCATATTCTTATCTCCTAAACTTTTCTCTTTTTGCGTATGTGTTATAATGGAGAGATTAATATTACAGTATATAAAAATAACTCCTAAGTGCACGTGTGTTGGGGTTGAGTGTTCAAAGTCTGTTTTTTACTTTTAAAAGGGATCATTTGCATTCAATAAAATGCATCCCTTTTGAGAGTCTTGACACCCGTGCACATCTGTATAACCCCAGACCATCAAGGTACAACGCTGTCCCTGCAGAAGGCTCCTTCCCAGGTGTGCTTTTGTGGTCGTCCAGGCAACCCCAGCCAGGCCTTAGTAACCATCATCTCCTTTCCATCCCTCCGAGTTAGTTTTTTATTTCTTCTTTTTTAAAATTGTAAAATACGTATAACACAAAAGTCGAACCCAGCTGGGCAAGGGCCTACAATCCCAGCACTTTGGGAGGCCAAGATGGGAGAATTGCTTGAGGCCAGGGAGTTGAGCTCAGCCTTGGGAACTTGGGCAACATAGCAAAACCCCATCTATGCAAAAAAAAATTAGCCACATAGGGTGCTGCATGGCTGTAATCCAAGGTACTTCTGAGGCTCAGGTGAGAAGAAGCCTTGAGCCCAGGAATTGGAGTTACAGTGAGCTAAGATTTCCCCACTGCGCCCCAGCCTCAGTGACAGAGCAAGACCCTGTCTCAGAGTAAGGGCACAGTGGCTCACAGCTGTAATCCGATCACTTTGGGAGGCTGAGGTGGGCGGATCACTTGAGCCTAGGGCAATAGTGAGACCCTATTTCTACAAAAACTTTTTAAAAATGAGCTGGGCTTGGTGGTGCCTGCCTGTAGTCCCAGCTACTCGGGAGGCTGAGGCAAGACGATTTCTTGAGCCCCCAGGAGCTGGAGGCTGCAGTGAGCTACAATCCTACCACTACACTCTGGCCTGAGTGACCCAGTCTCAAAATAAATAGATAAATAAATTAAAATTTAAAAAGTGGAATCTACAGTATTTCCCTTTTAGCGATTGGCATAGTTTGCTTAGCATAACGTCCTCCAAGGTTCATCTGTGTTGTGCCAGGGGTCAGAATTTTCTTCCTTTTTCATCTGGATGGACGTACCACGTTTTGTTGTCCACATCTGTCAGAGGGCTGCTTCCACCTCCTGGCCACTGTGGGCGATGTTGCCGTGAGCAGGACATGGCTGTGCACGTATCTGCTCCGGGCCCTGCTTTCAAGTCTTTTGGACACACCTCAGGGTAGTTTTGGCTGCTATGGAAGTTCATGAAGTGGAATCAAAAAGCATTGCTTTTTGTTGTTGTTGTTGACACAGAGTCTCATTCTGTCACCCTGGGTAGAATGCTGTGGCCTCATCACAGCTCACAGCAACCTCAAACTCTTAGGCTCAAGTGATCCTCCTTCCTCAGCCTCTGGAGTAGCTGGAGGCACTCGCCACAACACCCAGCTGGTCTTGAAACCTGAAGCTCAGGAGATCCACCTGCTTCAGCTTCCCAGAGTGCTGGGATTAGAGGCATAAGCCACCATGCCCGGCCTGGTGGCTTATGCCCTTTAACTAGGCTACATTTGCACATCACATCTGTGACACTCAGCCACATGCCACGTGTTAACTGTTCATCCTTTTTTTTTTTTTTTTTTTTTTTGAGACAGAGCCTCAAGCTGTCCCCCTGGGTAGAGTGCCGTGGCATTACAGCTCACAGCAACCTCCAACTCCTGGGCTCAAGCGAGTCTCTTGCCTCCGCCTCCCAAGTAGCTGGGACCATAGGCGCCCGCCACAACGCCTGGCTATTTTTTGGTTGCAGCCGTCATTGTTGTTTGGTGGGTCCGGGCTGGGGATTCGAACCCGCCACCTTAGGTGTACGTGGCTGGCGCCTTAGCTGGTTGAGCTATAGGCGCCGAGCCTGTTCATCCTTTTTTATTGCTGAGTGGTGTTTTGTGATCGGAGTTCAGCTCAGTTTGTCGATCTTTTGCTGCTGGACAAACACTTGGCTTGTTTCTAGTTGGGGCTGGCACGTGAAGGAAGAGGGAAGGGCCTGGCCCTGGAGAGCCGGTGGGTCTGTGCGTGGCAGGGTACAGACTGCTTGCATGCCTCTGTTCTCAGAGCTCACTGTGCAAGACTCTCACACACACAGCCTACTTCCCTCTGAGCAGCTCCTGGGCCTACGCCTTCTCCTTAGGGCTGGGATACAGACAGAAATGAGGTCTGACCCCTGCCCCAGAGGGCCCCGGTGTGGCAAGAAGACAATTAACAGAGCCTGCAGTTGACACAGAACAGAGCAGGGCCAGCACTGCGCCAGCGTGTGGGAGGCGTGAGCAAGGCTCACCCTGTGTGCTTCTGGCTGACTCTGGTTCCTCCTTTGTGGTGCCAAGATAACAAACCAGCAAGTTCAGAGCAACAGTCATACAAACAAGGCCTCCTTGCAAGGGCCCACCAGCTGCCAGAACTAGCTTTCAGGGGGAGTGAGGAGGCTGCCTTCTGTGCCTCACAGTGCCTGGGGCCACGACAAGGTCTCGAGGGGGTGAGAGTGTCCAAATGGGGAACCCTGGACTTGTACTTCCTTCTCTACTCCGCCTGAACTATGGTGGAGGGCAGGCAAAGAGAATGATACAGAAGCCCCAGGCCCCCTGTTAACGGGGAGTTTTTCCAGCTCCAGGCCAGTGCAGGGAAGCAGCAGAGGGTAAAGGTTGGCCTCCTTATCGGAGTCAGAGTGGAAAGAGGTGGATAAAAAAGCAAAGCCACCATCGCCCTCTGGGTGTGACAGTTTGCTGATAAGAGGAAGGCTGGGTGGTTGGGGTGACAGCCGGGGGTGGGGGTGGGGGTGGGGGAGAAGATGTGGGTGTGGCCCGCAGCCAGTCCTATCTCTAATCCAGAGCTGTGTGTGGTCAAGACACCAGCCGTGGGCTGAGAGGTTCCCCTGGGAACTATTTTCTCCCCCTACCCCTGCTTGGCCTGTAGAGATGATGTTGCCACAGGCCTAAATTCCCTCAGGCACAGGGCTCAAGATCTGCCCAGCTGAGCCTCATCTCTGCCTCAAGGGGTCTCCTGACATGCATTGAGCACCTACTGTATACCAACCAAGCATTTATTTGGCACCTGCTGTATGTATCAGGTACCAGGCCTGGGCGTTCAGATGCAAAGATGGAAGACACAGTAAGGGTGGCTGAGTCATCAGGACAGTGGTTTCAAGAGGGGTCAGCAGCAAAGCAGACCACAGTGGGCAACTCTGAGGGGACGTCTAAGGGAGACCATGCCCAGAGGGAGGCCTGGCTGGCAGCCATCTCAGGATCAGTAGGTTTGCTCAGGTCACCAGCAGAGCTTCTGTGGCTTTGGCTAAAGGCCAGGAAGTCTTGAGTTCTCTGTGGGGCCTCCCTGCCTTGTTTCCTTGGGGAAGTGGCCGGAGCTCAGGTTCAGACGGTGCCTCCTCTGCAGAAGGAGAAGCTGACCCAGGCTTGGCTCACTGCCAGGGGGTGTTGGTGCACAGGGGCATGGAGAAGTGAGGCCCTTTCCCAGGGACCCCGCTGGCCAGGGTGGTCCTAGCCATGCAGCACCCATCTCCCAAAGAGGCAAAGGGTCTCCAAGGTGTCTGCCACTTGCCAGACCCATGCCTTGGTGGTTCCTTCTCTATAGGGCTGGGGGCTGCTGGCCATACCTCACACATAACGATAGGTGACCTCCCTGGGGGTGGGAATGTTCTTTTTCCAGGTAGTACCTCCCCTGCCACCTGCAGTCCTGCGAGGAACAGGTGCAGAGAGGCTGTGGGTACTGCAGGGCAGAGGTTGGAACAAGGCTGCGTTGCCCCAGCTCCCTGCTGTTCCCTATCTCCTCCCTGTGAGAAGGGGGTGATCCTACTCATAACCCCCAGGACGGCAGTTCTCAACCTGTGGGTCGCAACCCACAAGAACTGTATTAAAGGGCCGCAGCATTAGGAAGGTTGAAAACCACTGCCCTAGGAGCTGAAGAAGAGCTAGGGGCAGAGGTGGTCTAGGGCCTCCAGGGAAGCATCTGGCATGGCTGATTTGGCCACTGCACAGGACAGGGCCACAGTCAAGTCAGATCATTGATCACAACAAGGGGAGTCTCCAGAAACTCAAGATCTGGCCTAGGGGTCCAGTGAGGGGTGTTACCCTGTGAGTGCGGCTTGAGCCCGTGGAGTGCAAAGAGAGTAGGACAGAGGCCTGGCCCCACATCCAGCCTTCCCCCAGCAGGCCCTGTGCAGCACCACAGCACAGGGGATGAATTCAGACCACTTGCTCCTTGGCTCCTCAGGGACAAGGGACACGACACGGGGCCTAAAATTGGGACTGTAGGTTGTCTGTGGTCTGCGGCGGCCCATGCTCCAGCTGTCCCCATGACAACAGATAATCAAGGATGGCTGGGGTGAGGAGGAGCCGCACGTGATCTTCACAGGTGTCTTCACTGAGCAGGCGAGTGGTGCTTGGCTCCAATTGAGCTTTAAAGACTCAAAGGCACAGTTAAAAGAGGACTCCCAGGTGCTTGCCTGGCCAGACCAACCCAGTGTCACCTTGGCCCCAGGGGCTACCCACGGCAGTGAGAGCTGGAGCAGGGCTCAGCCAGGGTTTGTTTTCGAGGCCCAGCTCTCTCAGAGCCGGGTCCCCTCTGTGGAAGGACCCTTCCATCCCCCTGAAGCTTCCAGAGCTGTAGGGTTCATGGAGGCCATGTCCCAGCATGGGCTGCAGTCTAGCCCCCTCCTGAGAGGTGCCCTGGGCTGCTTCCTGCCAGCCTGGGCCTCGTTCAGTGACCGTGTGCCAGCCGCCACGCTGGGCACCATTGACCCTGGGATGAAGCCTGAGGAGGACCTGGAGAAAAAGGCAAAGGAGATGGCACAAAACATCAGGTATAAATTTGGGGATTAAGTGCTATAAACCCCAGGCGTGCGCTAAGTGTGGCCGTGGAGGACAGGCCTCTCTGGGGAGGCGGCATTTGAGCCCAGGAGTGGGGAGGCGGGTTCCAGGCAGGAGGCACAGCCAGCCTGGAGGCCAGCGTGGCTGCAGCAGAGGACGTGGGGAAAGGCAGTGGGCCAGATGGTAGGGGGGGCCTTGGAGCCAGGAGCTTAGTGTTGGGCCCAGTCCCCCACTGGTCACCCGCCTACCAGGCCAGGCGACCTAGGCCAGAGGGGAGGGAGAAGACCATTCTGAGCTACTGCTGGGCCACCCTGGAGCCACCTGTGGCCACCCGGCTGGCCCGCCAGCAATGGGTTTTTAATTATCTAAATATTGCCTTTGCCCTTTGCTTTCAGCCGGGACTGCTGAGCTCTGCAAAAGGCAAATAGCTTTCGGTGGCTCGACTTGGGGGAGAGAGGAAAGCTTTTCTCCCTTGCCTGATTGCAGCAACTATAATCTGCTTGGTTTCATTGTTCAGAAACAATACAACAGCGTGGCAGGGAGTTGAAAAGTGTATGTGTGGGGCTTTGGGGGGCAGAAATGCCAAAATTACCCAAAATCGCCACTGCCCATTTACCTCCTGGCCTATACTGTCCTCGTCCCTCCCCACACGTGTCCTTTCTTTTCTCTCACTGCGCCTGGGTCTCAACTGGCAGCGTCTTGAGGGAGCTGGCCTTGGGAGCAGGCAGGTGGTTTGATTTTGGACTTCACCGCTTTCCCGAGCCCTAGGGAGGAGGAGGTGGAAGAGGAGAGAGCAGGTGCAGCTGCCTTGCAGGGAGGAGGTCCCACGCCAGGCGGAGATGGAGAGCCGTTCAGTCTCACACCACCATTCTCTGGTCACAGGATTTAGGCTATTTTCATTCTACTGATTCCACTTTCCTCTTGCCTTGGGGGTGTTTCTGGGACCCCTCCCCATCTCCTACTAGTCTCTCTCCAGCCCCCAAGTGTCCCTCAGCCCTGTGCGTATCCCTTAGCTGATGTGCCAGTGCAGGCCTCCCACCTGCTCTGCTATCTCAACCACCACAGCATCCGCCCTGAACGCTCTTCAAGGCCGTGTGCCGCAGCACATAGCTAGCCCCACGGAGCATCTCTCCCTCCCCCTGTCTTCCCACAGCCTGGCCCACTCCTGTAAGTGTCTTAATTAAGGAGCTGTGCCGTTTATTTATGTATGGACCTAGCCTAATTGGCATGTTTGTCTTTCCTCATTATTCCCAGCTGGACAGAGCCGTTTGAACAACAAATGCAAAAAGGCTGGATTTCTCCACCACAGTGTCTATTTTTGCAAACCTGCTCCGTGCCCCCGCTATTAGCTGCGTGCACATGTTTGCCGGCTCCAGCCACATGCCCGTAAGCACTTAATTGTGGGTGCAGTTAGTCAG
Source organism: Otolemur garnettii (assembly GCF_000181295.1). NCBI lineage: Eukaryota > Metazoa > Chordata > Mammalia > Primates > Galagidae > Otolemur > Otolemur garnettii. The sequence continues at coordinate 131,923 of NW_003852442.1, read as the reverse complement.
GGCGGGCCGCTCTCTGCAGATTTCAGGGGTGAGGGAACCTAATTACACCTGCAATTGAGTGCTTTAGCAGGGACAAAAGATGCCTGTTCAGCTAATTGCAGGCACCAAAATTGCCCCCACAGAAAGGATCCCTGGTAGAGGCTTTGAGAGCCAAGGCCATGAGTTGTAATAAAGAACGGATAACTGGAAATTATAGCAGTGGGGGGTGCTTGTTTTGGCCTAAAGGATTCAGCTTTTTGCAATAGTCATTACACCTTTGGGTTGTTTTTCTCCAGAGTGGAGGCCGTGGTGCTGCCGGGCTTGTTTCTTCATTAGCGCCTGCCTTCACACAAAGAAATGTCACTTTAAGGGGAATTTGGGGTTAATCACCTCCTCTCACCTATCTGCTTGCTGACTAGGATGAATCACCAGGTTGGCCTGGAACAGACTGCTTGCTGCCCCTTCGCCTCCCTGAAGGTTTTACTCCGGTGTGTTCAATTTAATTAGTTCAGGAACAACCTCCTGGGCTCATGTGCGTGGGCAGAGTGTTGTCCCAGGGGACGTGGTGGGGAATGGGGCTTGATGTTTGGTAGATGGTGCTACGTCTCTTGCTCTGATACCTTTTCTGTGCAGGTACCTTCAGGCCGGCCTCAATTCCTCTGTCCCCCGTCCGTAATTTCAACCTCAGGAGTCACCACAGATCTGCTTCTATGGGCTGTTGTTGCTGCTGATTCCAATCAAGTAGTGTGGCCTTTTTTGTGCCTAGTTATTTTTGACTGTGCATTGCTCATTATATTTGGAAAATTGTTCTGCCAGCATAATTGGAGCTCGGGATGAAGGTGGTTTCCTTTAGGAGGACTCGTACTTGTTTCTGGCAGGTGCCTAGAGAGATGTGACTGCTTTGGATCACCTGAAGCCCGTTTGGGGCCTGGTGTTCCCTGGGCAGCACATAAGGGCCGCTCAGCTTCCCCTTCACTCACACCCTGGGTGCCTAGTTCTTTGGGGTTCCAGCTTGCTGTCATGAGCTGGAGGGTCTCCTTTTAGACCCCCCAACTTGTGTGAAGCACCTGAGGCTTTCCTTTCTCTCATGGCCGTAAAAACAGAAATTCATACTTCCCAGGATCTGCAGATGCCCTCAGGACAGCCATGACCTCTGTGCAGGGTCAGCCCCAGGGTTTCCTGTTTCCAGTTCCCTTTGGCTGGTGATTCCTCCTTGTGGTGTCCCCTCCTTGGTGCTTTTAAGAAGTTGGGATGCACTCTAATCCAGCTTTTTGGGTTAATTTAATGGCCACTATGAGAAGCATTCTGGGTGATTCTTCAAATAGGATGGTGTGGTAGTGTAGGGGCAGAGAGAAGGGAGGAGAGTCCAGGGGGTGTGCTCTATAGGGAGACCTGACTGGGCAGGTCTCAGGGCAGCCAGGGCAGCCAGGGCAGGAGTTGGCACCCAAGGCCAGCATTCCAGAGGCGAGCAGCAGAGAGGAAGGGTCCGGAAACCAGCTGGTGAGGCCAAGGGGCAAAGGGGTGTGGGAGAGCTGACCATCTGGGGGATGGCTTGAGTCAGAGTGACTGAGATCTAGCCAGACCATGGGCAGGGGCTTTCCTGGGACTATTTCTCCTAAGCCCTGCTGGAGGCAGAAGCCTGGAGGCTAGAGGAAGCCACTGAGCAGGCCCATCCAGGCCCTGGGCCGGCATGAAGCTGCCACACAGGACTCACTGGTCTAACCACGCCCCTGCTCTGGCTCAGTTCTTGGCCAAGTTAAAGCCACTTCCAGGGTTTAGCTGGTGGGAGAGAATCTCACCTGGCCCAGAATGTCCCCCACCACCTTCTTCTTGGGCTGGCCTCAAATGTCTGCAATTGTCTGCAGTTCCGTGGACTCAGGGGGACCTTGCCACAGCACCGGGGGTTCAGTTCTGTGTCTGGGAGTAGGGTGGGCCTGAGACGCTGGTTTCTTTTGTTGTTCATCTTGCAGAGTAAAGGACCATGGGGAGGGCAGAGGTTTGGGGATCGTGCTGACAAGCACTGCTGTAGGAACTCACACCGTGTGGCAGCGGACAGTTCACACACGCATACTCTGCCAGGGATGCCACCCTGCCTCACTGCTTGTGTTGATAGCTTTGACCTGACCCTTCGCATCTCAAGCTCACTTCCCCCATCTGCAAAAGGGGACAGCAATTCCCTCTCCCTGCAGGAAGGGACTGACTGGGGGAAACTGTCACTCCAAGCAAATGGTGACATGTGGACATGCCTGCCCTCCAGATGAGAAGAGGGTTGTCGTCTTGGAGCTGTATTAGAACAGGCCTCTGTCTTCAGCCGGCTCCCCACATTCCTTTTCTGACCTTTGGCAGGGGAGGGGGAGGCAGCTCTGTGTGTGATTGTGTGTGTGCGCACGTGGAAATTTTTTAAGTCAAGGTTGGGATGCGGGGAAGGTGTGAACCCACGTTTGGATCGGCAGGCGAGGAAGGGAGCAAGCTGCACAGGGCAGCTTCCTCTGCGGAGCCCGTTCTGCTTCTTAAATGTCAGAGTGAGCAGATGGTGTGTCTGAGTTTTATTAATCATGGGCTCGCTGAGCTGGAGGGCCTGGGGGATCATTTTGTCCAGGCGTCCTCCAGAGGAGGAGACTGAAGGCCAGAGAAGGCTAGAGCCATACTGAACTTGCAAAGGGGGCAGAGCTGTGCTGGGTCCCGGCATCCTCTCCTGTCCCCGCCAGCTCCCACTGTGCAGAGCTTGTCTGTCCAGGGGCAGTCATCCCTTCCCCAAATTAGAAGCTGAAGCACAGATGACTCTGGGATTGTCCACCCCCCACAAACAACCAGAAACACTATCTTTGAGACATCTGGATAGGTGATTCCTGACTAGGAATGCCTTGGCTTTGGTGCTGCATTCAGCTTATCACAATCTAGGTTTTGCTGTTGGGAGAATGAGGGTCATGAAGCCCAGGGGACCCGGCCACTTGGCACCTAGTTCACTGGTGGCCCAGCCGGCCTCACCTCTAGGACTGTCTTCAGGTCTACCCCATGCTGGGGCTTCTTCCTGGAAGCTGTTGTTCTACCCAGGCACCCAGAGGTTCACCTCATCATATGAAGTTAGGAAATTGAAATTGGTATTTTTGGTCCAAGTGGGCAGAATGACTGCATTGCCCTCATTTCCCAAACATGCCTGATGGCTATTCTGTGAGCCATGAGATGGCCCCACGCAGAGCCAAAGCCTTGGTTCTGTGAAGACAGTAGAGGTGGGGCTAAATCATGCTAGAGTGTAAATGACTAATAGCAGACACTTGTCTTTAGAGCAGGTTGTGTTGAAGTTGGGAAGAGAGGACTGTGGAGAAAAGCGAAAGACACTGAGAGGCCAGAGGCACCAGGGTTGCCCACCTGACCTACTCCCCTTGGCCCTAGCACCCCTGTATTTTCTTCATGTGGCTCAGTAGGGCCGTCACTGGATCCCTGTCCTTCTGACACTGTGTTCCTGCAGCACAAGCTCTTCCCCACTTTTGAACCACTGGTTCTGAGCAGGCTTGGAGAATCAGACAGAAGACTGGAGCACCCCATTCAGACCCTCTAATATTTTTACATGATAAAAATGGGGCCAAGAGAAGGCAGCTGTTTGCTTGAAGCCAGTGGTGGGACTAGACCTAGAACAAAAGTTTCCACCGTGCTGGCGAGATGAGTGGTTCTCGATCAGGGCAACTTTGCTTTCCAGGGGATAAGCGGGAGCACTTTTGATCGTCATGGCTGGGGTGTTCTGTTGGCATGTAATGTTGAGAGCACGGATGCTACTAGGTGTTCTGCAGCTATGGACAGCTCTCCACAACAAGGAGTGATCTCATCCCCAATGCCAGTCAGGGCGGGAAGACTTGCTTTGTGAACAGCAGGACAGAGGAATCATTCTATTGAATGTCCTGCACTGGGGTCATGTCCAGGATCCCTCCATCCATGCAGGCAGGACCCACTGGAGGGCTCTCACAGGGCAGCTCAGGCCATAGGGACCACCCAGAGAGAGCAGCTAGGAAGGCCAAGGAGGAAAGGACATGGCTGGCATGGCCCCAGTTTCTTTGCAAAGCAAAACCGGTAAGAAGGGCCCTCGAGCTCCCCTCTCTGGTCTGTTGCACTAAAAAGCCAGTGCCCAGCATGAGGGGACAGCAGGCACGAAGCTGCCTTTTAGAAACCGCATCTTTTTGGCCAGAGGGCTACACAGATCTGAACCAGTTCAGTGCAGGGTAGACAGGGAGATGTGTGTGTCATCCACAGACGGGTAATTACAACCCTGGCAGTGACTTTTCCAGCACCAAAGGTGAGAAGGGCTGTTCACAGACGCCTCTTCCCTTGAACAGGGCTTCGCCTGGTCTCTGCGGCAGTCACCAGTGGGGAGAAGAAAGCCTTGTTACTCTGCCCCCAGGCAGCAGAGGAGGACGGCAGCCAGGGCAGGATCTGAGGAGGAGGCAGGCCACTCACGGCTGTCACTGTGTCCACAGTCAGTGCTGGCCACCTGTCTGGGGACTGTGGAGCCATGTGCATCGTCCTATTTCACTCCATTTTGTGGGGCTGCCTAGAACTATGAATGGACCACGTCCAGCCATGGCCCCCTGCATCCTGGGAGGCATTCTAGGACAGGCAGAGGGTCCCACCCCAGGATAAGCTACTTAGCCCGGGTGGTCCCCAAAGTGGTCACTGTGAGCTTTTTCTGGGATCCCAGTAGCCCGTAGAAAAGCAGCCCTTTGGTCGTATCTCTGCTGCTGTCTTATAAAACCATTACTGTAAAGCGTTCCCAGACCCCGAGCCTGCCAGCAGCCTGCTCCAGGGCAGGCCTGATCAGGGGGTCAGGTACACGGTTCTGTATGTAGATGGCAAGATGCGGTGCTCTTGCCTTCCTGCTTTTTGTTTGTTTTGCTTTTAATGAAAGCCATCTGGGCATGGTGTCTCACGCCTATAATCCCAAAACTCTGGGAGGCTGAGGCGGGTAGATCACTTGAGCTCAGGAGTTCATGACCAGCCTCCTCCCTGCCCCCTCCTTTTCTGGGAAATCTATAGGGAACAGTGCCCCTCTCTAGAACTCAAGGGTGCAGCCTGGCATGGGGCCACCAGAGTGCCAGTGGGCACAGCTTGAGCCCAGGTGCCCTACTGCCTGCACCCCAGACCCTGAGTCTGCAGTCTCAGAGTGAGACTCCGTCTCTAAAAATAGCTGGGTATCGTGGTCGGCACCTGTAGTGCCAGCTTCTTGGGAGGCTGAGGCAGGAGGATCACTTGAGCCCAAGAGTTTGAGGCTGCTGTGAGCTATGACACCATGGCACTCTACCAAGGGTGAGAAAGTGAGACTCCGTCTGAAAAAAATTAAGCCACTTGTGGGCTCCTTCTGCAGAGAGATGAGGGAGCCCCCATAGAGAGCAGCTTAAAATGCAGGAGCTAGGTTCACATCTGAGCATTTTGCCTATTGGCTGTGTGACCTTGGGCAAGTCACTTCTCTGGGCTTCGGTTTCTTCACTGAGAAATGGGGGTAATGATACTTATTTTTATTGTGAAGATGAGATAAGGTACTGAGAGCTTCTAGCACGGTGCTAGGCCTTAAGCAGACATCCAGAAAAGGACCTGTTGGTAACTGCGTTCGTCAAGCTAACACTAGCCACTGTACGAAGACGTTTGACACCCCAGTGGAAATTATGCATAGATATTTCTTAAGCACATGGCCACTTAAAGTACACCTAGCGGAGGGCCAGGACAGGGCCCTCTGCTCTGAACATCATTCAGGAGTATTGATGGAGGCATTGCTGTCTTCAATACTGGGATTCAGGGTCACCTTGGGAGCACACACCCTTGTGAAGACCTGGAAAGCCTCACACAGGAGGCTTTTCTGCGCCAGGCCTAGAAGTGGCCGGTTATTACTTCCAGCATATTCTGTTACCCAGAACTTGGTCGCCTGGCCCTGAAAAACTGCGCCAGAGGCTTGGAGGTGAAAAGCTGCCGACCTCGGATTCCTGCTGTTGTTATGCTAGTCCAGTCCTCGCAGGGCCCATGGGTGTGTGTAAGGCTAGCAGAAACCTCAGCCTCCAGGTGGACCCCGAGGAAGGCTGGCTGGCTGGCCATTGTCTAGGCAGATGGCCACACATGATTACACCCATCCCAGCAGGGTGTCGACTTCAGCCTCACAGAGGACAGGCAGCCTAGCCACACCCCAGTGTGGGGCCTCTGGACACTTAATCCAAGTGCTCTTTATAGACCTGAAGGATGGCTTGGCCTAGCTGGCCTAAGGCATGTGGCTTGCAGACTTGGACAGTGCCCAGGGCTTCCTGGGGCTGGTAGGACCAAAGTGACAGGATGTATGAGCTTCCCATGGCTGCTGAAACAAATTACTACAAACTGGCTGCCAGCTTAAAATAACAGGAATTTATTCTCTCACAGTTCTGGAAACCAGAAGTATGAAATCAGGGTGTCATGAGGGATGTGTGCTCACCAGAGTCTCGAGTGGTGTGTGTGTGTGTGGGGGGTCCTTCGTGCCTCTTTCTGGTCCCTTGACTGATAGGTGCATGGCTCTAGTCTCGGCCTCCATCTCCACGTGGCTTCTTTCTGGTGTATCTTTTGTCCATTCCTCTTTTTATAAGAACACTTGTTATTGGCTTTAGGGCCCATCCCAATAATCCAGGATAATCTCATCTGGAGATTCTTAATTACATCTTCACAGTCTCTTTTTCCAAATAAGGCTGCATTCACAAGTACCAAGCAGATGTAGCTTTCGGCAGACCACGTTCAACTCACTATACAGGGGCAGGTGGAGGAGGCCTAGGCCCAGGTTAGACCTCTGAGATTGGGGGGCACCCTATAGCTCCCTCGGGCGATAGGAGAGCAAAGGTAGAAAGAAAACCTGGGTCCAGAGACTCCCCTCCCTCTCTGCACCTCAGACTTACCTTCAGGCTTGAAACATTCATAGCTGGTCACCTAAAGCCTGACTGTAGCCAGGCAAAGGGAGAAAACAGGTATGTCCTTGGGCAAATGACTTCTCTGGGCTTCAGCATCCCCATGTACAGAACGGGACGATGGTCATTGTAGAGTCTGTCTCTTGGAGGGAGGACAAGTTCCAGATAAGGGGACATCTGTAGGAAAACAGTGTGGAGCACAGGTACACGGAGGCCCTATCCGTGACAGCTGCTATTATCATCATTATCAATGTTATCCACAATGCGGAAATAATTACATCTCTGTGACAGGTACAGGAGTAGTCACATACCCTCATCTTCCTGGAATGCAGGGGTGATTCACCCCATCTTCCAGTTAAGGAAACTGAGGCTTGAAATGTTGATGTCACTGCCCGACATCATTTTTAAGATGCAGTGGGTGGGGCAGGAATTTGCAGTCTGGTCTGCTAATTTATGCTTTATGCTGCCTGATGGTTACAATCATGGATCCTTGAACCAGCTTGAGTTCAGACCACAGCTCTGCTACCTGCTAGCTGTGTACCCTTGGGCAAGGGGCTTGCCCTCTCTGTGCCTCATCTGGAAAATGGAACTCAGGATGACCTCAAGCAGGATGGGCATGAGGATCCAGTGAGTTATCCGTGAAAAGTGCTGACAGCAGCAGCTGGCTCCAGTGAGCGGGGAGCATCAGCTGCGTTATTATCCTAATGAGGGAAGCAGAGGCTGCCCACCCGGGGAGCATTCCAGGTTAGCCACACGGCTTTCCTGCCCCTTCCCTTTCCTGGAATCTATGGGGAGCAGGGCCCCTGTCCAGAACTCAAGGGTGCCGCCTGGCATGAGGCCACCAGAGTGCCTGTAGGCACAGCTTGAGCCCAGGTGCCCTTCTGCCTGCACCCAGACCCTGAGTCTGCAGCCTCAGTTGTCTCAGCACATGCGAGAAGGCTATTTTTATTGTGTTCAGCTGACTCTCTTGGCCGGCAGGCTTTCTCTGTGCTGTGGCAAAGGCAGCCCTGCTAGAGGGTTCTGGGGACCCATTTTGAAGGTGCAGCTGGGGAGGGGTGGGGAAGGGGCTAGCGTCTTCATAGTGGGGATCTGGTGGGCTTCATGCTACCACCTCTTGGGAAGCAGCCCAGCCCCCAGGTTTTCATTCCCATCAAAAGAGGAAGTGATTTTCTTTTCTATCCTGCACACGTTTCTGGGGCCCATTCTTCCTTTGACCTTAGGTTGGCCTGCAGCTTGGGCAGGGGTCTCTGAGGGAGGTGTTGAGGCCTGCAGTGTCCCCAGACTTTGATAGGTGCCAACTAGAGGCTCAGTGCTGGGTGATCCAGCCTCCACAGAGGTGAGCTGAGAGGGGACAGGGGAGGTAGTGGAGAGAGAGACATCTTCTCCTTGGACAGAATCCTCTGGGGTGAAATCCTGGGGAGCACCTAGCAGCTGGTCCAGGTACAGCCTAATGCAGCTGTCCCCCAAGTCCCAGCCAGGCCAGAGGCACCCTCAGAGGAGGTAGTGGCTCCTCTGGGACTGAATGGCAGCAGTGATGGATTAAAAAACCACAGCCAAGCAAGGCACTAGGGCCAGTGGGAAGGGGAAAGTCATCCAGCTACTCTGTTCAGCCACATTATGATCAACAATTGGGCCATTCCGTGGACAGCCCGTGAGGCAGGCTGCTGGGCACGGCGGGGGTGGTTTTATATTTTTCAGCTGTTTGGCAGCAGGTCCCTGGCTGTGGTGTAGCCACCCTCCCAAAGTGGATCTCATGTTTTCCTCCCTTACAAAGGTCTCTGTCACCAGGAAATGTCAGTAACCTACTTTGAGACGCCCAGACCCAGGGCCAAAGGAGATTTAGCTGTCACTAGACTCTTAACAGTGCTGCTTCTTCCCAGGGGTGTGGCTAAAAGCAATTAGGGCTTGGCCCAAGCATTTTAAGATAATTTGATGCAGGCATTCAGATACCTATTAGGGGAGATGTCCGCCTTTGACAAGGCAGGAAGGATAAACATAGGTGGCCCTGCTCAGAACATGGTGTCAACGCAGGCTCTGTTCCTCTCTCTGGGCCCGTCCTTCCCAGTGTCACCCACCCCCTGAAAGCCAGGGCAAACTGGCCAGGAGCTCTCTAAGGCTTTGCCTTACCCCTCCCTCAGTTTCACTCTCAGTGGGACATTGGTGCCATCTCCAAGGGGTCTGAGTGGCACTCCAGACTAGAGACCCCTTTCCCTCTTCAAGAGCTGGCAGGCGTCTCCACAGGTGGCTCCCATAAGGCAGACATCTTTCTGGCACCAGCTCCCCCACTGTAGCAGGGGAAGGGGGGCACCCCCAGATTGGGGGAGCACCCCTCCCTCTGTACCCTGCCTGTGATTGGCCCATAATTACAGGTTTATTGCCTGTACAGCTATTGTGTAATGACATGTTTGCAAATTAATTTTTATGGCTCCTGCCATTAGCATATACAGTAGAGGAAGGTTTAGTATTAATTACTACTGTTGTTCGTGTAATCCCGGAGAATTAAAAACCAATAAAAGAATGACAACAGAAGCTGATAGTTTAGGGTCTTTCAGTAAAATAGTTTTATTTTTTTTCCCCAAGTTGGATCAGAGATTTTTCCAAGCTTGTGAGGGGTTAGGGGAGTGGGCGGCAGCTCACCCAGACGGTCTGCCGCAGGTCCTGGTACACCTCCCCCCATCGCAGAGGGGCGCAGATTGTGTAGAATGCAGGTGACAGTGGGTGGGAGGCGAAGCGGGTGACTTGAGTGAAGGCCCAGTTAGGGGGCGGAGTACGAAGCGGGCAGGTGCTGGATCTCGACCCGCTGTAACCTCCCTGCAGGGATGCCAGGCCCAAGGGGAGGTGCGGGGAGCACGCCGCCACGCAGCTCCGGAAACAAAGGGCCGCCGCGCCAAGGGCCTAGCGCGACCTCGGAGGTCAGCGCGGGGCGGAGCGGCCAGGGGCTGGCGGCGGGCGCGGGCGGCCCCGAGCGGCTGGTTTCCTCCAGGTCAGCAGCCCTGACGCCCTCCCCCGTGACCGCGCGCTCTCGGCCACCTGCGGGGAGGGGGCGCCAGGCAGAGCGCAGCAGGAGACTGGGGTATTAAAAACGGCTTCTCGCACCCCCAGCGGCTGGGCTCTGGGAGAAGGCAGCAGCCGCCGGCACGCTGCATCCTCCGAGCCGTTGGTGGCGGCGGGGAGGAGCGCCACCCCTCCCTAGCCTTGGAGCGCTCCGCCCAGCCATTTAAGATTTTTCTGGCGGGGAGGACAGGGCTTGGTAAGTGGCACAGAGGGGTCAAAAGGCACGCCAGGCCCCCCACCTCCTCCAATTTGCCCTCCAGAGCTTTTCTCTAGGGTATCATATTCCAAGAGTTCAACTGTCATTTGAAGCCGCCGCTTTAGCAGGGACCCCGGGGCTGCCGCTGGGGACCCCTGATTTACGCAGTGGTTGGAGAGCGTTGGCAGGAGCCCAAACCTAGCGTGACCGCGGTTGCCCCGCTGTGCGTACCTGCGGGCTCCGGTCTGTTCCTCAAGCCATGATTGTATCTGGGGTCAAAAGGTGACCCCCTTAGTGTCACCAAGTCGTGATTCCGGCTGGTTGTGCCACCAAGGGGTCCTTCAGGAGGTGAAAGGACTTGAAAATAAATTGTCACATCAAGAGGCAGCCTTGCAGCGTGCATTTAAGGGGGGGGGGTGGAACGTGGGTAAATGGATCCTGTCTCTTTAAAATCGCTGGGCTGGACAATGAGCGCACAGGATGTGGTTTGGCGGCAGGGTTTTTTCCCCTTCGATTTGGGGAATTATCACATGGGGCCTTCTTGAGCTGGTGTGAAAGAGAGGCGGCGTGGGGAGGAGAGATACAGGCTCCACGCTCACTCACACACACTCTGTGCAGTTGATCGTTTTCTTAAACCAAATTAGCCAGGGCTCTCGTTACTATGGTGCAGCCGGGGCTTGCAGAATCCCAGTAATAGCATTTATTAGGTCTATTTGCCTGGAAGCATGCCTTCCCGGATCTGATAACGCACAAGAGCAGGGCGAGTGTGGGAGATGGTATCAAGCATTTGATTACACTTGCAACAGGGATTTTTAAGGGGTGGAGTGCAGGGGGTGGGGTGGGGGAGGAAAGGAGGTGAACCAACCGCTCGCCAGAGGAGCTCGCCGGGTCGCCGGCGTGTGCGTTTCCGCAACCCCGTGTGGGTTTCACAAAAGGCAGCCCGGAGCGCCTGGGTCACGGTTTGGGGATCCTCCACTCGGTCCCGGAGGAGGGTGAACTCCAGTTCCCGCAGCTGTCAGACGTGGGTGGGGAGGGAGGGAGGAAGAGAGGGCGGACGGGCGGGCAGCCAGAGCGCGGAGTTGGGCAGCCGGAGGGGGGGACCAGCGGCGCCCGCAGCCACCCACTGTTTGCAAACGGCCCCCGCTTTGGGGCAGAGGGGAGCGTCCCGCCGTCAGCAGCAGCACCCTCCCGGGGTGTAGAGAGGGGAGTCCGCGTCCCGTTTCCCGTCCCCATGGATCTGCCACCCGGCACGGCGGCCGCGCGAGGGGAAGCTCGCAAGTGAAACTATTATTATCGCCCTGCGAAGCGTGGAGCTCTTGGAAGATGCCGCGTAGAGACGGAAGGAGCTGCCGCCGCCGCCTCCAGCCGCCCGCCGCTGCGCCCCTACCCTTTCGCTTTCATTAGGGGAGACAAATCTGCTGTCAGGCAGCCAGCTTTCCAATTTACCGATAATGATTCTTGCATGAAAATTGATCGAGGGGCTCTCCACCGCCGCGCGCTCTCGCCTCCCCGCTCTCCTCCAGCCTCCTTCTGCCCGGGCGCCTGAGCCCCCGCGAGTTCTTTCTCCTCCTCCTTCCACCCCCTCTCTCTGAGTCAGTGGTGGGACGCCGGGCCAGGGAGATAACCAAAAAGGGGGGAGGGGTGTTGGTGCCGAGAGGGGGAGGGGAGGCGGCTCCCCGGCCTGCTTTTCTCCAGCCCGGGACTTGTTTGCAATCGCTGCCTCTTTTATTTACGAGAAGAAATCTCCCCCTCGGTACTTCTTGGCTGTTTGGGTATTAATTTTCTCCTCTTCTCTCTCCCACTCGCCCCCTCCTCCTCTTCCCCCCACCCCGCCCCTTCTCACCCAGTAGCTAAGGGGAAACAAAACAAAGCCGATTTCTCCTTGGCAACAAGAGATACCCCCTCTCGCCGCCCCCCCCCCTTTCCTTTTTCCTTCTGGTTCTGAACGTGAAACCCTGTTGGAAACAGGTCTCTTGACCCTCGCCCTTGACATTCAAATGGCTGAATGGAGGAGAGATTGCTACTCGCACGTCTTGGGGGCTGCTTTTCCCCCCCTTCTCTCTCTTTTCCTTTCAAATGAGTAATCCCTGAAGATCTTAACCCCCCAATTTCATCACCCTCACCCCCCCCTTTATTTTTCTCTCGCCCTCTTCGCTCTCCCGCCTGCTTTGCTCCTCTGTGCTACCCCCTCCTTTTTTATTTGCATCTCAAGTCCAAAAGGCAGAAAATACACACGCGGCGAAGACACCCGGGCAGCCGTGGAGGCTCCGGCCGGTCCCTAGTCGTCAATTACCTCACTGTGGATCTGCGAGGGTCAAGGTGGCCGAAACTGCCCGGGCGCTGGCCAGAGAGAGCCTTTTGATCATCTGGGGGAGAGGGGGGAAGGACTGATTTTTTTTCCCCCCCCCGTCGCTCTTGGGATCGCTCTTCTGCCTTTATTTTATTGTTTTGGACATTTTTGAGCACCGTGGCTTGGACAGTGCTTTTTGTTTCATTGCTAGGCATTAATATTTTTTTCCTTCTTCATCCCTCTCTGGCCACTATGGAATTCTAAACTGAACCATGTTTGGATTGAAGCCACCTCTGTATTACTTACCAGGTAAGCGAGCCGTGCGCCTCCCCAGGTCCCGCGCGCCGCCGCTGCGCCAGGGACCCTCCCTCACCTGACCGCCCCAGACTCCCCCAGCCTGGGTCGGGGCGGTGGGTCTGCCGTGCCCCCCACGGGCGCCCGCGTCCTCGGTTCCTCCCGCTGCGGTCGAGTCCGCGGTGTGTGCGCTACATGTGGCGGAGGGCACCCACCGGGCCCGCCGCCCCCACCGCGCCGCCGCCGGGGGTTGTGCGTCTCGTTCCTTTTGTCTGCCCGGAGCCGGCTCCACCGCGGCGGCGCAGCGAGCGACCGAGGCACTTAAGCCTTCCGAGGTGAATTAAGCGCCGCCGGGTGTGAAGTTACTTTCCTCCGGGCCGCCCCGTTCGGGTAGCGTGCCCCCCCAGTCCTGGGGCTTATTTCCCTCTCCCTCCAGCCAACCCCTGTGCTTGGTCTCTGAACTAGCGTGGCTAGTCCGCCTCCCCCGCCCCCCATTCCTGCCTGGGATTCCCTGGAAGGTTTTGTTCTGCGGAGGGCGGAGGGTGGGGGGACAGCCGGGGAAGCTCTGGAGGGTATTTGGCGTGGCTTCCTATTTCCTTAACCTTCCTCCACACTGACTGCAGCTTGCCCTGTAACTTTCTGTTTCTGGGCGAGTCGCGCTTTCAGCCCCAGTGGGGAAGGGAGGAGATGACAGGAGAGGGTTTGGGGAGCCCCTTCTCATTCACCTTATTCGTACTTCTGAACCATCAACATGATTAAATGTAGGCTAGAGAGAAGCTGGTGAGCCAGGAATTCCTGGTTGGGAGGGTGGGAACCTGTGGTGAACCCTAGGGTCCTCCCCCAGGGGCGCAGACAGCCCCCCAGGGTCCCCTGGGGTCGGAGTGTAACTTGCCCTGCGCGCCCCAGGTGGGGCCACGTGACCGCAGGTCAGGAAGGCGGTTCTGCCTGTGACCGCTTGTTCTAGGAATGAGCTGTTTTTCCCCTGCTTTCTTTGAGTTTACCCCCCTTGGGCTTTGACACACAGTTCCTATTGAAGTTGGGGTGTCCACGGCGTAGGGAGAGATAGCTGTGCTGAGGAGAGGGCAAGTTCCTGGTTTTCTCTTGTTGATGCTGTAAAAATTCCGTACTAGAGGCTGCCTGGGAGGTTTATTTCTGAATTGTTTTGCTGAGGAAAGGTGCACGTGGCTGGGTGTTGGGTTTCTTTTTTTTTCCTGTGTTCGGAGGATCCTGTCACTTTTGCTAAGCCTCCCACACCACCTTGAAGGCCCCAGGAGGAGCATGTGTGGAGAGGATGGGCCTGGACAGAACCCAGCTCCTCTGGGCCTTTGCTGCCCTGACCAGGCAAACATTTTCACCGAGTTAATAGGGCAGGGCAGAGGGTCACCAGAGTCTGACTGACTTTTGAAAAGTAGGAAAGACTTCTGTAGGAAATCTGTGCATTTACTATTTTTGAGTTTCTTTGTGGCTATTTCAGTTTCCCAGCCCTTCCCAGTAATTGACACCTCCGTCTATGTTTCCTGCTTGGCGTCTATACCATTTTTATGGGAATATTTCTCTGGGTCTCCATTTCATTTTTGATCTCTTTTTTTTTTTCCCCACTGCCTGAAATGCCAGCCAGCAGTAGCACGCTTGGCTTCCCCCTCCCTCCGCACTTCCCTTAGCAGAGCCAATCCACATTAGGACTGGGAATCCCCTTACTAAAAGGTTGTAACAGGAGGTCAGAGTCCTTTGGTGCACAGAGTCATCTCCCCCATGGACGAGGCAGAGCACAGTCAAAGGGAGCTGGTGCCTGGTGAAATTCACCAGGGCTCTTTAACCCAGGAGTAGCAGAACATCACTCCTGCTGCAGCCAGCCACTGTTTCTGGTCTGTGACTTGGGGACAGAGGAACTTTCTTTCCTCCCTACCCCTTCCCTGCAGCTCTGTGCCCCCTCTACTACCACCCAGTTGGAGGCACTTAGGACAAGCTTGTGGCAAGAATGAATCTTCTTAAGTACAGGGTGGCTTCAAAGCACAGGTGTTTGTAATCTATACCCCACTTCACCTGCCATTGGGTGGCTCCTAGGGCATATTTATTCATCAGGTGACCGATTTTCTGTTTACACAGGGAACCTCAGAAAGAGGAGGAGGAAGTGTCAGGCTAGGGAATTCAAAGCCTTTAAGGAAAAGCAGCCCAGGCTGGGGTAAAGCCTCCGGCAGGCAGGCAGGCAGGATGGATGAATTCTGCCAGTCTCGACCTCCAGGGAGATAAGGAGAGTCAGAAATGTGGGCAGACCAGGGCACTAGTGAATCTCAGCCTGGGTTTGAATGTTTCCCCTGCTAGAGTTTTGTTTTGTTTTTTAAGCGCTTAGTGGGGTTTTATACTTTATTGTCTTAGTTGATATTCAGCCTGGGGGCTTAGCTGGGAAGAGCTATAGTTGGGTACTGTTGCTTCCTGGTGTGACCCAGTATTTTTGAGCTCTCTCAGGCCTTGCTGCAAATGCTTTGCACACTCTCCTCTCTTCATCTCAGTTCTCCCCTCTGAGATCGGTGTTGCCACCTGCAAAGTGAGGCCCCAGAGCTGCTCCACAGTTTGACCAGTTTGGAAGTGGTGGAGCTGCCTCCTACCACACGGGGCTGAAAATGAGGGGCCCAGTGTTGTGGGCAGCCTGCAAAGCTCTGTCTGTGGTCTTAGCCGAGAGGCAGAGCCCCACCCTGTGGTGGCCTGACACCCAAGTGCTCTGGAGCCTGTCAGACTGGGCTGGAAGCCAGATCTCAGACACCACAGGGAGCCAGGAGCAAGGGCCCAGAACCTGCCTGTCCAGCCAGTGCCCTGGGGGCAGTCCACAGTCAGCCTGGCAGCAGTCCCCGCTCCTCCTGTTTGACAAGTGAGAACACTGAGGCTGGGAAGTCAGGGTGAAGTCCAACTCTGTCTCTTCCCAGTTCTGTGTGTTCTTGGGCAGGTGACTGAGCTCTCAGTTAAGCCTCAGTTTTCCCATTTGTAAAATGAGATTCGTAATTAGATCTCCCTCAGTCAGTATCAGTGTAAGTCAGAGGTCAGCAGTGGATAGCCCTGTTGTAAATAAAGTTTTATTGGCGCGTAGCCATGCCTGTTCTTTTATGTACTGTCTCTGGCGGCTTTCACAATATAAATGGCAAAGTTTAGTCTTTGGGCAAAGCCCATATGGACTGGCCAACCTTAGAATATTTATTTGCTATCTGAGAAAGTTTGCCCAGTCTCTGGTATAGGGGGTTAGATGCGGGAATTGTCACAAGGCATCGAGGACGAGGACAGAAACTGGGATGAAGTTAATGAGTGACTGTGATAGGAATGATTGTTTTGTTGCAGTCAGTATTACTGTTAGGAAAGTGGGATTGTTTGTTGAAAGTCACAGAGCTTCTCAGTGGGGGCTTGATCTCATATCTTTGGACCAGGCCTTTTACCCTAAGGTATGGCATCTGGCTCTCTGTGCTATTTGGCTGGCCAGGGGGTGGCATCAGAGGACTCTTGGTTTACAAGGGGTGCAGGGGGATGTGCCAAAGGAGGTGGGGACAGGGGTTTAGGGGGCAGGTGGGTATGCCTCTGCCTAACTACAGGTGGGGGTCCCTCTGTAAACTCACCTTCTCTGTGTGTGTGCACCCAGTTACCCCATTTCCTGAACTCTGCCAGACTCCATCCAGCTCCACGTGGGCAGGGACTATGTCTCTTCTTCGAGCCAATATTTTTGCCAGACCATAGTAACAATCATGCAAAATAATAACATCAGTATCCACAGAGTATCTTTAAAAACATGATAATAATGGAGGACAAGGTGGTGCAGGATGAAGTGGTGGCCACTGTTTGTCCACACCACTGTGTTGTACCAGGCACAGCACTGATTTCAGTCATCAGCTCCAGGAGGTTGGGCTTCTCTCATCCCACTGAACCGCTGAGGAAACTGAGGCACACAGAAGTTTGATCACACAAGCCGTAAGTGGTGCCGCCAGGCTCTGACCCCCGGCAGTCTGGCTCCAGAGTTCTTGCTTAATAAATATTTGTTGAACGCACGAGGGAGAGAGAATCAGCCGTTGGTGTTGGTGGCGCCCTCCCAGCCTCTTATCTTGTTCCTGGCGTTTGTGGAGGGACAGACTCCTCAGTTGTCAGCTGACCCCACCCTGGCCCTGCACTGAACTCTTGGTGACCCCAGCCTGCCTTTGGGATGGCTATCCACCGCTTGGAAAGATGCTCTAGGCCAGGCGTCCTCAAACTATGGCCTGTGGGCCACATGGAGCCTGCTGAGGACATTTATCCAGCCCGCCAGGTGTTTTTGCCCCCACTGCCTGTCCTGCTTAGCAACAGACTCTTCCCAGGGCCCGCAGTCCAGCCCTCCAACGGTCTGAGGGACAGTGAACTGGGCCCCTGTTTAAAAAATTTGAGGACCCCTGCTTCTCGGCCCTCCAGTGAGGAAACTGAGGCCCAGAAAGACCCGGGACTGGCCCTGTAGCCATGCAGCCTGCTGGTGGCCCTGCTCAGACCTTGGGTCTCCCCTGGAACATTTCCCTGCCTGCCCCTGCGGCCAGGGAAGTCACTAATGGCTGGTCAGGCCTGGCCCAGTCCCTCTCTGAACAGCCTTGGAGGGGGTTTGCCAGAGACTGGGGTTTCCCAGAGAAAAGGTGTGGCCGGTGGGGAGCTGTCAGATTTTATTTTTCATTCCCCCCACTCCACGCTTCTAGAAAAACGTAGTCATGGCTGAGTGTAGAGCTCTGCTCAGGCCCACCTGGGTTGGGGAGGGGTCTAGAGGCAAGGGCAGGCCAGAGCCTCAGCCCTCCAGCTGCTGCTCCCAGCTCCCTGGGTGCCACTCAGGAACCAAAGCCGGGAGGGCCGCCCGCAGTTGCCAGCTGTGCCCCAGCTCGCGTCTGGCTTCTGGCTTGTCACGGAAAGCTGTTGGGTCATAAGGAAACTTAACAGCTTTGGGGCAAGCTTGGGAGTCACCCCAGACCTGTTTTACGGGGGGCAGTTTGGGCCTAGTGGGATCTGAGTCAGATAAAAGGAAAACATGGCTATTTCAGTTGTGATTGAGAAAGCTGCTTATTTACAGCTCAGAAACTCAGCGGGGACAAGCATTTCGGCTCCCATCTAGCACTTTCCAGGCAGTCACTAATTAATCTTCTGATACCCCTGAGAAATGGGGAGGGGCGGCCATGTTTCCATCTGTCGGCTGGGAAAGCCCGGGGCCCTTGTGTCCCAGCTGCAGCCCAGCCCTTCTCTGAGGGGCCTGGTCTGGTTCCCACCTCCCTGCCCAATTTGGTTCTCATTAAGATTTTTTTCTTGCTTATAGGCGTTGTTCTGACGCCACGGGTGGGAATCTGATACGGCCCCCCTGCAAACACTTGCTTCTTATCTTCTTGACTCCAGAATCAGGAGAAGTTTTCTTTGTGCTCTGGGAGCAAATGGTCATTATGATAACTGGACTCTGGCCCGTGAGTGCACAGGGATGCACGTCCTTCTGTGTCCTCTCTGCAGGAGAAAGCGCAGGGGCAGCGGGGCAGCTGGCTGCACAGCTCCCAGCAGAGCCAGCGAGGAGGAGGAAGTATCGGGACTTGGGCTTCTGCTTCCAGCCCACTGCCTATGCTGCTTGTTCCTCTTCCCCCTGGATGTGGACACCCACTGGGCTTCTTTCTCACAGGCAGCAACTGAGATCCAGCGTCTGCTCTGCCCTGGCATTTTGCACCTAAGAAATGAGAGGCTGAGAGACCATTCCAGGCCTGTTGACGTCACATTCTTCTCCTTAGACTTTTGGGGACACAGGTGGTAGAGGCAGCCTCCTCGACTACGATGCATCCTCTCATATTCCACTTTGCAAAAAATAATAATAATAATTAGACGTTTACAACCCCTGAAGTAGCCTTTCCAAGAGGGAGGTGGAATCCCCACTTCATGGACCCTCAGCAAAGCAGGGCTTGGGCATTGATTATCCCCTTGGTGGTCTGATACAGAATCAGCAGAAATTGTGAAGCTGGGAGAGGGTGTGTGCATTAGAAGGAAAGAGGGAGTTTGGGGTTGAAGGAATAAAGTATATGAGGTATTCTTTTTCTTTTAAGAGCTTATACAGATTTAAAGTCCTTTTGTTAATTTAGGAACATAAAACCGTGTGATGTATAGTTTGGTTTGCTCGTAAAATTACTAAGTGTGGCATATTTAGGGCTATGAAAGCTTGGGGTAAAAGGGAAAAAAATCAGTGAGAATTTTCTTACAAGTCTTAAGGGAAAGATGCATTTTTTTTCCAGCATTGTCTCAGGTCGGGGTTAGTAGTTTCTCTTGGTAACAGCTGTGCTGGGAGATGCTCCTGGGGCGGCAGGTTTGAGTTAAGCCAGGCCCAGGTCTCAGCCCTGCCCCATGAGCCTGCCCAGTCTGCCCAGCCCCTGCCCTGAAGGCTCAGTGCCTGCTCGGCTCCTGTTCCCTCCCTCCTGTGGGGTGACAGGAAGCGCCCTCTGACCAGGCCTGGACCGCCGCCCAGTGGGCATTTGGCCGCTTGCTTAATGGCCTGTGGGATCTGAAAGTCATGGAACATTGGACTTGGAAGGAACTCAGAGGTCAGATGGCTGACCTCTCCAATTGTCTGGATTTGGTGGTCTCAAGGGGTCCTCTTCCTGACACCCAGGTCGGGCTGGGCTCTGCCCTCTAGGTCAGACTGAGCCATGCCACTGTGGGTTGTTAGAAATGTTTCTTTTTACAGGAATACATGCACTTGACCTAGTTCTTTGGGGGACACAGAACAAGTCCACACCTCCTAAGCATCATCCCTCCAGGCCCCACCTTGGTGCCAGGCATTGTGCTGAGTCCACAGGGCAGGAGCAGGGAAGGAAGTCTGTGTCGTATCCTTCAGGACCAAATGGAGCAAGTTGAGTTAAGATGGAGCTCTGGAAACTCACCAGAACATCCTAACAGAGGAAATCCAGGAAGGCTCCCTGGAGGAGGTGGCACTAGCACTTAGCGGGCATGAGGCTGGGTGGAAGGCAGCCAGTACAGGAGGAGGGTTGAACAAGAATAGGGAAGCTGCTCCCAAGGCAGCGTGTTAAGTTCGCGTCAGGCATGTCGAGAGCTGGGCGCTGGGCTGTCCCTGCCCAGATGGTCATGGTGGTGGTATGGTGGGTGGGGTGGGGTGGAGTGTGAATTGAGCAATCCAGGTGACAAGGGCTGGTGCCAAGAGGTGTGTAGAATTTTCCAGGCATGCAGAAGAGGCAGCAATTTGGTTTGAGGTGGGGGTGGAGGCCGTGTTAGGGAAGGCCACAGGATGCAGGTGACATTTGAGCTGGCCCTTCTACTCTGGGAGGACCCTCTGCTCCTCACTATTGGGGGCTTGCTAGGGAAGGCCACCACACCTGCCCTGATTCCTGGCCACATCCTCTAGTGGCAGGGCCCATCCTTTTAAGAGGTCGTGATGACTCTCTCGGAGGGTGTCCAGACAGCGGGGCCCCTTCTAGAAACTGAGGGCCCTGAGGCCCTTCTAGAAACCGAGGGCCCTGAGAGTGAGCTGGCAGGGTGCAGGTTTCACAGAAGGGGTTACACCATCACCTGGCAGCTGTGGCTGCTGAGTCTGTGTCCTCTTGTTTCTGGCCCACCCAGACATACCCTATGTGTGGACTGAGTATCCTATGTGTGCCAGACCCTGGGGGCCAGAGACATGCATGGGTCAGGCCCAGCCTTGTTCTCAGAGAGCTACTGTGTTCTGGAGCAGGAGGCAGAGCTGAGCCTGGCGGGGGCTTTGGAGAGGAGGGCGCCTTCACACTGGGCCTGGCCTCCCCACAAGGACAGGAAGAAGAGTTTAGGAGGAGGGGGAAGTTTGGTGAGGGGGGTATAAAACAGTGTGGAATGAAGCCAGTGGGTGGGTCAGAACCACACCGTGGAGGGTCTTGAATGTCATAAAACCAATGACACATGAACTTGATTCTGTCATAAGTAGGTGGCAACTCGGGGTTTCTACGCAGCCACCACCACGTTCATCTATGTATTCAGCACGGTGTTTACAGTATGCCAGGTGTACAGGGGTGCAGCCCAGGAGCCCCCCCTAGGAGCTGTGCCCTCATAGAGTTCCCATAAAGGGCATGTGAAGTGTCCCATGATGAGTGTTCTGGAGAAAAACAGAAGGGCTTCGAAGGTGTGGAGGAGCTGGCGTGGGGGTGGCAGGTTGTGTGCTGGGCGACCCTCCCTGTGGCCTTCTCACACGCAGCCTCCACCCCCGCCTAGGTTTGAGGAGGGTGAGTGGTGCTTAGGCCAGGCCCAAGGCTGGGGGAGGGTGTGAGAAGCAGAAAGAAGGATGGGGTCTCAGGGGCTGTACTCCAGGAGGAGTGGGGTCCCAACATCCAGGGTTCTTGGGGTATCCTTGCTTGTAGGGATTTTAGGTGAGCAAGCTTTTCTGATGCTGCAGTGCTGCCTAAGCCAGGGACTCTGCCTCTGCTGCTTACTCCTGTGTGGCTCTGGGCAGGTTACTCACCCTCTCTGGGCATTAAGCCAGTAGTAATACCTGCCTCTTAGGGTTGGTAAGGTGCACTCACCAAGTGCTGGAGGACCGCCGGCTGTGATTACTGTTCGGATTAATAGTTCTAGCTGTGTGCTCTGTGTCTTGCATTCCAGAGAGGCATGAAAAGAGGGAGATGGCAGTCTGGGCAGGGAGGGCCTTGCTCATGGGCCATGGGGAGGCCTCTGAGGAGCTCAGACTCCCGAAATGGCTGTCAGCCAGCCAGGGCCATTCACAGCGCAGTGTTCACAAGGTGACAAGTTCTAAATAAGTAAAGAAGAAACGGAATCTCCCTGGTGAGATTGTCTGTGCTCTTCCCCCCTCCCCATGTCAGAAGAGCTGAATCGGGGCCCTAAGGTCACTGCAGGGAGGGCATTGTTGCCCAGACCATGCTCAGTGGAGGCCTTGATGGTGATAGATTTCTCCTTCAACCTGCCCCACCCTCAAAGGACTCCAGTGTCATCTGCCAGCACCAGTGAGCAAGTGACAGACCCTGCAGCCAGAGCCCCAAGCAGACGACACCTTGTCTCATACTCTGGGCCTTCTTTGAACTGGTCCCAACACTCCCCTCCCCTTGTCACTCTCCTCGTATAATTCATTTAGGATTAGCTTTCAGACCTTCTCGCCAGTCCTAACTTCTGTCGTCTTGGTAACTGTGTCAACCGTTTGCTGGTTTCCCGTGATTATCTGACAAGAGAAAGGGGGGCCAGCAGGGAGTATAAAGGGAGGGGAGGAGGAGGTGATGCCGGGTCTTCACTGAACTCACTATGGAGGGCCCAGGGTGAGGGGCAGGGCTAGCAGCTGCCTGGGAGGGTCACACCAGCCCCTGACACTGGGAACCAGTGTCATCAACACGTACCTTAGATCTTGAGGGCCCAGGGACAAGGTGTTACCTTCTCCACCCCCACCCCACTCAATTTCCCTTTTGGGAAGTTTCACATAGAGGCTAATTTTAACCCATGTTTACTTTAGCACCAACCACAGGGGGCCAGCCCTTGGGTGGGAAGGTCAGATCAGCATTTGGGGGCCTGATGGCCCGGTCTGCAGGGGACCAGGACTCCCTGAGATGGAGGGGACTTGATAAGCACAGTGTGGTCCTAAAACATTGTTTTATATACTTGTGGATGCTGTGGGTCAGGAATTCAGAACAGGCATGGTAGGGTATGGCTGGTCTCCGCTCCTGTGTGCTGGCTAAAGTATGGAGTCACCTGAAGGCTTCTCTCTCTCAGATCTGGTGGTCAGGGCTGGGGACTCTCAGAGCACCTCCTTGTGGTCCCTGTTTCAGTGGTTCTCAACCTTCCTAATGCCGTGATGTATTGTCATTGTTACAAAGGGGTCTTGACCCACAGGTTGACAATCCCTGCTCTATTTGGTTTGGGCTTCCTCACAACGTGGCAGCCTCAGGACTCCAAAGGCAGGTCCCAGCTTGCAAGGAGGAGGCTGGGTGGCCTTTTAGGGCCTCCCCTGGGAAGGTAAGCAGCTTCACACCCGCTTCTGGTGGTTACATGTGAGGGACGAGCTCACCCACATTCATTTGGAAGGCATTTAGGTTCTGCCTCTTGGGGAAGGTACCAGCAACGTTCTAGAACAGCGGTTCTCAACCTATTGGTAGCGACCCACAGGAAGGGACTGCGGCATTGGGAAGGTTGAGAACCACTGTTCTAGAAGAACGGGGGCATGGGAGATGATGTTGACGTCACCCCTCTGGAAACGTCAGCCACACGTACTGCACCCACGCGCAGCCTCCCTGGGTTTCTAGGAAGAGTGCCCTTGCCTTTAGGAGGGAAAGAGATCCCATCCTCCTCCAGGGTCCACTCCTGAAGGTTCCTGAAGACCAGTGGTATGGAGCTTGGAGCAGAGGCCTTGGTGCTCTGGTGGGGAAGCTGGCAGGCGCCTGCCTGGGTGGGCCTCCCAGCTCATGGCAGCCCCCAATTTCAGGTTCCCCAGCCCTGTGGGGAAAAAAAAAATGAGGGTTGTTTCTGAAAATAAGGGCATTGTTACTTGTCACAGAGGAAAGACCAGCCCCTCTCTAGGATCGGTGGGAAGACAAGAGTGCCTTTTGGGGGAGCAGCTAATGAGCTATGTCTGATTTTATGAAACTCCATGGTAAATTATTAATTTGGGCCAGAAATGAAAGTGTGGAACCGGATAGGCTCATGAATATTCATCACTGACTCCAGTGTGGGGTTGATCAGTGGCTAGAGCAGGCAGCCAGCCTCTCGACCCAGATATGTGTGAATTCCTGGGGCGGAGGCCCTTGGGAAGCCCTTCCTGGTCCACTCCCTTGGTTTTTTGCTTCATAGGTGGGGCTGATAACTCACATCTCATTAGCATAGGGCTGGCGCTGGGACCAGCTCGAGACGGGCAGGGGTCAGAGGGTTCCCAATGTGGTGTCACTACCGTGGTGACACTTGCCCAGAGGAGCCAGAAGCCCTTGTTCCCCACCTCTGCTCCCCTCAGAGCCTCCTAGGGGTCAGTGTTAGGAAGCCTGTTGAGATGAGGGTCATCTTTAGTTCTGGAATGTGACCACAGTTAGCGTTATTGAGGTAACCTTTCAGGGGGGATATAGTAGGGCCCCCTGCCATATCTGAATCTGCTCTAAATAGTAAGTTAGCATTTCCAGGATGGTTCTGCTGGGATCCGTTTCTCCCTGATAAGCCACAGCTGCTTAGCATGGGAGGGCAGGCCATTGAGAGTTCACACCCTGCTGGCCTGTCTAGCTTACCTCTCCTCCATGCCTTTGTCTGGGCTGTTCCTACTGTGCTAAGCTCAGAAGTCTGGAAACCTTTCTGGACTCACCCCTGGCTAGGACTGGGTACATTCTCCTCTGTGCTCCTAGATACATAATAAGCAAGTGTGATCCATGGTTGTACATGTTTATTCATAAGGGAGCATGGTGCAGGAGTTAAGGTCATGGGCTCACAAGCCATGTGGTCAGGGTCCAGGTCCTGGCTCTCTGCCTCTTCTCCTTGTGAGGCTTTAGGCAAGTTACTTAAACTCTGTGCCTCAGTTTACTGATGAGGTGGCTGTGAGAGTTAGCAGTGCTTGTACACTCAGAGTCCCCAAGAGGGATGGTGTCAGGGCTCTCAGTATGGGTTCACCCACTGTTGGCGTTCTCCGGGTGACCAGCATTGTCGTACTTCCCACTGGGATTGGAGCTCCAGGGCAGGGGCGCCGAGGCCCCCCAGCTCAGAGCCAGCACACAGGGACGTTTGCTGGTGCCCATGGTCTTGTGTTAGTGTGCACCTTTCCCGTGATGTAGGTCTACACCCCCTGCAGCATTGCATCGTGGGGAAGGCTGGGTGGGGCCTGTGTGGGTTTGTCGGATCTCTCTGGGAGGTCTAGCACCTGCCCTCTGGCTGGACAGGCCCACTGGTTTTGCAGCCCTGAGACGGCCTCTGCATGGGGCTGAGGCTGCTTCCTGTCTGAGCCCCAGTGGGTGGAGGTGGGGGGTTTCGAACTTCACCACTCAGAGGAGGAGGACAAAGAAAAGCACCATTTCTAGTAGCTTCCGGGGTTAAGGCCAAGATAGGAACTATGGCCCTGGGTTCCCAAGCTGAACTGGCCACTCCTTGCAGCAAGTTTTTCAGAGAAACGGGTCTCTGGCTGGCTGAGCAGCCAGATGGGATTAAAGGTTGCTTGCCGAGTCCCAGGCTCACAGGCAGGTTCTGAGGGCCTCTCCAAGGCGTGGGCAGTTCTGGATGGCCTTGGCACTTGGTCAGTGTTGGCCTTCTGGGGCCTTGGTGTTGGGGGAAACCCTTAGCCTCCCAGTGTGTGAGAGGCGCCAAGTCTGTGCTCAGGAGAGGGAAGGCTTTGGGGTGGGAAGACCTCCCCTCACCCTGCTTCTGCCAGTGTTTCCCAGGGGCCTTTGGGGTCCAGCAAGTGGCCTGCTGGTGGGCTCCTCAAGGAGCGACGCCTGCTGTGTGACAGAGTTGTGACACTTGATCCTGGCTTGCAGAGAGGGTCATGGAAGGCATATGAAGTTTTATTTGGTTTATTGAGACCCATAACTCCACCTGCCTGGCTTTTCATCCTGATTTTGATGCTTTTGACTGAGGGCTGTGTCACCTCCCAGGCACTCAGGCTGTGGGAGAGAGGTGGCCAGCGGGTCAGACCGGTGGGGTGAGCCATATGGGAGCAACAACAAAGCAAATAGCCCGCAACCAACTTTGTTCTCCTTGCCCTGGTTTGGAAAGCGCCCTTGGCTTCTCACAACTGCAACTGTACGGGCAGTTCCTGAGCACCTGCTGGTGCCAGCCCGGGAGGGGCTGAGGGGGAAGGTGGAAAGTAAGTCACAGGTCTTGCCTTGGAGGCCCTCCCAGTACCTGAGAAGGGGAGGAGTCAGCAGGGAGTGGGCTGACTCCAAGTTTCTGAGGGTGAGAGGAATAGAGATGACTCCTAGCTGGGGCTGGCTGGAGGATGGACAGTTCCCATTTGGCTGGAGTTATCTGGGAGGACTTCCTGGAGGAGGCGGTGCTTGGAGCAGATTCTCAAGTGTGAAGAGGGGAGACATTTTTTATCTCAGTGAGCCGCAAACTGGAAGGCGAGTTCGACTAACCCAGGATCTTGTTAAAGAACAGGCTCTCATTCGGTGGGTCCGAGAATGTCTAACCGGCCGAATGGGAATTTCCCTCTCAGGAGCTGCAGGAGCCACACGTACCCTTCCCAGGCCCAGAAGCTGCACTGAACGTCATCAGTGCTGGATTCACAAGGCCAAATGTGGTAGCCACTGGCCACGTGTGAACATCAGAACATAAAACTAAAAGTTAAACAAAAATCAAAGCTTCAGGCCGGGTATGGTGGCTCACGCCTGTAATCCAAGCACTCTGAGAGGCTGAGGCGGATGGATTGCTTGAGCTCATGAGTTCGAGACCAGCCTGAGCAAAAAGCAAGACCCCATCTCTACTAAAAATAGAAAAACTGAGGGGAGGGGGAGAAAAACTGAGGCAAAGGGATAGCTTGTCTCAAGCTTTGGAGGTTGCTGCGAGCTATGACGTCAGGGCACTCTACCCAGGGTGACATCTTGAGACTCTGTCTCAAAAAAAATTCAAAGCTTCAGTTCCTCAACCACACCAGCCTTGTTTTAAGTGCTCTACAGCCATGCAGGGCTGGTGGGCATTCTTGTGGACAGGGCAGACAGAACATTTTCATTGTCACAGAAAGCCATTGCACGGTGCCGGTCTCAACCCCAAAAGACAGAAGGCTGGGGTTGTGATCCTCAGAGTGGGGCGAGCAAGGGCCAGAAACAGTCTTCTCAGGGGGGTTCTCTGGCGTCTAGAGGGGCTCTGTGCTGTGTTTGGGGCCACAGAGACCTGGAGGAAGGACCCAGCTGACCTTCTGATGTTAAACCCAGGAGGGACTGAAGCTCAGAAACAGGGCAGAGGTGCGTTGTGGCGGGGGTGGGGCCTCAGTGAGTTGGAGATGGCAGTGAAGGGCATGTTTGGGGTCTGAGAGATGGTGGTGGTGTCTTTGCATGAAATGGGGAAGTGAGTCAGGCGTGGGGGCAAAAACCACCAAGTGACAGTTTCATGAAGGAAGGAGTGGTTTCCACTGTCACGTGGCACTGGATTTGGGGACCAACAATCCTAGTGCCTTGGGGGGGGGCACACCCCCTCCCCTGCTCACCCTTCTTTTCCACAGCAGGTTAAGTGATGTGCACAGGATTGCAAGGCTGGAGAGAGGCGACCCTGGAGCCTAGCTCTCGTCCCCCAGTATCTGGGGGGCTTCCTGTTGCTGTGGGACCCCGGTGACATCTTAGACCCAGTGCTTAAGAGTACCCAAGAAAGAGAGACTTGGGAGTAGTCAGGGGGGCTTTTAGAAGGGGTGAGGGCCTCTGTCCATCAGTGGAGCAAAGGCCTGCCTTGGATGGTCAGCACGTGAACAAGTCAGACCATTCCTAGAGAGGGGAGCTGCACACACAGGGGGCCACAAGTCCAGGGAAACTCGGGCCTGTGAGGAGGAGGGTTTGATTGCATTAGACACAATGTGGTTCTTGAGTGAGGTGGAGTCTGCTTTGGGAACTCCTGAAATCCTAGGTGAGGACTTGAAGGGGCTTCCCATGGCTTGATTCATCCAGCCCTCACCACCCCTGTCAGACAAGAAATATCCCTGGCCCCACTTACTGAGGAGGAAAATAAAGCACAGAGAGGTTAAGTGACTTGCCTAAGGTCACAACAGCTAATCAGTGATGAAGCCAGGGTTTGAACTGGACATTTTGATTCTAGCGACAATAATGAAGCCCTTGTTCCCAGCCTCTCAGTGACCCCCCAACCCCAGTACTGATGGAACAGAGAGGAAACAGCCCCGCACCTGAGTGCCAGCTCCCACCCGGTGTGTGACATCACCCCCCGCTGTGACACCTTGCACAGACCGGTCCTTTCACCTCTTAGAGTCTCAGTGGTTTTTCTCTGACGATTGAATAATAATTCACATACAGTGAGAGCCAACCCTTTCAACTTGAGCATATAGTTCAGTAGCTCTTGGTACTTTTCACAACGTCATACAATTATCATTACTGTCTAGTTCCAGAATATTTTTTTTTAATACCTAAGAGAAATCCGTGCCCATTAGCAGTCCCTCCCCGCTGTCCCTCCCCCCAGGCTCTGGCAGTCAAGTCTGCTTTCTGTCTACGGATTTGCCTGCTCCGGACATTTCTTACAAATGGAGTCGCACAGCGTGGCCTTTGGGTCTGGCCGTGCTTAGCATGTTCCCTGTTGCAACATGTGTCAGGGCTTCCCTCCTTTTTATAGCCAAATAATACTCCATTGTGCGAGGAGACCACGTTTTGTTTATCTGTTCATCTGTTGGTGACATTGGGTGGGTGGTTCCCCCTTCTTGGCTATTATGAAGAATGCTGGTATGAACATATGTGTACATGTTTCTGTGTGGACCTGTGCTTTCATTTCTTTTGGGTGAGTTCCTAGAGTGGAATTGCTGGAATCGAATGGTAACTCTGTGTTTAACCTCTTGCCTGCCTGTTTTCCTGTGCCTCAGTTTTCCCAGCTGTAAAATGGAGCTGTGTCCTAGGGACCCGCTGTTTTTCTGTATCAAGTAACACTTTATTTGGAAACTCTTGAGGAGCTAAATGATGACTTTTGTTCTTGCTATTAATAGGGACACCAGGGCCATCCCAACAGGTGGGTCCAGAGCAGGTGGCCGGCAGGCAGTCTGTGTCTAGAAAGCTTGCCCTTCCTCTGGCCACTGGTTGCTCAGATTGGACTCATTGTGAGTGAGTGTCCTCCATGAGTTTCTGGGGAACTTCCTAGGAATTCAGGAGAAATTTCTCCAAAGTTGAATTCCATAGAAAAAGAGACCAAGGCTTTGGGTAACAGCTGCCACCCTCCTTGGGTGGGAATGGTGAGAGAATATGGGTAGATGGGCACCATCTTGTCCGCTCACCCTCTGGAGGACTGGCTTGGGAAAGGTCTGTTCACCCCCATGTGGTGGGCAGGGGCGCTAGGCCTCCTGTCTGGCTCTCACAGGCAGCCCCTGGAGCCTGAGTTTCTCTTGGAGGGTGTCCAACTGGTTCAGAGCTGGCTTGGCCCCATGCTCTTGTGGGAGAGAAAGGAAGCTATTGAGGGCCGTGGAAGTTGTAAACTGGGTAAATGACCCTCCGTAGCAGGCACCAAAATACTTTTCCTCAGCTCTGCAGTGAGCAGCCAGCCTGGGAAAATCCCAGTGTCCATTATTCAGCTGCAGCCTGGAGAGGGCAAGTGATTTGTCTGGGGTCACGCAGCAAGTTCGGTGGACCTAGCTGGTGGGCTCTTCCTGACACCAGGCTGTGCCTTTCAGCAGCTCCAAAATCCGCTGCTGCCCTCTGACATAGCCTGTGCTATCCCGTTAAAGCCCAAGGCTTAATCCCTACGTGTCGGCAGCAGCTGACCTCTAGAATCTGTCCTTCTGCCTCTTGCCAGGGCCCTGGGGTCAGGAGGCCACAGGAGTGACCCTACAGAAGCGATCTAGAAGCCACATACTTCCCTTTCGGGCACTTGATCCATGATGCCAAGGGGCTGAGAGAGCACAGATTTAGAATGTGGTAGCTGTTTAATTCCAGAATGTGCCCACCTTGGATTTTGCTGAGATCTGGATGCGTTTCTGTGCTTCAGGCCCCCTTGGTAAGGCCCCCTGCGTCTCCTCTTGGCCAGCTCCAGCTGGGTAAGAGCCAGCCAGGCACTCGTCCTCACCCCAGCCCCTCCATGGCTCCTCACTGGAGCCTGGCGCTGTTATCCAGATCCACTCCCCTGGCAGGCGGGGGGATTTAACCCAGTTCACCACCTTTTCAGATTGAGCTAGCTTGTCTTTGCACCCTCCTGACAAGGCCCAGTAGCCCCCCCCACCCCCACCCTGCCAGCGGCTTGCTTAAAAGGTTAATCCCCGGGCTGTGTAGCAAGCTCCCTGCGCCCCTCTCCCCCGCCCCCATCTTTTTACGCTCCAGTTAATTAAATGTGGCTGCCTATTGTCAGAAGACAAAGTTGGATATTTATTACACCTTGGCGCTACAGAATGTCAAAGGCGCGCACAGTTTGAAGAAATACTGGCTGTGAATAAGGCCGAGCATATGTCTGCAGGGCTGGGGCGGGCAGGTTGCAGCCACCTCTACGACCTGCAGCTCTCAGCTTTGGCTGCGGCTAACTGCTTCCCGAGAGGCACTTGACGATGCGTGTTTACTGGGGGAGTTCTGGCAGGATCGCTGGGAGATCTATTATCCGGCATAAACATCCTGGTTCCGGAGATTATTCCATTGGAAGGAATTAAAGATGCTGTTAAAATATACATAGCCCCTCCCTGCCGCGGTTCTGGTGCTGTGCTCCCCCTGGACAGCCCGGGGACTGGCTTTCCTCGTCTCTCCTCACTCCGGTCTCCTACTTGAGCTTTTATGTGTTATTTTTATTTTTTCACTTGGGCACTGCAAAAGCACACGGCTAATTGAGATTTTTTTTTTCCATGTAGGGGGGAGAATATGGATGTGTTCATTTTATAGGGTATTTTTTTTCCCTCCCCCTTAATAATAATGCTTTAAAGATGTTTGACATCTGTAACTAACAGCTGGCATCCTGTTATGGAAGAATGTCCTTTTATTTCAAAGCAGGTTGAACTGTCATTAATAGTATAATTAGGTGATTATCACTATATAGCAGAAAACTGCTTAATTGTAGAGATCGCTTTTCTAGGATTCCAGTCTTTTTTATGGTTATATTTGTTTTCTGTTTTTGTTTTTTTTTTATTTTTTGGTTTTTTGTGTTTTGTCTTTTTTTTTTTTTTTTTTTTTTTCCTTTCCTGTTTTTTAATGTGTCTGACAGCTGTCTTCGGGAGCATTTGGTCCTGAAGATGCTCGGGTATACAGAGCAGAGGAATATTACCTGCTAGAGGCTTCTTATCCTAGGGCCCTGTTTAACCCCTTCCGTGCCAGGCCAGATCCCGTAGGAGCCG
Source organism: Otolemur garnettii (assembly GCF_000181295.1). Taxonomy (NCBI): domain Eukaryota; kingdom Metazoa; phylum Chordata; class Mammalia; order Primates; family Galagidae; genus Otolemur; species Otolemur garnettii. The sequence continues at coordinate 101,303 of NW_003852442.1, read as the reverse complement.
AGCCAGGAACACCGGGTTCCCTTTGATTTATCTGATCTCTCTGTGGGTAATAGTATGAAATTAGACATTTAACCCTGGAGCTAAGGTTGTCTGTTAAGAGGCCACTTTTACAATGCAATTTCTTTTTATGGTGCATCCTTAATACACAGTATCACCAAATCCTTTGGAGTCACTTGGATTCCAGAGGGAAAGGCACATCGGAAAGGATGGTGGTCTCCGATGTAACTGGAATTTGAAAATGGTTTTACAGAATCTAAGAGGAAACGGCTTCTTTTCTCTCTTTAAGGACTTTTTAGTAAAGTGACTGGAGAGATGGGCTTTGCCTTTTAAATGCCAAATGCTGCCCATCTGCCCGCTGCCTTTGGACCGTGGGTACCCTCTTTCCAGTGGCTGGTTCCGGCTGGAGGCCTGGACTAGCTACTTTAGCCCCAGTGGTTGAGGGGAAACGGGGTGTGCAGAGACCCCACTCTCTTTGTGGGAAGGTGGCTTTGTGGGAAGCTGGCTGCAGGGTGCCTGGTGTCTGGGAGGTTACCTGAGTCCTCCTCTAGAAAGTCTCCAATTGACTCTCCTCCTGTCTTTTGGGGGATGTTGTATCCAGACCTCTTTCCAGAAGCTAAGCCCACCAAACAGCATAGGGGTATGTTATTAGGGGGCATTTTTCTGAAGCATTATCCGTCCCAATGTAAGTTTTAGAAACCCCTTCCTGCCCCAGTGCCCATAGCTCAGTAGTTAGTGTGCTGGCCATATATACTGGGTTTGAATGTGGCGGGGGCTTGCTAAAACAACAGTGACAACTACAGCAAAAAAAAAAAAATAGCCGGGCATTGTGGTAGGTGCCTGTAGTCCCAGCTACTTGGGAGACTGAGGCAAGAAATTGCTTAAGGCTCGGCACTGATAGCACAGTGGTTACGGCACCTGCCACATACACGGAAGCTGGCAGGTTCGAATCCAGCCGGGTCAGCTAAAATAATAATGCAACTGCAACAAAAATATAGCCGGGCGGTTTGGTGGGCGCCCATACTCCAGCCACTTGGGAGTTTGAGGCAAGAGAAGCACTTAAGCTCAGGAGTTGGAGGTTGTTGTGATGAGCTGTGACGCCATGGCATGCTACCACGGGTGGCATAGTGATACTGCCTCAAAAAAAAAAAAAAGACTAGAAACCCTTTTCCTTCCCAACGGGTCCAGGGAGGGGTTGTGGTTTGGGTTCCAAGCTTGCTCGGCAACTGACATGCCCGTGTGACCTGTGAACACTGTGCTTCCCTTTTGCTTTGTCACAGCAAGACCTGGGGGACATACCTTGGGGACCCTGAGTTGTCACATGGCCATTATTTGCAACAAGAGCCAGCAAGTCCCTCCCTGACTGCAGGCCCTGCCTGGGGAGCTCCAGGACCCCCCCACCCAATACCTTGATTGTCACTGACTGGAAGCTGAGGTCCTGCAGGGGAGATGGCCTGCCCCCAGGCGTCCTACTAGGAACAGATGTGGGACTTCTTCTCTGGGGTTCTCTTCATAGGTAATGGGTGGCATCCTTGATGTTGGGGGGAGTGGTCTCAGCATGCAGAGATGTGGGGCCTGCCCTGAGGAGAAGGGGACTACCCAGTCCTTTGGGAGAAGAGCAGTGTGTGTTCAAGCCACTTTCATTCTTATCTGCTGTTAGTGCAAGGCCAATGGTGTGACAAGCCCCTGCCCCTCCCCTCCCCCCCTCACCAGGTTAGCAGCTATAGGAGGACCTCTGTTTGAAACAGTCCCGAAGGTCTTCCACCCTGGGCTGCTGGCCTGAGCTTAAGATGATTGTGCTTTGGGGTGGGCTCATCTCCCTCTCACCACCCTGGAAGCTGTACTGTGACTCTCCCCATTTCACAGAGGAGGGGGAAACCCCTGGAGAGGCAGAGACACCTGCCTGGGGTATGAGCATGGCACAGAGGTAGAGAGTCACCCAGCAAAAATGATTGCCCATTCCCAGGAGTGACGTCCTTCAGAAAGCAGTGAGCTGGGACTTGGGAATCCACGGATATTTCCACCTTTGCCCAGGCGTTTCAGAGGGAAGCCAGGTTCTCCCCAACACCCCAGCAGGGTAGATAAGGGCCTGGATTCAAGTTTCTCCTTCCCGCCTGCCACTTTCCAGGGCTCCAGCACCTTGCATTTCTTGGTTGAAGCTTCCAAGCTGGTCAGCAGCTTAGGGGCCCACTCCTAATCACCAGACCCTTTGCAGAGTGGGGATTGCTGCCTTGTTGTGTGGCTCCAGGCAAGTCTCTTCCCCTCTCTGGGCTTCTCTTGCTTAGCTATCAGCCACCTGGTGTTGGGAGGCTGGGAAAGGCCTGCAATTCTGATGTTCCAGATCAGGCTCCTCCCAGCCTCCCACTCTGGCGGCACCAGCAGGCTGAAGGTGATTGGCGGGGGGCCTCTCCCCAAGACTACCTGAGCCACCCAGATACTGTGTGTTGACACCTGGGAGAGCGGCACCAGGACAGCTGCTTGCTTTGTGGCTGTCTCTGGTTTTTATGGCTAGAGGGATAGATAACCCCCCTTATCAGTTTTTTCACCTTAATGCCATTGATAATGTTGGCAGCTGGGTGGGAACTCCGGGCCAGAAGTGCCTTGGCTCCATGAACGATGGGCAGAGGCAGGAGTCACTGGGCCTCCTTTGCTAAGCAGATGTTGGTTGGTGCTCATTCCACAGATGGGGCAGCTGAGGCTCCTGCTCCCTCACATGCTCAGCCCTTTGCTGACATTCTCATTCTGTGAGATAAGTATGAGGTAGCTGTTACTATGGTTTTTATTTTGCAGGGAGGAATAGAGACTGAAAGGATTAATCACTTGCCCAGTGGCCAGGAAGTGGTAGAAATAGATTCAAACCCAGTGCAGGCCAGGTTGCCCTCAGATCAGATGGCTCCCTGCCAAAAACCCTCCTAAGAATAAAAGGAGTCTGCTGCAGGCCCCCCTGACACTCATGCCTCAGGCCCTTTGCATGTCCTGCTCAGGAGGCCCTATGACCTGTGTGTTCCCTAGTCACTCTCACCTATCCTGTCTGTGTCAGGTGTGTAGCACCTGCCATGCATTTAGGGGAGATGTTTTATTATGTCTCTTAAACTGGACTGTGAACTCCCAGGATCAGAGAGAGATCTGGTTTGTCTTGTTCTCTATTGATCTGGTTTGTCTTGTTCTCTTTTGCGTCCTGACACTGACAGTTTCAAGCCACAGCGGAGGCTCTGTAAAATGTTAGTTGCAGGCCTTCTGCCCCTTAGGCTTAAGTAGCCTGAACAGAAAGAACTTGGTTGGAGAGTAAGGGAGGACCCCGAGGGCTGTCGGCTTGGAGCTGGAGGAACCCGGATGGGTTTGGGGGCGTGGCTTGGTTTGATAGGGCCCGCCCCTTTGGGTGGGGCTTGGGAAATCAGGGAGGCGGCCCTCCCCCTGGGTGTGGTGAGGGTTGGGGGAGGGCCCTCTCCTCTGGGGCGGTGCTTACAGATGGAGAGGACCTCCTCCTCTGGAGGCGGGGCATCTGCCGGGAGGTTGAAATGGGTTTTTTGCAAAAACCATCTCACCCACTTTTGAAATTCTGGCTGTGGCCTGCTTGGGTCGTGGCAGACACAGCAGCGCTTTGTATCCTTGGAATCCCTCTGTAGCCAACTTGGGGAGGGCTCCTTTGTATTGTAAATTTCCGCAGAGTAATTATGTCTTAATGTATGGTAATCCGGCCTGGTCCTGTTGCTGGGCTGCCTGCCGGCTGGGGACTGCACAGGCAGGGCAGATGGGTCAGAGAGACGCGTCCTGGAGATCTAGGGACAGCAGAGTGGCTCCTGAGGGGTCTGGGGGGAGTTCCCCGAGTTTGGCAGATCCACTTTATGTTCTGGTGTTTCTCTCCCTGCCCCCCCCCCCCAGTCTGTCACGGAGTGGACTCTCCAAGGGGCCCCACCTCAGCTCCTAGCCCCAGGGGCCCTGTTGGTCTCCTCTTTGGTCTGGCCAGGAAGAAAGCCGAAGAACTGCCATGCCTTAGGACAGAAACTGGCCCTGAATGATCATCCAGGCTCAGCTTGAAATACCTCCGTGGAGAGGGAGCTCATCCCAGTTAATCAGCAGACATTTATTGTGCATTTGTTGTGTGCTAGGCACTGTACCAGGCACTGGGGATCCAGGAGCAAACCAGGCGGACAAGAGTCCCTGAGCATAGTGGTTTGCTGGGGGAGTGGGTAGGAGAAGGGTAGTAAGATAAGTGTTTGGGCTGCCCAGGAAAAGATACAGCAGGGAAGGGTGTGAGGGAAGGGTGAAGTTTTGGATTGGATGGCCAGAAAGGGAGCCAGCCAGGTAGAGATTTCTGGAGGAAGGAAGAGCAGGCTGTATATGGGGTGGGGAAACAAGTGCAAAGGCCCCATAGCTAGAATTTGGCTTGGCGTCTGGGCTGCGCTGCTCTAAGTGGCTGCTCTAAGTGTCCGTTCTGTAGATGTCTGTTGGTCTCCTGCAGGGAGCAGAGAGAAAGGAGGGCAGACGAGGACTTGGGCTGGGCAGATGTTCCCCTCAGGTAGCGGGGAAGCATAGGGTAGTGGGGGAGAAGAGCGAGTTCAGAGCTGGAGTGAGCGAGCAAGGGGCCCTGGCAGGAGCAGTGATTTTGAACTGGGGTGCCTTGGCACACTGGTGTGCTGCGAGAGGATCTTAGGTGTGCTGAGAAAAATTTTAAAGATTATTAAGTTGTTTTCAAAAGAAGTTCAGTGCACAGTAAGTGTATATATATATATTTTTTTTTTAACTTTTTTTGGATCAATGTAATTTAAGTGTGCCATGTAAGTTTAACTATAGGTTCAAGTGTGCTGTGAAATAAAAAGTAGAAAAACATTGCTTTAGCGGGGCACTGCCCAAGATGCGAGAGGCTTTGACCATCAGGGGACCCCTGAACGCAGGGGCAGCATTGAACCCCAGAAAGGAGGGGGGCTAGTCTTTCTCTGCCTTCCTGTCAGACTTGGCTGCTTCCTGCCACTGAGCCCTTCAAACCTAGTCTGGCTCCCTCTGTCCTCAGCCAGGGAGACACATGCCCCAGTGGATGCACAGAAAGGCTCAAGCCTCCTGCTGGGTCACACAGGCTGGCCGTGGTGGCTAACATCTCTCTGGGGTCCCTGCTACAGGCTGACTGTTCTTGATTCCCCCAGTTCACTCCAGGGTGGTGGTATTTGGAGAGGGAGTCTCTAAGGAAGTCAGTAAGGTTAAATGGGGTTCTAAGGGTGGGCCTCTGATCTGATAGTATTGCTGTTCTTATAAGGGAGACCCCAGAGAGCTGTCAATAAGGTTAAATGGGGTTCTAAGGGTGGGCCTCTCATCTGACAGGATTGCTGTTCTTATAAGGGAGACCCCAGAGAGCTGTCAATAAGGTTAAATGGGGTTCTAAGGGTGGGCCTCTCATCTGACAGGATTGCTGTTCTCACAGGGAGAACGGGGCCACCTGTACCGCGGGCAGAGCCCTCCCCAGAAACATCCCTACCGACACTCTTATCTTGGCCTAACAGTCTCCAGAACTGTGAGAAAATAAATGTCTGTGGTTATGCCACCCAGTATATGGTATTTTCCTGGCAGCCTCAGCAGAGGAGTACAGTTGCAGGAGTATAGTCGCTAAGGCCCCAGATATGACACCTGGTATTGTTTTCTTGTCCTGGCAGGCAGAGCGTCAGGGGCGTGTGGGTGGTTGGTTTATTTTGCCTCCACAGAGAACCGAGCCCTGGGCTTGACTCAGAGAATGGTTTTTTGTGTTTGTTTTGTTTCTTTTTTTGAGACAGAGTCTCACTATGTAGCCCTCGATAGAGAGCCCAGGTGTCACAGCTCACAGCAACCTCAAACTCTTGGGCTTAAGAGATTCTCTGCCTCAGCCTCCCAAGTAGCTGGGACTACAGGCACCCACAACACTCAGCTATTTTTTTGTTGCAGTTGTCGTTGTTTAGCAGGCCCAGGCAGGGTTCAGACCCAACAGCCCATATGTATGTGGCCAGCGCCCCAACTACCTTGGTACGGGCACTGAGCCCAAAGAATGTTTTTAATAAGGATTTTGGTAAAGTCATTGATGGGGTGGTGGTGGCAGTTGGCAGTGGGGCACAGCCTACGGGGGCTGCAGGGCCCGTGGGGGGCACTGCGGGGCTCACCCTCTCCAGGCAGCCCTCCAGCCTTCTCCAGGAAGCACCCTGAGAGAACTGCTGGGAAATAAGGCAAGTTAGAGACCTCGATCATGGAGTACAATGGTGGGGTGATGTGGGCGGTATGGATGCAGGTTGCTGTGGGTCCAGAATGCTGAGCTCTGATCTGGTTGGAGGTGGCTCCGGTCTGGATGGAGGTGGTCTGGGAATAAGCCTGAATCTTGATGGGACAGGCACATGTGGTGTAGGGGTGAGCCTTTTCAAAATTTTGGGGAACTGGGGAGCAGGTTGTTGGGCTCGCTTCTGTTTCTTGAGAGGGGTTTATTGGTCTGTTGTGAGGAAGGACGCCAAGGCAGGACTGTTAGAGGACCTGGTGCCCCTCTTCTTCCCTCCCATGGGAGTTCACTCTGTGTGGTGTGGATGTGCGTGTGTGTGCACTTGTGTAAGTGTGCAGGGGACAGAGACACAGGCATAGTCAAGTGACTTGGCCGTCCAGCAGGGACTGAACCTTGCCTTATCTTCTGTGTCTGATTCCAGGGACTGAATTCAGTGTGTGTTCTGCACCCCACATGCAGCTGCCCAGAACTTTCCAAACTCAGGGTGAATCAGGCTGACCTCTCACCCCCTTCCCACCTTGTCCCCCACAACTTGCCTTTCCTGCAGGCAGAGGAATGGAGTGTAACCCCCCAGTGTCATAGGATCCCTGCTAAAGTTTCAGCTGAATCTCATGTGGTTTAATAAAAACACATGCATTGCTTGACTTGTGTGGAAAAATACAGATTTCCCAGCCCCCTACCACCCAGCAAATCCTATTCAGAGGGTCTAGGGTGTGGCCTGGGGGGGGGTCTGCATTTTCCCAAGCCCCCTACCCCAAGTGAATGATGAGCCAGATTGAAGGAGCACCCACTGCCCACGTGGGGATGCCAGGAGGGAGGGACGCTGACCTGGGAGAACTGACCTAGGCCTCCATATGTGGACTGTTGGGCTGGAATCCAGGCGCGGAAGGAGAGCTACACACAGCAACTCCTGCAAAGCCCTGGTGTCATCTCACTTACGACTCTGAACCTGGCAAACGTAAGAGGATGCACTTAGCACCCGAACTTAGCACCCACACGCTCTGAAAACATTGCCCTCCCTCCTGAGGTGTCACACCCCCCTTCCCCAGATTAATTCGTCTCTGTGTGAGAACGTGCCAGTATTCAGTGTGACCTTGGATCCTCCACGCCTTCGGGTGGGACTCCCACTGCAAAAGTTGGCTGGAGTTCCAGGGGATGGGGAAGCCCCTGTGTGCCGGGTTCCTGGGATGCCGTGAACAGGAAAGGAAATAGGGTTCTTGGGGCCTCTTTGGGGACCGACCAGAGCCTGCTGTCTTGACGTGGACATCACCCTTTTGCCAGGGGAGGAGCTCTGCCTAGGTGGCTCCCTTTCCAGGGCACCTCTGCTGCACCAGTGGCACCCCCTGAGCTGACACCCAGTCCCCCCAGTAGCCAGCCTATGGCGCCCTGAGCTCAGGCCTCCCTGTGTTGGTAAATTGAGCTTCTGTTCTCCATGGTTCAGGGCTTTGGGGTGGGGATGGGGCCGTCCTGCACAGCCCCCTCCTCGCCTCTTAATGCCTTTTCGCCCCCAGAGCCCCTCTGCAGAGCCTGCGGTTGGTCGCCCGCCTTGTCATTTAGCTGTTCCAAGCCAGCGATCGAGAGGCAGCACAAACTGTGGCATTTGCTGAGCGTAAAAATTCAATTAATTCCAGAAGGCAGATTAAATATAAGTGAGTTTTAATAATTTGCTGTAAAGTCGGAGGATTACTGTGGGCACGGGGAGGGAAGCCACACATGCGTGCTCGAGCAGGTTGGCACAGTCTTGGGGATGCCAGCCAGGGCGGCTTCCTGGAGCCGCTAATTCCTCCCAGCGGGGTGTGCCCCCAGCTCTCCAGCGGCCACCTTCCTGTGAGGGTGGTGTCCTGGAGGTTTCCAGCTGGAATATAGAAGATAGCAGGCCATGCCAGGCCAGTCTTCTGACCAGAACCCCACCCCAGAGGCAACAGGCAGCTCAGGGGTCCTCAATGCATTTCCATCTAGGAGCTTCAGAGAGTGGGAATGAGCCATGTGTGCCTGCTGTGGGCGGCCCTAGCCCCTGTGCCCTGCAGCTCTGCCAGCAGCCCTGGCCTGTCCCACTAAACTCCCCTTCTCTGCCTGCCTCCAGGGTCCCCCATAGCTGATGGCCTTCCAGGTCCAGGCCCTGGGTGGTTTTATTATCAGAACTTTTTACAAAGTAAAGCAAGAGAAAGAATAGGGCTTCAAACTCAGATTCCGAGGCTCTCGGCCCTCCAGGACTCCTCAGCACACACATATGCACACACGTATGCACACACGTGTTCACACCCACATGGCATGCTCACCCTCACACAGTCTCACGGACAGTGCTCTGCCAGCAAGCCACTGAGTGAGTCACCTTCCAGAGTCCCGGTGATTCAGATGCATCTGAGAGCCAAGGGCTTTTCAAGCCTGCCTTTTGTCTTTTCCCACCACCAAAACACAAAAAAACAAAAGAGGAGGTCTAACCCGCCCCCCACCCTCCCTCTGTCATGCCACTGGAGATGAGGCCTGACCCAGAAAAGGCAATTGGTGGGGGGCTGTCTGGAGCCTGCCTCCCCGGCGGCCTCTGCTCCGGGGGAGGGGAGCGGGAGAGAAAGGAGGCAGGCAGCTTTTATGTAAAGACAGTGATGGTCCAGTGAGTACAAAACGCTATTTCAAAGCCAGCGTTCATCACTACCACTTCCCACTGTGATCTCCATAGATTTCTTTGTCTCCTTCAATTGGCCCTAATTATGGAGCTGGAGGCTGCCTGATCAGTTTCATTCTTGTCATGAAATCCTGAGGGCACGCATGGGGACGGGGACACAGGCTCGCCAGCTGCACACCCGCAGACTGGCCTTGGGTCTTTGTGTGTGTGCGTGCCTGTGCGTGTGCCCCTGCCTGTCTGGAGACCTGCTTCCTCCCCCTCTGCGTGTGCCCCAAGATGCCTGGCTGGTTCAGGGGCTCCTGGCTCCCCTCTTTTTGGGCTGGAGGGAGTTCCCAGTGGGCCTCCCAGCTGAGAACTGGCTAGCCGGGCTGTGCATATGGTGAGCAGGCTGGGATGCTGGCTACCACCAAGATGAACACCTGCAAAGATGGGAGCCACAGCCAAGCGAGCGCGCCCCGCCTTCCCTCCACGCTGCCTCTAATGCCCTAATTATGCCGTGTTTGTTTCAGTAATTTACACTCTCCGGGTACTGATCCATCAATAATGAATGTATTACCTGTCTCGGGTAAGGTTTGGGAGATCCAGGATGCCGCTTTGAAAACGCCTGTGAAGCAGCGGCAGGATAGGGAGGCAGAGCGGGTCCCCCCAGCCCTCGTTCCTTCTCAGATGGCAATGTGTTTGGCAGAAGCCGTCTGAGGCTGGTGCTTGTACTGTTTTCCATTCCCCCTCCGCTTTATGCCTTTTTAATATTTAAAGCCATCATTGGGCTGAGCGATAAAATTCTTTCAAATCAGATTTTATCCTCCAGTCTCACACTCTGGCTTCCCTCTGGCCGGAAAAGTTGGTAGGAGCAGCAGGGCCAGTCAGGGGTCTGGGGGCTACACTGTTGGAACGAAGCTCATGCCAAAGCGGAGGATGCCAAGGCCTCCTGTCCCCCACCTCCTCCAGCCTCCACCTACAACCAACCTCCTTGGATGTGCACAACGGGGTCCGGGTCTAATGTGATCAGAGGCGCCCAGGGCGGCCAGGGCAGGCCTAGCCTTCCAAGGCCAAATCCAGCTTGCAGAACTGGATGATCCCTTTTGCTGATAGGAAAGAAAAGTTGTGAGCACATTTTTTAAAGGGTGAAAAAAAAAGGCGTGATCAGCTGCTGAGCCGTTTGCCTGCTCTCCACCTGCTGTTGTCTCAGGGAGCAGCCTCGGAGGGCAGGGCAGTATAAATGTGCTTGGGCTCCAGACACCGGCTCAGCGCTGCCTGCCAAGCCACGTGTCGCTGGCATCCTCCAGGGGTCTAGAGGTTTCTACCCTTGGTCCCCAAGGGCTGTGGAGACCAAAGGCCTGTCACAGATGGCTCCAAGCTGTACTCTGATGCCCTGACTCCTGAAAGGGCTGGGTCCCCCAGTCTGCCTTGGGCTTTCCTTCTCTCTTCTCCTTTTTGGTGACCCTGCTGTGAGGCAGCTGAGGTGGCATTTTTAGGGTGCCCAGGCATGGATCCTGAGCTTGGAGGCCTGCAACCCGAGACACCATCCGAGTACACTGAGGACACAGTCCCCTGTGTCATCAACAGTTTCTCTAAACCCCTGCTTTGGACACATGGTTGGGTTTGGGGATGTCTTTCCGCCCACTGTATCTCTGTTTGGGGAAGGAGGGAGGCTTTTTGCCCTGTCCTCCAGCTCCAGGCACTCCTAGCATTGCATTCCGTCTCCAGACCCCATGGGACCAGTCCTCCTGCTGACACTTCTCCCCATATGGCCATGAGCAAGTTACCTCCCCTTTCTGGGACTCAGTTGCCTGTTTGTGAAGCTGACAGTGATGACACCAACGTCATTCCTCCCTGGCAGCTTCCAAAAACCAGGCTCTGAGCCAAGTCCCTGATCTACATATGCTGCCTTTTGCTTGGGGGTGCAACGTGGTGTGGTTGGGTAAGAAGTGTAGACTCAGCCATCCTGCTGGGGCCCCTTCCTACCTCTTCCATGTATTAGCTGTGTGACCTGGGGCAAGTTGCTTAACCTCTCTGTGCCTCTGTTCCCTTGGTTGTCAAATGGGAACAATCGAAGAACTTACATCTCTGTGGGAGGCACTGAGATGTTTTGTTTTGGGGTTTTGTTTTGCTTTGTTTGAGACAGAGCCTTAAGCTGTCGCCCTGGGTAGAATGTTGTGTCATCACAGTTCACAGCAACCTCCAACTCCTGGGCTCAAGTGATCCTCCTGTCTCTGCCTCCCAATAACTAGGACTACAGGTGCCCACTATGATGCCCAGCTATTTTTTTTTCTTTTTTTGGTTGCAGCCGTCATTGTTGTTTGGCAGGAACAGGCTGGATTCAAACCCACCATCTCAGGTGTATGTGGCTGGTGCCTTAGGAGCTTGAGCCACAGGCGCAGAACCTTTTTTATTTTTAAGACAGAGTCTCATTCTGTCACCCTCAGTAGAGTTCCATGGCATCTTTGTTCACAGCAACCTTAAACTCTTGGGCTCAAGTGATCCTCCTGCCTCAGCCTCCCAAGTAGCTGGGACTATAGGTGCTGGCCACAGCACTCTGCTATTTTTAGAGATAGGGTCTCACTCTGGCTCAGGCTGGTCTCAACTCCTAAGCTCAAGCAATCCACCTGTCTCAGCCTCCCTAAATGCTGGGATTATAGGCGTAGCCACTGCGCCTGGCCTAGAGGCAGGGGGTTTGCAAGGGTTACAGGTAAAGCAGTTGGAACAGCAGATGGCTCTTAATATCCGTGATAAATTTTACATCTGTTACCTGTGAGGTACGACAGGCATGATCCCCATCTTACAGATGAGGAAACCAAGACTTGCCAAGATGATACCTTGTTTCCAGTCTGATGATGTCCAAGAAAGGGCTGGTCTGCTATATTAGATTCCTGAGGCTGCCTTGACAAAGAACTTCAGGCTGGTTCCTTCTGCAAGCGAAGGATCTGTTCCCAGGCTGCCTTTCTCCTTGACACAGCTGTCTTTTCCCTGTGTTTTCATAGCATCTTCCTTCTGTCCCTGTCTGTTCTGTCTCTGTGGCCTCATTTCCCCTTTTTGATAAAAGTTCTTCTGGATTGGAGGCTCACCCTACCTCTGTGGGACCTCATCTTAACCAACCACATCTGCAACGCCCTTATCTCTAAATAAGGGCCCTAGGGTGCTAGGAATTAGGGCTTTAGCACATGGATTTGAGGCGATGGGTTCAGCCCCTACTGTGTCGGCACCGCCTGGAGCTATAAGGGATCCCTCCATCTCTAAAACAGGAAAGTGTCCTGGCTTGGGTGGCAAGTGCTGGGCGGCCCCTCCTGCTGTTCCATCCCTCTGAGCATCTCTCCATGGGCTCAGCCTGAAGGTGATTTTATGAGTACCATTGCAGGTTGGCCCTGCTGTGTTTGCTTTTCCAGGGGCTCCCAGGATGGATCGTGTCCCTCCTGGGAGCCGGGCCACACCAGCTGTTCCACTGCCAGGCCTCATGGCCAAGGGTTGCAGCTGCTCCTCAAATGTGCTCACAGGCCGGTCGCCAGCCCCCTCAGCCCCACCGCCTGCCCCACAGCTTCTTCTGGGGAAGGCATCACCTTTGCCCACCTCCGAGGGCTGCCGCACAAGACCCTGTCCACGTGTCGGCCGCAGAGGAGCCCCTTTCTCCTTGTGGGAACCTACTCTGCCTGTGCCCCCAGGCTCCTCTTGTCCCCGGCAGTCCCTGCTTCCCCACCATGGTGAGCTCAGGGCACAATGCACCGTAGCTAACTCTCTTATTTTAAATAATTCCAGTAAGCAGCAAGGGAAGAACACATATCCATGGCTGCCAGGGGTCTTGAAGTAGCTGTTTTTATGGTGGTACCGTAGGGTGGATTGAGGGTTGATTGAAGCTTGTTTTTCTTTCTCAGCTTGTATCACACTATAAGATGCAAAATTGAGGGGGGGGGGCACGCTTATCTTTTGTAGCCTGGAGAAGACCGAAGATCTTCTGGGCAGGAGGGTGCAGGGTATAGGTCACAGGGTGTATAGGTCACAGCCTGGACGTAGCCTGGTGATCAAACCCCCAGCCCCAGTGGTGCCTGGAGGGCCCGGCTGTGGAAGTTAAAAAAAAAAAGAAGCGCGAACAGGAGAAATAAAGGGGGAAACGGTGATGTGGAGCCCCAATTGCTAGCAGATGGTGCTGGTATTAGGAAAATGAAAATACATGCAGTAAATTTGCTATTTGCCAGTGTTAATTTCTTATCCCAAGGTAAAACCTTCCCCCTGGCCCTAGCCATGCCATCTGCATGTTCATAAAACACATTACAGCAGAATTGATCGAGTGGCCGTGTGCATGTGGGGCTCCGGGTGGTCGGGCTCCAAGCGGGGAGGGCAGGGGGCCACAGTGCACCTGCCAGGGTCCTGGCATGTGCCAGCAGTCTCCCACCTTGCGACAAGGTACTCTGCTGAGCGAGATGGGCCTTCTCTGCTCAGGGTCCTGATCGGTTTTGTCCCATCAGTGAGCACAGGCTGGAGTGGGGGTTGGTAGGAAGCCAGGAAAGTCCTGCCACCCGAGAATCCTCTGTCACCCCAGCTGTTCCCTCAGGAAACTAGAACTAGTAAGGCAGGGGCTATTTAGTCTGGGTTGGGGGATAAATGTCTGTATTGATTAGGAAAGAGCCCCTTGCCCACCCCTGTCCCACAAGCGTTCCTGGACCCTCCTTTTGCCCCCTCCCCTGGAGCTTCCCATGTCTGGGCAACAGAAGAGTTAAGGCATTGTAGCCCTGACTTTGGCTCAGACCATGACCTTGCTGTTAAATGTTAGAATGTCATCCCTGTGGATCCCCCTCCTTGACTGGTGACCTGGCTGTCCCCATCCTACACCTCCCTACATGAGTAGCAGAGGTGACTTTCCATCCTCCTCCTCTTAGAGGCCAGAATGTTGTATTTTGCCTACCCCTTGGTTGTGGGCAATGGCGTCCTCATCAGCTTCAGCTCACTGGGGTGACCCGGCTGCCCACATGGCTTCTTGCATCTCACTCACCCCACCCCAAGGAAAACAGAGCAGGGCCAGCTGAGGAATGTACCTGCTATGGGCTGCAACCCGCTTTTCAGAGCAGTGTCCCATCCATGGCATCCGGCCATCAGTCTGGCTGCCCTTGGGGGGAGTCCTTTCAAGCCTCTCAGGTCCTGGACCTGAGCAGACCCAGCACACATTCACCGGATGGCCAATGCCTCCTCCCCCTCTCCTTGCTGCCAGCCCTGGGGGGCCAATGCCCCGGCCCAGACCGCTAGGCTGCTAATTACCAGTGTGGGAACGGCTTTATGGTCCTCAAGAGCCCTGAAAGAGCCCCCCACATCTGGTCAATTAATGCTGAATCTGTAATTCGGATGACATACAACCCCAGCCAGCTCTCCAAATGAGGCGATTAAAGGGCTCTTCTCCTCCATCGCCGAGGAGTGAGCAAAACCGGGGGACCTTCTTTATTTCCCGGGATTGATAGGCCCCGTCTGTGACCTTTGCTAGGACAAGAAGTATTATCAGGAAAACTTCTGTATTTCTTGACTTTGCAGGCTGCATAAATCTCCTATCAACTCAGGCAGGCGGTGGGGTCTGCTGCAGCCGTTATTAATAGGGGCATGTTCTCAGAGGGAGGAAGGCCTTTGTCAGGGGCGGCTGAGAGGCAACCCGCATGAGCACCCGCAGCCCTCTGCCTCCAGAGCCACCCTGCCACTTCTGAGGACTGGCAGATTCACAGCTTCCAGGGAGCCTGCAGAAGGCTGGGCGCTGCATGGCAGGAGGGCCACGGCTGTCCTGACTTCCAGGCCTCCAGATCCTCCTCTTCCTGTTATCTTGGTCCCCCACCTTCTCCCATCCTTCCTCCCCACCCAGCTCCTCGCCGCCCCTCCCACTCCCCCAGCCAGAGCTGGAGTGTTGGCAGAGCATTCTACCCCCACCCTTGAATTTCTCACCTTGAGCTTGGGAATGTGTTTAGCAGACCCAGCATGGAATCTGAGTGCCTGCTGGGCGAGAGAGTTTGGGGGTGCTTCTACATCAGGCAGGGCCCTATCTTAGTTGTGGGAGTAGGCGGCCCACACCGCCTGCACCAAGTTGCAGGTGAAAAGAGCTTGGGGGCAGGGGGACCTGAGAGCTTTGGATGCTGGGTAGAGTCTGGGCACTGAGTGGGGGGGGGCTGGGCTGGCTGGGGGGGGTCTGACATTTCCAGAACTCCCCTTCCCCTGTGGCCAGAACGTGGTGTGTTGAATTTTCCTGGAATCTCTGGAAAAGATGGGTCTCTGGTATCTGCCAGTTCTCTAAGGGAACAACATTTATAAAACATGGCCTGTGAACGAGAGTGTGTGTGACACAGTGTGAGTGTGTGTGATGTTGTATATGAGAGGGTATGATTGTGAGTGTGCCTGTGTGTGTATCTATGAGACAGCATGTGACAGTGAGAGGCACTGACAGTGAGCGTGCTAGAGCATAGGGTAGACATAAGAGGCTGTCCTTGGGGTCAGGCCTGGGCACAACTGCTCTACCTTTCAGGATCTCTTCCTCTTGGAAGCTCTGCTTTGCAGCCTGCAGAGAGGGGACCCTGATGTCCCCCAAAGGCTGGTGGGATGACCAATGGGAGGAAGCTGAATGCCCAGGCTATGCTTGGTGCTGTCACGCAATATGCAGTGAGGGGACTGGACAGGCTCACAGCACCAGACTGGGGATGGCCACTACTGTGCCATTGGGGCTTCTGGCTCTGGAGGGGCCTGTGACCTGAGGGCCACCCTACCCTTTCTGACAAGCTCCAGGCAGACAAGGTGTGCCCTCTGCCTGACCTTCGGCTTTGTTCTTCCTAGCATAGGAAGAGACATTTTAGGGCAGAGGGTGTTGAGGTCACAGATGCTACAACATTGATAACAAGTGTAGGGTCATTCCTGTAGTCCATGGGCAGAACATCCATGGCTTTCCTCACATCCAGAGAAGGGTACCTGACCCTCAAGTCCAGGCAGGTGACTGACTAGAGTCCTGTATTGGGCCACCTGGTTTATTTCCCGGGCTCCGGGAGACATTTCAATTCACTGGTTAGCTGTATTTTTCCCTAGCTCACTCTGACCTGGCCCACACTGGAACTGAAGGCCCCTGACTCAGAGGGTGAGGCGATGAGGATGGTCAGTTAGGTCTGTGAGAAGGGGACTTAGGAACACCAGGGTGCCCCTGAACTTTTCCCCAGACTCCCAAAGGCTGGTGGAGTCTTGGCAGGAATGGGCTTCTTTGTGCAGAGAGGTGGCTTGCTAGGTGCACCATAGGCATAGGGCTGGCCTGGGCCAGCTCAGGTTGTGATGCCGGGGACTCCTGGTATCTGGCAGGCCGTGCGGTCAGCGTTCAGATTTCACGAGGACACCCTCTGTTTCTTCTCAAGATCAACACTTTCTGCTCTTCTCACAGATGTTTCATCCCTTCGTTCATGCCATAAATGAACAGCCAGGTGCTATTATGGGCACTGAGAATTCGTGAACAAATAAAAATCCTGCCCTCCTGAAGCTTACCTTCCAGAGCAGTGCTGTCCACTGGAACATTCAATAATAATGGGACGTTCTAGATCCTCAGTGCCCAATTTAGTAGCCACAGGCCACGTGTGGCTTTTAAACACTCAGCATATGGCTAGAGAGCTGAAGACAGGTTACTTTTGCCTTATTTAATTTTAACTCACATCAGCTTAAGGTTAAACAGTACCTGTGACCGGCAGCCACCACTCTGGACTGCACAGATGTAGTTGGAAGACGCCTGTGTTAGGGGTCGGTTTTCTTTGTGGAGTTCCTTCTCTGACCCCCTTTCCCAGTCAGGAGGACCTTCACAAGTGTCTGGATAGGTTTTGCCTGGGCGCTTGCAGGGATGGATTAGGGGGATCGTTTCTAACTCTCACCCCTCCTTTACTTAAACACAAATGATTCAAAAATACCACTCAGCTAGAATGCAGCTCCTTGAGGACGGGAACTGGTCTCATGTTGGTTTTTATGTTTAACTTCAGCACAGAGCTTAGCATTTCAGGGGCTCCTCAGTTGAATGAAGACATGGACATATGAACGTGTGACAGTTCCATCTCTGCTGTTGATAAGCTGTGTGACCTCAGGCAAGTTACTGAACCTCTCTGTGCCTCATTCAGTAGACTGATAAGAGCACTCACCTCACGGATCGTTAGGAGGATTAACTGGGATAAGTCACCCAAAAGCGTTTTGAGCAATATCTATACTGGCACTCCTGAAGCTTTTGTTGTTATTAATATCGAGGGAAACCAGCCTCTCCCTCTTCTGCTCATGGAGGTCTGGATGGCATCTGGGTATTGGCAAGTGTCACCCCATCTTCTTTGTTTGGAAACTGAGCCCAGAGATGACAAGTGACCTGGCTGGGGTTACATAGCTATTTGGCTAGTCTTGGAGCTGGGAACGACGGTTGGTGTCCTAGTCTGGGGGGTGAGTCACTGTGGTGGCCAAACCTGTTCTCACTGAGCTGCTGTGTAGATGGACATCGCTGACTGTGGGGCAGCCAGTTGGAGGGACAGGCTCAGGGACAGAACCCCCTGGCCCTGCCCCTCCAGTGGGGAAAGTGCCCTGGCTTAATTGGGGGATTCAGCACCAGGGTGCCTCCCCTCCTCTGCCTCAGTTTCCCTTCTCTCAGGGACATCCTAGAGGCCCTAGGATGGGGGTACAATTCCCACCCTCCCCTTCCATCTCTTCCCTTTCCTACTCCTTCCTGCTTCCGTCCCCTTCCTGACCCAGTCCTCCCCAGCCCGGCCCCAGCCTCCCATCCCCCCAAGCCCCTCGCCCCCCGGGGGCTGCCCTGTGCCAGCGCCTGCCTGTGTGAATGTCTAATCTCCAATTTTTTTCGCTGGGCTCCAGCCCATTTGCATAATCCACATAGTCACCCTGGTTTTAATTGCCCACAACTCTGCAGAAAGATCATGTGGTTAAGTGGTAAATCATAATTAGATAAATAATTGGTTTGGCCACAGCAAGCTGCTTTTGTTACACCTGCCATCTGCTGGACCCGTTTTTTCTTCTGGCCAGAACAATGCGGTTCTGATGACAGAGCATGCCGCTTCTCTCTTCTGGGGGGGCGCGAGGGGGCTGAATGGAGGGGCTCGGAAGCAGAGCCTGGAAAATTGCCCGGTTGCTGGGGTCTGCGCCTGCGTCTCTCTCTCTCCAGGCGGGCGCACCACACACTCGCCATTCATTACCCGACTTGGTTAATGCATCAGAGTGGCAAATTTGACTTCTTTGCAGAAAAGGGAGGGAGGACGAAGGGGGCCAGCAGGGGCTGCCCAAAGCCTGGTTTGCCTGGGCTTTGTCGGGTGGCCCTGACAGGCCAGGGCAGGAGGCCGGCTGCAGAGGGCCTGGGTCCAATCCCTGGAGGCCGGCGGGAGGCCAGCAGGCAGGGGTTGGGACCGCCAGGCCTCCCTGCCCCACTGCGGTCAGCTCCTCCATCTGCTCTCTGCTCAACGCTCCTTTATTTTCCACACACCAGGCCCCATCTGCGAGCCCAGAAGTCTCCAGGGGAACTGTGGTTCCTGGGCTGGCAGGTCACCGGCCAGGGCCTATTGGGCTACTTACCTTCCACTGCTGTTCTCCCACTGAGACCCAGGCCCCTGGACACTGGGCATTGTTTCAAATTGTCCTTCTTTCATGCACACACACATTCATTCACTTAGCAGATGCCTGTCAAGCCTCTTCCTGCCTTTGAACATAGGCTCTAGAAATTGTCCCCCTCGGTCAGAGGCCCACTCTGTGACATGAGCAAGTTTCTTGACCTCTTGGGGTTTGTTTCTTCATCTATAAAACAGGGATCATTATTATTAGGCTCAAAGGACAGAATATGGATAAAGTCTGTTGAGTGCCACCCGTGCTAAGTACAGGCTTAGTATATGTGGATGGGTGTGTGACTGCTCCTGGGGATGGCACTGGGGCTGCCCTTCTCAGGCATTAATGGAGGCCCACAAGGCTGCACCGAGTATGTTAATGGTAGAGATACCACTGTGCTGAGACGGACCCAGGAAAGAGGGGCCTTGGGAAGAAACTCAGAGGTATGGAGCAGAAGGATAGACCCTTTAAGGGTCCCCCCCACAGACCTGGACCTTCCTGCCCCCCTGTTATCACATCTCTGCTGAGGATAGATGGGCACAGAGGCCTCATCCTGTGGCCTCTGTGTCCCATCCCGGGACAGCACGCTGCCTATGCCATCTGAAGGCAGTCCCTGGGCCTGGCAAGCTGCTTTAGCATTTGCAGCTGGAGAAACCCTGGAAACCTCCATCCTTCTCCTTTTCAGCTTGGAGAAGAGCAGTCTGAGGCTCCAGGCCTGGCCTAGGCCGGGAAGGAGGGGTGTGCACAAGCATTATGGTCTTATTCGTTAGAAAACACTTGTATTTTCTTTCCTGAAAACCCACGGATGCCTATTGGGAAACCTAGAACACCTTCCATGGGGCTGGGACTTTGGAATATCAGATATTTTCTGTTCTTCCATCTATCCATCCATTCATTCATCATCCTCACATCTACCCATCATCTTTTCCTTTCTTTCCTCCATCATCTATTCATCCATCTTCCTGCCTGCCATCCATCCAGCCACCCATCCTTCCATCTACCCACCTGCCCATCTGTCCTTCCAACTAACCTTCCTTCCTTTCTCTCCCTTCCTTCCTTCCTTCCTTCCTTCCAGCCATCCATCTATATATCCAAGCAGCCATCCTTCCTTCTGTCCAACCTCCATCCTTTCTTCCCTCCACCTGTCCACCTATCCAACCATCATTGCAACCATTCAACTATCTAGCTAATCTCCCTCTCTCCCTCCCCCTTCCTTCCTTCCATATGCTATCGTACTATAGTCCCTATGCTTGGTCTAAATATGGGGTCACTTCTCTGGCAAAGCCTCTGCTGCCTCGTCCTTTATTGTGTCACACCCAGAAGGAAGGATGTGTTTGCTGACACGCTATGATGATGCCTTAGAGGAAGAGGAGGGGACCTGGCTGCTGTAGCTGCAGGCTCCTGTCACTGCCTTGGGTAGCAAGGCCTCAGAAGAGCTCCCCAGAAAGAGTGTTCTCAGTCTTCTGTAACCATTCTAGACTTTGGCATTCAAGGAGAATCCAAAGTCGTTTTGCTTTCTTTGAAGGCCGCTGGGCAATAGAACTCCCCTGTCTTTGCTGCTATATGTACGCTGATAACACTAGATTCTTCCTGAGAACATTCTGTCTTCAGATTCTCTGCCTTGTTTTCCCTGTAATCCCACAGATACCTCTCAGACCAAGTACCCTAACCTTTGGCTCAGAAAATTTAGTTGTTTTTGTTTTCTAACATTGTATTGTCTGATACAATATGTGGCTATGTAAATTTAATTTTTTTTCTTTTTGGACATGAGTCTCAAGCTGTCACCTTGGGTATAGTGCCGTGGTGTCATCATAGCTCACAGCAACCTCCAACTCTTGGGCTCAAGCTATCCTCTTGCCTCAGTTTTTCTATTTTTAGTAGAGATCGAGTCTCGCTTTTGTTCAGCCTGGTCTTGAACTCCTGAGCTCAAGCAATCCACCCGCCTCAGCTCCCAGAGAGTGCTGGGATTATAGGCGTGGGCCACCACACCTGGCCTTAAGTTTAATTTTTTTCATTTAATTTTTAATTTAAAATTAAATACAATTTAAAATTCAGTTCCTTGACCCTAACTTCAGTGCTTAGGGGCCACATGTGCCTGTGACAGCCCCGTCAGACAGCTCAGGTGAATGCTCACTTCATCACTGAAGGTTCTGTTGCACAGAACTAGTCTAAAAATTCAGTCCTACAGATTTTCAAATAACTAAAAGCCATTCTCAGCCATTACTGGCCTTGCGTTAGATCTTTCCACATTCTAATAAGAGGAAGGACTGAGCCCCAGGACTCAGGGAGATATAAATTTTTAGCTTGTCTGTGCTGCTGTGTGACTTGGGTTCAGTCACTTAACCTCTCTGGCCTACAAAGATTGGATTTGGGGATACCTAGAGGAAGTGTCCTGCTGTCTTTTGGGATGGTTGAGAATAAAGTGGAAAATGGGATCCGATAGATTTGTAGCGGGTTTGCAGACACTGTGCTTGTTAAACACATGAAAACATGGTGCCCTTGGAGATGTGACTGGTCAGAACTGGACTCTGGACAGTTTCTGGGAGAAAGTTTATCCTATCTGCAAAACAGTCTCCAAGGAAATATGTTTCTTTTCTCTCTCTCCTGGGCCTGGGTCTCCCCTGTCCCCTTTTTAATCTCAGAAGAGGAGAGGCTGGACAGGATGGCCCAGAAAGATATTTGTAGCTAACTCCTGTTTTCTGGGCGCCCTGTGTGGGCTGGGCTTTGTCAGCACCCAACTTAGCACGCTGGCTCAGTGGGCTGCCTGGTCATCATGCCCAGGTTGGCCCTGTGTGCTGGCATGGGCTTTCACAGGAGCGCCTGGCCCCTTCTGGTGTCATCTGGCTCTCCAAGCAGTTTAACATTAGAAACCAACTTTGA
This sequence comes from Otolemur garnettii, assembly GCF_000181295.1. Classification (NCBI taxonomy): domain Eukaryota; kingdom Metazoa; phylum Chordata; class Mammalia; order Primates; family Galagidae; genus Otolemur; species Otolemur garnettii. The sequence goes on along the minus strand of NW_003852442.1, from coordinate 80,007 downwards.
CCTTTCAGGAATTGTCGGTGTAATTTACAGCATATCTAAGACAGCACCTGCCCTCCAACAGCTGAGCAGGGACACAATCCCCTGGGTTTGGACCCCAGGCTCCCTCACCAGGGAGAACAGGCCCAGCAAAGGCAGAGGCAGACTCCCCTGGTGTGGGGCTGTGCCCCACAGCTGAGTGCCAGGGTGAGGGCTTGGCTGGTTGGGTCTCAGCTTTTGGCTCCTCTGAAAGCTCTGTCCCCAGTCCCCAGATGGGTACATAGCCTTGTTTGTGGGTCAAGGGCCTGCAGCCCACAATCAGTGACAGCACCTGTGGGTGGCAATGGGGGTGACATGCAGTAGCTGGCACAGGACACTGCCAAGCCCCCAGGCCCGACTCCACATCCTCCTTTCTCCTACTCTCCCTTAATTATTTTTCTTGGATGTTGTGAATTAAATCTTCCAGTAACCGCAGGAGACATCTTTGGGTAAGGCCTGCTCACATCTCCACGCACCGATAGAAGTTGTTAAATGAATAATGTTGACTTACACTGGGGACCCAATTCTCTCAGAATATAATTCCCCTTCGAGTTATTGGGAGCATCTTGGAGAGACCGTAAAAATAATAAACACGTCTTGATATCAGAGGTTGGTAATGCTGCTTCAAATTCTTTTGGGGAGAGAGGTGGGGAAGAAGAAATAAAAAAATTTAAAAAAAAATTTTTTTTTTTGACACAGAGTCTCACTTTGTCACCTTCAGTAGAGTGCCATGCCCATAGCTCACAGCAACCTCAAACTCTTGGGTTCAAGTGATCCTCTTTCCTTAGCCTCCCAAGTAGCTGGGACGACAGGTGCCCACCAAATACCCGGCTATTTTTTAGAGATGAGGTCTCTCTCTGACTCAGGCTGGTCTCGAAGTGAGCTCAGGCAATCCACCCACCGCAGCCTCTCAAGTGCGAGGATTACAGGCATGAGCTACCGTGCCCAGCCAAAAAATTAAAAAAAAATTTTTTTTTTTGCAGTTTTTGGCCGGGGCCGGGTTTGAACCCACCACCTCCTGTATATGGGGCTAGCGCCCCACTCTTTGAGCCACGGGCGCTATCCCAAAAAATTAAATTTTAAAAGAGGATCATGCCACAAGTCAGATAATGGAGTGATCTGGTGTAATCCAGTGATTCTCAAAGGGTGAACCCCAGAGCACTCCTTTGGAGTGGGGTATGGGGTACCTATTGAAGACAAAGATTCTAGGCCCCACCCTGGACCCATCCCGAGTCTAGAATGTGTGTGTGTGGGGGGTGGGGTCATGATATGAGATCCTCTGGAGTCTCAACCAGGCAGTTTGGTGTGATGTTGGGGTTCGGGATTATTGGTAGAAGTGCAATAGGGTGAGTCTTGCGGTCTGGCTTCCCAGCCATAGGCTGCTCCGGCCACCTGTGACACTGAGTCCCTTGCATCGCACCTTCAGGGCCATCTCTGGACCCAAAGAACTGCCAGACATGGGCTGAGGCAGTTGAGGAGACAGTAGATATGTCCAGCAGGGGCCCTGCCTCCCTCTCTGTTTCTCTTGCTCTTCCTTCTAAGATCCCTGCCAGCTCTGAACCAGCTGTGAGGCTCACCAGCTTGTCACCTGGGAGACAAGTGAGGTTGTCACCTCTGCTGTGCGCAGGGCTCTGTAACTCCTGTCTTCTTGAAACAGAAGGGTAATAGTGGTCCTCCCCATGGAGGAGGCCTGGCTAGGTCCCTGCCCTTCAAGGCCCCTGAAGCCATGACCGGCTGCCTTTGGGGGTCTCTGTGGCTTCGGGAGGTGGTTTCAGGTGTTCTTTAAATGTGTCCTCTCCCAGCTCTGTGTAGCCAGCCAGAGAGATACAGGGCCCTTCCTCTTCCAGGCCGCTCAGTCCACGTGGCTTCTGCGAGAGGAGCTTGCTTTTAAGGTGCCACGTTGGGTTATTAACGAGAACACTCACAGATGGGGTCAGAGTGGCGTGGGGACTTTCCCAAGGTCATGAAGCAATTTGCCGGCTGAGCCAGGAATAGAACTCCTGAGCTGGGCTGGGTTCACCCTGTGCTCAAATTGCTAGACAGGCAGGTCTTTGCAGGGAGCCGGCAGGAGGAGGGGGCTGGGCCTCCGTGATGCCTAGATGTGGGCCAAGGGGAGGGGCTGGGGCGCTGTCATCCCAGGCCTGATGGCCGTGCAAGGCCAAGAGCTCTCTCCAGGGCCACTGTCATTCCTGGGGGGGGAGACTGTTTTGAACTGCAGGCGAGAGGTTGATATCAGAGACTATGGCTGAGTTTGCAGCTGTGAATGCTCCTGTTGGGGGTGTGTGTGTGTTTCTTGCGAGATCATTGGGAGCTTTTAAAACAAAAAACAAAACCCAGAATTTGTTTTCCTAGTGACTATGCAAAATAGCCCAGCTCCTAGGAGGGATTGGCATGGCATGGAGATGTAGGAACTCTGTAAGGGCTGGTGACAACATCAATCCCCGTCAACCATGGAAAGGCACTCACGTACTGGGCTGAGTTGGTTTGATGCATAAATTCCCGGAGGTTCCCGCAATCCTTTTTTTGGCTGGTTTTATTTCGGGGACAGGACGGATATGGGGAATGTTTGTTGCTGATGAGGGTTTGTGTCTTCCTAGGGGCTTCTGGATTTCATCTTGCTCGGTTTCTCTCCCGCCCCATGGCTGGGCGCGGTAGGTGCCTTGTAGAAAGTAAGGGTGGGCAGGAGTGGAAGGGTCAGCTCCATGAGAGGGTTTAGAGGCCCCATCCGGGAAGTTATCTTGAGGGGACAGAATTTTAAGCCAGGGCTGGCGTGAGTCTCTTCACCACCTACCTCCTCTTCCTTCAAGGCTGAGACATGGGACAGGTGTACCAGGCAAGGGGTACATTTTGAGCAAAGGCAGGGAGAGGTGCTCTTATCTAAACTAGCCAGAGGAGGGAGGACACAGCAGGGACAGGGAGGGGGGCTCTGTGAGTGAACAAGACTAAGATGTTTCTAGAACAACCCACATGGGGGAGATTTGAATCACAAGTTAGGCCTAGAAATGGGATTGTGAGGTCTTGAGGGCGAGGATGGGGCTGTGGGGATGGGAATAGGCCTGTGGGTGCCCCAAGGCAGGCTGAGGGAGACTAGTCTGCCCAGCAGGAAGAGGGGTACAGGGATGCAGCCATCAGTGTCAGCAAGGCTTGCCACGGAGCCCAGGGTTGTGTGGACACAAACAGCAGGGCTGGCATGCAGAGTGGCCTTTGGTGGCAGGTAGAAGGCCAACTGGAGGGTGTCCAGGAGGCTGGCGGGGGGCTGGGGGTGTTTCAGGATGGAAGCTTCACAGACAGAGGCAGAATGCAGGGCCTGGCAAGGGGGAAAGGGAAGACCTCTCTTGGGGAAAGGCAGAGCCTGAGCAGACAGGTGGCAGTTGAGAGAGGAGGTGACCTGTGGCCCGGCGGCCTGTACTGCTGGGCCTTCAGCTTGAGGCCCAGCAGCCACCCAGAGGAGCCTTGGGCAGCTGGCCAAAACCTTGTCACCAAGAACTTCCAATGCTGAAAGCACTCTTAAGATTTAACCTTTCCTCTTTGATTATTTCCGTTTGTGATACCAAATGTTGGAGACATAAACACAAGAGCCAGAGCACAGGGCTTCTCGCACCCTGCCAGCCCCAGGGCCTGCTGCTGCAGGCAGTGGGCACCGAGGCTGGGGAGGCCCAGGCTCCTCATGACCCTGGCTCTCATTTGTCACATCTTTGAGCAGGAAAGGCAACTGACTGTCCTAATGACAGTCTGGGCTGTTGGTGACGGCCTGTAGGTAATCAAGACAGGAGGACCAGGATGGGCGAGTTGGGAAGGAGAGAGGGTTATTCTAGAATAATAAGGGTTGGATTCTGGCTCCTCTGCAGTAAGCACAGTGCTGAGGCAGGATGCCTGGCGCATAGTAGGCATGCAACAAATGTGACTTCGAGAAACCAGGACTGCTGCCAGGGCCAGATTAGTGGCGCCTAGTACCCAGGGTGATGGTTATTGGAAGGCTGTGGAGGTGGCCGTCAGGGAGGAGGTGGGTAGGCACGAGCAGGGATTCAGATTTACAGACTCACACATCCCTTGGTCAGTGCTGATTGGTACCTAAAAGAACACTGAAAGCTTTTTAGATAGAGTCTCAAGCTATTGCCCTGGGTAGAGTGCTGTGGCGTCATAGCTCACAGCAACCTTCAACTCTTGGGCTCAAGCGATCCTCTTGCCTCAGTTTTTAGTAGAGACAGGGTTTTCACTTTTTTGCTCAGGCTGGTCTCGAACCCTTGAGCTCAAGCTATCCACACGCCTCAGCTTCCCAGAGTTTTAGGATTACAGGCATGAGCCACCACACCTGGCTAACTTTGAAGGCATTTAAACATTAAATTAAAACTGTGGAACAAGGACCCTGAAATAAAAGCTTCTGAGGAGCCCCTGGGTTTCCGTGTGTGCCAGTGGAGACCCAAAGACCCCGACCAGCCTGGAGTTCTAGAGAAGTTCCTGGTCTCCTTTAGCAGGTTGCCCTGGCCTTGCCAGGAGCCCTGCTCCACCCAGATCTGTCCTGGGCCTCAGGCAACCAGCTGCCCCAGAGCCTGCTTTCCTGGACGTTCACTGGTCATGTGGCCTGTCTCTTTGTGGTGACCTTGGTGGGAGTTGGGCAGGTGTCTGTCCTCTGACGCAGCTGATGGTCCAGGAAGCTGGAGGAAAACCCCTCACCCAGCACAAGCTTAGATGGTTAATGTTTACAAAGGAGGGTCATTCTCAGAGGCTGAAGAGGGAACCAGCCAGGTTTCTGGGTCCATACTGTGCCCATCACTGGCAGGTGGAAGTGCGCCCACTGTGGCTACCGTGTGCCACTTACAGGGGCTGCCCTGACCTTCCCCACAGGAGGTTCCTTGCCGGCCTCCGGTTAGGGCTCCAGGATTGAGGGGCTCCCTGGCCATCTAGTGACGTGTCAGGCCTTGCTTCCCTGTACCTCCAGACCTGCCTGGGGTGACAGGTGGCTGCTTTCCAGGTGCAGGGCTGGGTGGCAGGTGTGTGCATTCCGGTGTTATACCCCCAGCTGCTCAGGGCCCATGAGGCTACCTTCCCCTGAATGGGAGAACTGTGGCCTGCAGTTTAGAGGGGAGCTCAGCTAGAAGGCAGGGATGCCGGGTCTCTGAGCTTGGATCCCCAGTGACTGTACTGCCTGTGTCCCTGTGGGCTGGGAGGAGGCCAGCAAGGGAACAGGCCCAGGAAGCAAAACCCACTTGAGCACGACGGGGTTTCTCTGTGACCGCTCAGTCCCAGATGCCCCAGGGTCATAAGCGCAGCATGAAAGGGAATTTCCAGGCGTCTGCCTGGGAGTTTTCTGGAAACAGGCCCTGCTCTGCCCCTGGTCCCTCCCAATGGCAGAAGAGAGGTGATAATCATGGTGGGGGAGGTTCAAATCGGATTTTTTTTTTTTTTTAGAGACGGAGCCTCAAGCTATCCCCCTGGGTAGAGTGCCATGGCATCATGCTCACAGCAACCTCCAACTCCTGGGCTCAAGCGAGTCTCCTGCCTCAGCCTCCCAAGTAGCTGGGACTACAGGCGCCTGCCACAGCGCCTGGCCATTTTTTGGTTGCAGCCGTCATTGTTGTTTGGCGGGCCGGGGCTGGGAATTCGAACCCGCCACCTTAGGTATATGTGGCTGGTGCCTTAGCCGCTTGAGCCACAGGCGCCAAGCCGGATTTTTTTTAATAGAGGTGAAATTCACAAAATGTGTAATTAACCATTTTAAAGTGTACAAGTCAGTGCCTTTAGTATGTTCCCAGTGTTGGGCTACCATCACGTTGATCTCCATCTGAAACATTTACACATCACCCCAACAGGAACTCATCCCCCATTAGCAGACACTGGGCACCCCCCCAGCCCCCTCAGCCACTCATCTGCTTTCTGCGGCTGTGGATTGCTTATTCTGGACGTCCACATACATGGGATCGTCCGGTATGGCCTTCGGGACTAGCTGCTTCACACCTCTTACGGATGGGTGGTGTCCATCGTATGGTTAGGCCGCAGTTTATTTATCCATTTGCCCCTTGGTGGACATTTAGGTGATCCTCGCTGTTTGGCTGTTGTGAGTAATGCTGACGGGAACGTCCGTGTCTGAGGTTTTGTGTGGACCTGAATGTGGGTCTCGTTTCTTGCCGTGTTGATCCGTGTTCCCGCATCAGCGCTCACTCCGTTCATGGCTGAATGTCACTCCTTGTATGGACAGACTGAGTTTTGTCTGTCCATGGATGGCCATTCAAGCCGGTGGGCTAATTTTTACAGAGGCAGCTTTGAGAAGGAAAGCCAGTCTGGGGACTGCTAATATTTTAAAATTTACAAAAGCAAGACTTGGGTGGCTGGCTGAGTCCCACCTGCTCCCCTCCTCCTCCCTATCTGCATGAACAACCAGTAGCTGATGGGAGCTGGGCTCACGCATGTGGCCAGCATGTCATGTGTGTGATTCCCCAAGGTTCCTCCTCCTGTGTGGGGGAGGAGAAGGAAGTTCCACTGCCCTCATGCCCCGGCAGGGACATGCTCTCAGGTGACCAGCTGCCCTGCCCATCTGGTCTGCCGCTGAGAAGCACTTCCTCTTAAAACTTCATTTCTCTCTGGCACGGCCCTTCCATGTCCTCTGCACACCGCAGTCCAGCTGCTGCTTCTGGGCCCTGCTGTGTCCCAGGCCACGGGACGGCTCCTCACACTTGCTTATCTTGTCTAGTCCTCACCAAAATGGTGGCTGGGGCTGCGTCCCTTGCTCGGTGGCAGCTGGGGAAAGTGGTGAGCAGTGGGTGGAGATCTGCCCAGCCAGATGCTGGCCCAGCAGCTGACCTGCGTGTCTGTCCTTCCTTGTCCGTGCTGTGTGTGCTCTCTGGAGCCACATTTTAAAATCTGCTCTTTGGATCATTAGTGGTGAATGAGGTTAACTCATCTAGGAAGGGGGGGAGGTGTTTGGTTCGGGAGGTTTTTAGAGAGGTTCTGATCAGCAGATAGAAAAGCCCACTGAGGGCATGGGGTGGTTCTGTGGCTGGAGAGGGTGGTACACACAGGGAGTGAATGAAACAAGCTAAAGACTGTTTTATAGGTGATCAGAGGCCTCCAGTGTCAGCTGGGCTAGGCCACTGGCCACCCAGGAGCCAAGACTGCATTGCTGGGACTGGAAATATTTTCTTGATGGGAAGAGAAATTGCAAGGACTGACTACTTCCCTCTGACTGCTGTGGATGGGGCAGGAGGTCTATTTTCATGTGGTTTTGTTTAATTGACGTGGTGCCCATCGTTCTGGCTGCCATTCCCTGCCCCTCCTCCTCACCTCCACCCTAGAGGTTTCTGTGCTTGCCCTTGAAGTATGTCTCAGCACAGGCCTGCCAGGTAGACAGGACTCAGAGCCTAGGATTTGGAGTGTGCTGTGATTTTATAAAAGCCTGCTAAAATAAGACCACTCAGGAACACACTCTCGCTCAGCTTTACATCATAAATGTTGACAGTAGGAAAATTTGGCCAGGTTTCTCTCAAATATGAAAAATGGGAACCAGGCATGTGAGGAAATGAGAACCTGGCACCCCCACCCCAGACTGCAGCAGTGGTGAAGGACACCCCGGCAGCCCTGGGGAGGGAGACAAGTTGGACTTTTCCATGTCCCGGTCTGTGCAGTGGGCTCTGAACACGGAACAGAGCAGGTGCCCTGAGACACAGCTGCACTATATAGGTGTGCGGGGGATGGGACGAAAGGCTTCAGGCTGCCGGAGAAGGCTCCAGCAAACTGTCGTCTTGCCTAAGCCATCAGCTAAGGGACCTCCGCTTTTCACTGGGCCCTGGTGGTTCTGCAGCCCAGGACAGGAACAGGTTGTAGATGGGGGCCCCTGGACAAACATGGGCTTCCCATGAATTGCCCCAGTGGACTTGAGCTCTTAAGACTTCAGAAACCTGTAAGGTTTTATACTTGACTGAGTCTGTTCAGCATAGCCGTGGCTGACTCCCATCCCAAAGACCACAGCAGGCCTGGTGGGGTGAGATGGAGGTCACTGGTGGCAGAAGGGTCTAGAATTCTCAGGGGTCACTGCCCCCCGTGGAGGACCCAGGCACTCCCCCCTTCATTCACCTTTCCTTGCCTCGGCCTGGCCCAGCCATATAAAGTTTAAAGGTTTTAAATGCAAATATTTCTCTTTTATAGATGCCAGCTGTCTCCGGAGAGCGAGTTTCCTTGCTGCTCAACTTTTATTGTCCAATTAGCTCCCCATATCTGGGTACTGGAGAGCCTGGGGGGGAGGGGCTGCAGGCGAGAAGGGGGCTGGGAGGGGTGATGGCTCCTGAGGCCTGTGCTAGAGCTGGCAGCTGCCCCCCCTGGGACCTGTGTCTGGGTGGGGTCTAGGAGCCCAGGTCAAAGCGGGGGTGAGTGCCCCTCCGGAGGCAGGGCCCCCTTTTGGATTCCCAGCTCCGGTAGGAGAGGCAGGAGCTGGGGGCAGTTGCTGGCAGGGGTATTCTCTTCTTATGTGTTAAAATAAAAGCTGGCGGTCCCGCCGCACACTGCTTCCTTTTACTCCTCTCTCGAGTGCCCCCCGCCCGCCTGCTTTCCAGCCGTGGCGGCAGCGGCGTCCCCATTCACCAGGGCTCGGTGGCACTCACAAAGCGAGGCAATTAGAATTGAAAATCTATGCAAAACAGCTGTTAACTGATTGTAAAGGAGTGCAGCTGTGTGCTGTGCGGATTGGAACCCGGCGCTGAAAGGGCAGGAAGTGTTGGGCAGCCCAGGGTTAAGAGGAAAACTCCTGTCACCTCCTCAAAGGGAATTTGCCTTAACCCCTTTCCTGCTCTCCTGTAGGTGACCTCAGCTACTGATAGCCGGGGGAGCCAGCATGGGGGCTTCTCAGGGCTTCCCTGGAGGACCCAGCTCCTCCCTCAGAGGAGCAGGCAGGGAGGGGAGGGTCTTCTTCCCTCATGTCCTCTCTCTCCCTGAAGCATGATTCATTCAGGAGGGCTGGGTGACATCTTAAATTTTGCATGAGGGCTGGGGACCCTGTTACTGCTGTGAGACAAGAGGCCCCTTTTCCCGCCAGGCACTCACGGCCTCACTGGGGAGAGGAACCTGGGCCTCCAGCAGCCCCAGGGGAGCTGGTTAAAGATGCTCCTTCCTGCGACCTCCCAGAGGTAGCCTCAGTCCCAGTAAGGGTTAGGCCAGGGAATCAGCACGTTAAATCCCCCTTCTTATTTAAGACCCGCTGCACTGTGTGATCGCTATCAGGGAGTGGGACTCAGCGCCTGAAGAGATGAGTTCCAGGGACTGGGATGGGAAAAGCCTTCTTGGAAGAGATAAGATTTAAGCTGGGCTTTGAAGAATGGGGAGGATTTCTGGGCCAGTGATAGCGATAGCGGGGCCAGAGGGAGGACAGAATGTAAGTGGTGGAGTTTGGCCACTGCGCAGGGCAGGGGGGCTGAGGGGGGATGGGATGGCTGGTGCCCTTGGAGAGTGTGGGCCACACATGCAGAAGGGCTGGATGAATCCCGGGGTGCTCAGTTCTGGGCATTGAACGGTCCGAACCCTCTCTGCAGCCCCCCAACCAAAATGGTTTGCAGGTACCAGACAGCCTTCCTGAAGTGAGAGCAGAAGTAAGTGCTCTGAGACCTGTGGTCCCCCTGCAGGTGTGTCTTTCTTAATTATCAGGGTGACTGTGGCAGATAGTTACAGAACAGTGGTGCCAGGTGGAGGAGGACAGCCTTGTCTGGAACGTGTTTGCCCTCAGCAGGTTAATTAACCTCCTCGGGTCTCCCTGCTCTGGCTGTGTAATGGAGGTCACTGCCTGCCTTGCAGGGCCAGGAGGGCACTGAGTGACAGTGCTGGCACGTGTTAGGTGCTTGGGAAGTAGCAGGAGAGAGTGTCACCTCCCCCCCTCACTAGAGTCAGGTCCCTGATACATACTCACTCATACTCACTGATCCAGGTGCTGAATGAGGTCTGGATTATAAAGGTAACACGAAGCCTCCTACATGCTAAGAACAGCTGTCATGGTGGGAAAAGACCCTGTTAGATCTTATGGCATCTTGCTGGCCCCTAAAGGAACAGAAGCACAGGTCTTCCCTCCCAGAGCAGAGCTGGCACCCATGCTAGGCGTTGTAATAGTCTATCGGTGCTTACAACCCTGGGCACTCCACTTGGCCTAGGTATACACCCAGAAAGTGATGGTGATGGTGCATGCTGTCAACCTGTCCTCTTGCTACCTAATTCCTTGCTTTGACGTGACCTGTTGGTGCCCACTGTCTGGTCTTGGTCCCCTGGTCTTTCTTGAGTAGCTTACTGAGGGCCTACTGGAATTTTCAGTTTTGTTTCAGGGAAGGCTAGTGTGAAATGGAGCCTGGGGCATGGTGAGTTTGTTGAGTGAATTAATGCCACCTGTCTTTGTTAGCCACGCCCCTTTCTGGTGGCTCCCTTCTGGGCCTCTGCCTCAGCCTCCTCTCTGTCCTGACGGAGGAGGTTTAAGGTGACCCTTCTTCATCTGAGATGGAAGGTTTCTTAATCTCTTTTGTGGTGCAGGGTTTATAGGTTCAGGGCTAGTGGAGGTGGGGCTGTGCCAGGTGAGGGACTGCAGACCCCTGCTTCCTGCTCTTGGAGGCACAGATTGGCAGGGGCCAAAGGGTGGTTAAGCATGAGCAGACATCCTGTCACCCCGGCACAAAAGAACAGGACTGTGGCTAGGTGCACAGTGACCCAGTCACCAGGGCAGCCACCCGGCTCTGAGTGGAGCCCCCTGCAGGACTGGCCCTGGCATCTTCCTGTTTCATTTCTTACTCCTTGCCTGGGCCAGGTTTCCTGGCAAATCAGAATGGGGGCCTGGTCCACAGAGGGCACAGTCTCCAGGGAGGGCTCACAGTTAGCTGGGGACGTGGGGGACTGGGTGGGAACTGCTAAGGATTAGAGAGGAGGAGGGACACACTTGGAGAGAGGCCCGCTTTAGCCCAGAGCAGAGGGAAATTAGGAGTCGAGCGACAAACCTCGTTAGCAAGCGCGCACCGGCTGCAGGAGAGCAATTCCCACCCTTAAACTCCAAGGCCGTGCTCCCGGATTACTAATTTCCTCAGGCCGGGCTCACTGACAGTGAGTGTCATCCATCTCCGGCGTTCCAGCCCGCCTGGAGGCCGCCAGCCTTCCCTGGCCAGGGTGCACATAGCCAGCTAGCTGCTGCCCCCAGGCGGTCGATAGTGTGTCCGGCACCTTCTGGCTCCCTTCATCCTGTTGGGCTGGGGTAGTGGAGAGACTCCAGGCGAGAGCAGCTTGGGGGGCGCAGCTTGCATGTCACCTGTGTGCATATGACCTTGAGCAATTCTTGGCCTTAGCTTCATTTGTGAAACAGGGAGCTGACCATCTATCTCCTAGTCCAGTGGAGCCAGGTGCATATGTGGGAAGGATTGGCCAGCTCTAAAAATTAGTGGAGTACTACCTCTCTGTGGCTACCCCACACATTTTTATGGCTGTTGGTTGTCATAGTCTGTCCAAACAGGTGGAAGAACTTGACCCCACCTTCACCCCTCGCCAAGTACCTCTCCAAGGGTGAAGAGGAGTCGAGGGCAGCATCGTGTCCTGATAAGAGAGGCTTGGAGTTGGCCCTGGGTGTCTGTACCTGGGGAACTAGACTTCGAGGCTGCACCCGGCCAGCCGCGGGTTCATTTGCATGGTATTCCCCTCCCCCCCGCTACCTGTAAGCCGGGTGGGAAACGGGCTGGACTCGTCCCGGAGGTTTTTAATGTTGTGTTTAAGGCCCCAGGCCAGTAGTTTCATTCTTTCCTTACACCTCCCTATTCTCCCCTCCCCCGCTCGTGACTCCCGGCGCGGGTGGAGGCTCCCTTCCCCCTCCCTGCCCAGGCCTCCTGGCCCGTGAGACTGTCGGCCAGTGCGGGATATAAATTATCTGAGGCCGCACCGCCGAGCCGCCGTGTGATGCGTAAATTAAAGCATTGGGCCAACGCCGAGGCCTGGAGGGGGCGCCTCTGGGGAGCTAGGCGGGTCGAGAAGGGGAAGCGGCCCCCAGCCTCCTGCTTGCCGTCGAGGCTGGCCGGCGCCCGCAGGTAGGAGCCAGTAACGGCCCGACCCGGCCTTGCCGGCCCGTTTCCCTTTTCGTTTGTGGTCAGTTAGGAGCCTTGTGCAAGGCGGGGGGCGGGGGCGGCCCGCGTGTGCCCCCATCCATGTACTCCAGCGTGCGCTCGGTCGGAGGTGGATGGGGAGCGTGCAGGGCCTGGGGACGCCCATCAGGCCTCTGCCCCCCAGAGGGCATGCAGACTAGTTTTGCTCCCTGCTGGCGCGGGCCCCAATGCTCCAGGCCCGCCAGCGTCATCGGGAACAGATGGATGGGGGGTGGCAGGCGCCCAGCGCTCGCTCCCGTCGCAATCCGGGCTGGCGCTGGGAGGGAGGAAGGCGGGGGAGGCGGGCCCGCGGGGACGGCAGCGTGCGCGCCTGCCAAACACGGTGCGGGCTTGTCCCGGGACAGGTTTGGGGCTGGCAGAAGCGGACTGGCACTGGGGGCCGAAAGTCGAAACCCGTAGCGAGGCGCTGGGGCGGCCACCCTGGAAGTACTGGGCTTGCCTGGGGCTCAAACTATGACAGCGGTTGATTAGAGGGTTGTCTAAAGAAAGAGGATGGGCAGGGAGGACCCTGGGGCCTCGGAGCCACGCCAGAAGCTTTGTGCGCGCACGAGGTCACAGCCCCAGACCCTAGAGTGGGCAGGGGAGGCCAGAAGACCCCGGTAGGCGAGGCCCGCCCCTTTAACCCCGCGCTTCCTGGAGACGCGCCCGCTGCAGTGGGGGCGGGGAGGCTGAGGCCCTCAGTCCTTCTCCACGCCGCCTGTGGGTGCCCAGGAATTTCAGGACGCTCCCTGAGTCATTCCAGTCAAGTGCCTGGGTGAGGTAGGGTGGGGGTGGGGGTGCCAGGAATGGGGAGGCGCGGCGCTGGGGCGAGAAGCCCAGTGGGTCGTGCCAGTTTCTGGAGGCGGGCGACCTCGCCTCTGACCGCAACCCCAGCCTCTTAATGATCCCCCTGGCAGAGCGGCGCCTTGGTGGACTCCCCAGCCCCTGGGGCTAGGAGCATAGGTTCTTTAAAAAATACTCCCCTCCCCTCCTCCCTGCGTCTGCTTTGTGGCCTTCCCAAAAGTTACTTAAAACGGGCGTGGGGGAAGCCCTCTAGAATTTTGAGGGTACAGTGGCCAGAGTTCTTAACATTAAGCTTTTCGAGTTGGGGCTGTAAAGTAGGGGCTGGGGGCTGTTGGGAGAGGATTAACACGCAGTCTACTTCGTTTTTCCTCATACACCAGGATACAGAGTTTATCCGTTCGCCCATTATTGGGCCTGCTTTGTGCCAGGCACTGTTATAGGCGCCAGGGAAGCGGCCGAGAGCAGTGTTAGGGCTCTGTTCACGTGGCGAGCGTGTTGGGGCTGCTCCCTAGTTTGGGAGTCAAGTGACTGGTCTTGGCCACCAGCGTCTCCGATACCACGGAACAGTTCAGGCAGGGGTCTCTGGGAGCGTGGGGGTGGCACCTCTCTTGCTTTGCTGGTGTCCTCGGCTCACCTGGCCCGCCAGCCCGGGGAGGGGCAGGTGCCGGAGCGGGTATACCCTGGTGCCCGTCGGTGCGCGCGCGCGCCTGCCTGAGTGTTTGCGGCTGAAACCCGACACCTCCCGCCGGCTGAGGTCAGGGAGCCGGGAGCGAGCCTGTGGCCCGGGAGTGGGCGGTGTTGCGTTTGGGTGTGTCCTCAGCGGCGGCGGCGACAGCAGCAGGTGTTTCTTGGCCTGGGCCCCGGAAGCTCCACCTCCCCAGCGGGCTCGAGCTGCCGCCACCGTGCAGCCCCGGGTGAGATAAGCAGTTTAGACAAACACTGAGCGACGGAGGTTCCAGCATGTGTCAGCCGAGGCGGAGCTGTGGGGCCCTGGCATGAAAGGTGAGCGCACTGGACAAGGGGAGGGGGGAATCATCTGCCCGCCCTCCCAGCCCCCGCCGGACTCTGCTCTTCCAAGTTCGCGGGTTCCGCGGGGGTGGCCACCAACGGCTCCCAGGCAACTTCCCCCAGAGTGTGAGCGGCGATAAGAGCCAGGAGGGCGGGCGGGCGACCATAGGCCACCCCCTCCCCCCGCCTGCGGGTTGCAGCCTGGGCAGTCTGGCTCCGGGCGGGGACGCGGGGCCCTGGGCTCAGGGGTTGCATTCGGCGAGCGTCGCGTAAGTGCTCTAGGTTGGGAGGGAAGATGGGGGGGGTTGCGGACACGGCGAGGGGGTGTCTCCGAGAGCTGCCGACACTCCAGAGCTCGAATGAAAACTTTGCGGCGGCGTGGGAGGCAGCGAAGGGGGGCGGCAGTGCGCCCCGGCGGCAGGTGTTGGCGGCGACCTGGGCGGGGGGCCTTGCCGGCTGGGGCATCGTGGTTTGGTTTTTTGTTTTACTCCTTCCCCGCCCCGCCCCCTCAGAGCGGGGGAGGCCTCCAGGAGGGCGGGATCGCAGCCTACGGAGTCTCTGACCCCCGTGCCCTGCTTCCCAGGGAAGGGCGCGCCCCGGGCTCTCCTTCTCTCCGCCCTCTCCTCCAACCCTTCGGCAGAGCAGCTCCCTGCCCCTCCCTCTGTAGAAGATGGCTGCCCCAGCCTCGGAGGTGGGAGGGTGATTGCACATCCGCCGCCCCCCACCCGCACTGTCCTTTTTCCCTCCGCGGCCCTTCCTGCTCCGTCTGGATGCGCCTCCCTGCCCCCAGCCCTCCCAGGCCCAGCGGCAGCGCTGATGGGCGGCGAGTGGCCCGACCGAGTGGAGCCGATTCAATTATATTGCAGCACCAGAGACAAGTCCTCGGCCGCCCGCCCGCCTCTCCAGCAGGCTAATTAAATTCCCTTCGTGGAGGCGGAGCAGGAGTTGGACTCACCCTCCTTGCGCCCGCCCACCCCCTTGCTTCCCGCCTCCCCTCCTGAATGCCGGGTGGGGGACAAGAAGGCCACTTAATGTTAAGGGGAGGCTCGCAGAGCAGACCGAGGAGAGTTTCCCGGATTGGGGACAGGGAATGGCACGACATCCACACTGGATTGGGGGGGGGCGTGTCTTCCCAACCTGTGGTAGGGCTGGGAGCCCCTGGCTGGAGTTCTGGTTTAAGTGTTGGGACTGTGGAGGCAGCGCTTGCCGGCCCCCTAGCTGGGTGGTGGATAGTAGCCGGATTTGAGTCGATTTGGCTCTTACAAACTAGCTTTTGTCTGCAAAGTGCCTTTAAAATACTCTAAACCCTTGCTAACCCCTGTGGTGCCTTATCTGGGAGCTTGGGGGGTAGAGCCCACACAGGTTGGGGTTTGGAAACAAAAAGCAAGACCACCAAACGAAAAAAGGGATCCTTTTGTAAAAGGCACCAGAACAAAAGGCCCGGGGACTGGCTCTCTGTGTGGGAGCATCTCTGCCTAAGCCGATTTCCAGGAGGCAGGGGACTAAGGGGCAGAAGGTCTCCGTGGGGTGCTTTGAATCAGGTCCTCTGGTCGGCTGCCCCAGCCTCTCCTCTGGGATGAAAGGGGGGAGCCCAGGTGAGCAGCTTTCCCTGGGGCCTCTCTTGGTATTACTTAAGCTGGGAGCACTTAAGTATTACTCAGCCTGTCTTTATGGGCCTCCCCCACCAGCAGGGATGGCAGAACCTGAGGCACAGGCTACCATCTGAGTCAGCGGCCACACCGCAGGTGAGGGGCCCAGGGCGCAGGCTCCTACTGGCAGCTGTGTGTCATTCCAGCTGCTGGTTGTGCCGGAGTCACCCCCACCCAGGTAGACAAGGAAAGGCTCAGCGAGGCCTCTCTCTGCAAAAGCAGCTATGTGGGTACTTAAAAACTGTTCACCCCATGTCAGAGGCCACACCTGATATTTCCTGGGACGATGGGCAGGTGTGGGGTTGGCTTTGGTCACTGTGGCAGCAAGAGGGGAAGGGGGAAGCTGGAGCCAGCCAAGGTTTTGACTGCCTGGGTAGCAGTGCTCTTCTGGTGTCAGGGTCTGGCCCACATGGGGACGAGGTTGGGAAGCCTGGCTTCTAGGCACGGTGATCTGCGCAGCTGTGACTTGGAAGGCCATAGGGTGTCTTTTAGTGTGTAGGCTCTGACCGCTGGAGGGACAGCCTTTAGGATCCCAGCATATCAGAGTCTGAAAGGGTTTTGTAGAGCTCCTGTGGTATCTTAAAATTGTCCATGGCCAGGCCCTCCCGGCCCCAATTAAGCCACAGCCTCTGGATTCCTGGCTCAGGCCTGGAGATTTTTCAGAGCTCCCTGGTAGTTCATTGAAAAGCGGGGGTGGAGTGGGGGTGGGGGGGTACTAGGCTTGGTGAACTCACAGGTGAGCAAACTGAAGCTCAGAGAGGCATAGGGCTGGCACGAGCACCTAGCTAGAAGCCCCTTTGGAAGCTTCAGGTGCTCTTGGCAAAGCTGTCCCCTCTGACAGTCCTCCAGTGTCTCCAGGGAAGTTCAGGGGCTGTGGCTGAGAGTACCTTGTGGTTTGGAAGCAGAAGCCAGGCCTATCTCTGGGTGCAGCAGCAGGTCTGGCCAGTATACACAGCACCGCTCTGTGGTGGACCTGGATCCTGCACCTCCAAGCCTGAGGCCTCCAGGCCCTTTTTGAGTCCTAAGTTCCCCTTTGGGCCTTAAGGCAAAGCACTGTCCATCCTGCCCTGTTCTGAAGAGGGCAGGGACTTTGGTGTCTCCTGTTTTTCCAGAAGAGGAGACCTGGCTGCTACCTTTTTTCTTGCCCCCAGGAACTCACAGGGGCTTCTGGAGTCAGCTAGCAAGGCCGGTTTTGCCTGGCCAGGTCTGCAGCCTTGGAATTCCCAGCCTGGGTTACTCGAAGTCCAAAGCCTGGTTGCGCCTAGTCTGGATGGAAGCCCTTTCTGGGTAGCGTGTTAATTGCTTCTGTTATAGCAACAGGAGCGTCCTCCGAAACCACAGGCTACGTAAGGCTGGCCTGCCTCCTTCCCCTCCCTTTCTGGGGTGCCAAGAGAGCCGTTTTTTTAACCTGCAGAGATCCATGTTTCAGGTGACATTTCATCTTGGTGACTGCGCCGAAGAGTAGCCGTCTCGCTTTAATTTCTCCCCCCGTGGAGTCTCAGATCTCGGTGGCCTCACTGAGTGCCATGTGGGACGCCGTGCTTTTGGCTGTACTTCCGCACACTGGCCTTTCTCCCCGGCTGAGGCCGCAGCCTGGGAGGTGACGTTTCTGAGTGTTCCTGTCAATGAGAATTTATTGAGTGCCTCCTCTGAACCCAGCCGTGCGCTCGCTGCTGGGAGGTGTACAGACAGATAAAACAGGAGCGCGTCCAAAAGCAGCCCTTTGCGCGCCTGCCAAACGCACACTCGGGGGCCTTTTAATCTTGCTTCTGCAGCGCTGGTCCCCCACCAGCCTCCTCTCTCACGCCCTCAGCTCTAGCCAGACGGAACTGTGCGCCATTCACGCTACCCCTGTGTTTGGCCAAGTCCCTGTCCTTGCCCAGGCTTCTGCCTTTGCCTGGAATTCTCCATTCAGATCCAGTCCAGCTCCCACCTGTCCTGGAGGCCAGTCCATCTATCTACCTCTCCCTACCTGCCCCTCTGTGGCCCATGCCTACCCCTTGTCTGGAAGTTCAGAGGGGAAAGGAGAGCCAGCCTCCAGGGACTGGGCCTGAGATGAACTCTGGGTTTACCCACCCCTGACAGGGGATCTGGCTGAACTTGAGGCTTTTGTAGGATTCCCCATGGAACTTAGAGGTTTCTGGGAGAGTCTGACTTTTAACTAGGGAAAGAAATAGGGCAAGCAGGGAGCCTCCAGACCAGGGGTCTCAATCTTGACTGCACGTGAGAATCCCCTGACCAGTGAAGTCCATAGCTCTGGGGTGGGGCCTGGACATCTGTACTCTTTTAAACCCCCTAGGTGATGGTAGCATGCAGCCAGAACTGAAAACGGAACCTCTCTTTTCTCTCAAAGTAGCTTCCTAGTCACCCGGAGGATGGGGCAGAAAAGCTTTCTATTTTTATTTTACTTTATTTATTTATTTTTAGAAACAGAGCCTCACTTTGTTGCCCTCAGTAAAGTACCCTGGTGTCACAGCTCAGCAACCTCTAGCTCTTGGACTTAGGTGATGTTCTTGCCTCAGCCTCCCAAGTAGTTGGAACTACAGGTGCCCGCCTCAATGCCCAGCTATTTTTTTGTTGCAGTTTGGCTGGGGCCAGGTTGGAACCCGCCACCCTCAGTGCCCAACTCACTGAGCCACAGGCACCACCCAGAAAAACTTTTTAAATACTCAGCTTCCTTTCTCTAGAAGGGTCTTCTGCTGGGGGGAAGGTGTGGGTTAGGAATTCTCTGCCTGGGGAAGATGGGTTCATGCTGTATAAGGGGACCTGGGAAGCCGGGGAATGCCCTATTTGCCCTAAAATTGGGTGGAGATACCTAGTTATTCAAAATGGACACCCCGTGCCCTCCTGCCCCACCCTCCAGAACCAAGCATCTCTCATCTGGCTGAGGGTGGCATCTCTGGGCCTGTGTTAACCCAGGTCGAATCTTGAAGGTAATTCTCCTTCGCTGGTCCACGTGTGCTTCGACCCTACCTCCCGGAAGGGCCTCGAAATGCAGAGTTGCATTGGGATGTCGTCTTCTGTGTCAGTCCCATCTCTGGCTAAGCCTTCTGATCTGGAACCAGTTCCTCCAGCTGGAGGAACTTGACGTATCTGAGGAGTTGTGTGTTGTCCTGGCTTTGGATTTGCTGGACTAGGGTGGGTATGCAGGGCAGGAAGGGGCTGCAAATGGTGCCAGAGACCCCCTCCCATTCTTAATCAGCAGCCTCCCCCCTCTCGTTTTTTTTTTGGGAGGCACAGGCCCCAGAGTGGAAGGTGAAGTGGCCCTGCCTCTGGGTGAATAAATGGTAGGTGCTGGGGAGGGCTGATGGGGCATGGAGTGAGCTTCTAGCAAGTGTCACCTGTTACTGTGTTGACAGTCTCCACATCCGCCTTTGCTTAACCTGCCTGGCCTTGGGCACTTTTCTTCTGGGCCTGGATTTTCCCATCTCTGAAATAGAAATAATGTCCTTGGGCTGTTGAGCGTTCTGATCTTTTATCTTGAGACAGAGCCTCAAGCTGTCACCCTGGCTAGAGTGCTGTGGCATCATCACAACTCACAACAACCTCCAACTCCTTGGCTCAAGTGATTCTCCTGCCTCTGCTTCCCAAGTAGCTGGGATTACAGGCGCCCACCACAATGCCTGCTTTTGTTTTTTGGTTGCAGCCGTCATTGTTGTTTGGCAGGTCCAGGCTGTATTTGAACGGGCCAGCTCAGGTACGTGCGGCTGGCGCCTTAGCCGCTTGAGCCACAAGCACCAAGCCAGAGGGTTCCAGTCTTTACAATGGTGTGCAGTACCACATTGGCAGGGGTAGGCTCTGTAGGTGTTTCCCAATCTTCCTGGGGTTGAGTTGAAATATTTCACAAAACCAAAAAGGCTCTATTGCCTACACCACCCTTTGCAGTGTTTGGGGTGACCCCCTCAAGACTGGAGTTGCTCTTTCTGCTCAAAGGCTCAAGGAACTGACCTCTGCTGCCTGGCTTTAGCAGCCCAATGTGTGGTTCTGGGGCCCCATCTACCCGCTGTGGTCCCTGGGGTCCTGAACTAGGTGAACCCACTGGAGGCTGAGGGCAGGGTTCCAGGTCTGGGTGGAGGGAGGTACTTTAGCAAATGGCTGCCCTTTTCCCAGCCCTGCCCTTCCTTCGCTCAAATGGTGGGTCTGTGGCCACAGGCAGCAATAAAAGGTATCGATCGTCAAGCTTTTGGTCAGAGCAGTATTGACGCTGGACACGTTAAGCCGTCCCGAAGGAAAATCTATGTGTCAAGCTGAGGACGACAGCTTGCAAGTGGGGGCAGGCAAGGGCCATGGGCCAGGGCCTGTGGGGCTTCCTCTGTGCTAACCTCCCATCTCTTCCCTTCTGAGGGCAGCCGGGGACAAGGGGCACCCAGCAGCATGTCACCCTGCCTGCAGTGGGGGCCTGGAGGGAGGGGTGGCACCTTCACGGGCTGTGGTCCTCCCAAGGCGGGTGGTCTGTGTGCCAGGCAGGTCTGGATCCTGGCATTATCTCTGGGCTTTCGTGAACAAGTGGGGACGCTTGTCCATACCTCTGTCTAGAGCAGGCGTCCTCAAATTACGGCCCGTGGGCCATATGCGGCCCGCCTAGGACATTTATCCAGCCTGCTGAGTGTTTTAGCTGCTGCAGCCTGTCCTGCTTAGCTAATGCGTCCCGGGGCCCATAATCCAGCCCTCCAACAGTCTGAGCGACAGTGACCTGGTCCCCTGTTTAAAAAGTTTGAGGACCCCTGGTATAGAGGCACTTGGACCTCCCTGGTCAAGGCCAGCCCCAGCCTTTGATGGTCAGCATCAGCCTCTGCACGCCCTGGCCTGGTGGTGTTGGTCTCACTCCTGGTTTCTTTTTCCCTTGAGGTGGGTCTGACCTGCCAGGTAGAAAGAATCCCCATTGAACCATTGATCAGAAAAGAGAGGCCCCCCGCCCTCCACGGGGATTCATCTACCTGCCTGAAGTCACCCAGCTGGTAATTGGTAGAGAACGAACAGAAACCCAAGCCAGCAGACTCCAAATCCAGACTCCTATCATAACCCTGAATCTCCTGTGTACCGCTGGCTGGTCTGCAAGGCCCTGTTTAAACTGGAGTTTTTCACCCGGTCCCGAGACGTGAATGGATTCTTCCAGCTGAACCCCAAGTGTACATTTATCTCTGAGTGTATTTTTGTAATGTTTTTGTATCTGACATGTGGTATTTTTTCCATTCACTTAAATACATGAGCACCCACTAGACAGCCCAGGCTGCACGTACCGGGTGTTGCAGACGCAGAGTTGGACAGAGTTAAAGCTGAGATTTGCAGTCTGTTAGGAACGTCGGAAAGCATGCCACACCCCAGAGCCTGTAGATCTGTGTGGTCGTCCTCTGCCACCTGGCCAGTAGGGTAGGGTTAGTCAGCCCCATTAAACACAGGAGAAGACAGAGCCTTGGAATGAGCTCTTGTGGAATGCCCAGGCAGGTGTCCTGCTGGGCCCTCTGTCTCTAAGCTATTGAGGGACCCACTTAGATTGTCTCTCAAAAGAGATTCCTGGTCTTCTCTACGCTCGGGTTTGCAGGGGAGCACAGGCACCCGTTGAGGTCGCATCTGTTTTAAATCAAACTGACGGGCAGGCCGCTCCTTTTTGAACATGTTGCCTTAAGATTTTGCAGCTTGCTGTTTCCACCTAAACGTATGTGTTATAAGCCTTGATGAGACTGAGGGAGTTAATCCTTCTGTAGTAGGGACGCCAGACCCCTGGATCCTGTCACTGGGGCACAGGGAATCCATTTTAAATAAGTCACTGATTTCTGAATTGGAGCTGGTGGGATCCTGTCTTGCAAGTCCTAATCTGCTAACGGCTGCTTCGTGTCTGGAGAAGTCAGTGTTGGGCTTTCTCCAGCCAGGGCCGGGGAGCTGGCCTGGGGTTGCTCATCGTTTGTGCCCAGGGTGGTGAGCCCCTCCAGGGGTGTGCACACACTCATGGACGTTCTATTGATAGGTTCTGGGAAGGGAAATTGGCCAGGTGGGAATGCTTTAATGGCCCTGCCAAGTGACCCTCCAAGAAAAGGTGTGGTAGGGACTGGGCACATTGGCTCACGCCGGTAATCCCAGCACTCTGGGAGGCTGAGGCAGAAGGATCCCTTAAGCTCAGGAGTTTGAGACGAGCTTGAGCAAGAGTGAGGCCCCTGTCTCTACTATAAATAGAAAAATTAGCAGGGCTCTGTGATGGGTGCCTGTAGTCCCATCTACTAGGAGGGGATGAGGCAGGAGGATTCCTTGAGCCTAGGAGTTTGAGGTTGCTGTGAGCTATGATGACACCAGGGTGCTCTAGTCTGGGCAGGAGAATGAAGTTATGTTCCCCCCCCCCCAAAAAAAAAAGAGAAGAAAAGGTACTAGAGGTGCTTTCCTTTTCTGTTCACCTTTAGAAGGGGGAGGTGGGTGAGAAGAAGGGCCTTCACTTGCAGGGCAGTTACAAGGGCCCTGAAGCCTTGGTCTCCCCCCATGAGGGCCCTGAAGCCTTGGTCTCCCCCCACGACAGGTCTCTGGCAGATTAGATCTCTTTTTCACAGTGTGGCTTGAGAGAGGTCCAGGGGTGAAACCAGACCATCTGTGAAAATCAGTTCTGGGCCTCAGCTTCCTGCTCACCTTGCCAAGAAATGTGCAAGTTCCTAATTAGAATTGTGCGGGGATGGGGAGGGTTTTTTGAGAAGAATTCCAGGATTATTTAGACTTTTAGGCAGTTGACAGAGGATGTTGTGACCAAAGAGGTTGACGACTTTGCCCTGGTTGGTGGAAGGGTTTGTGACTCCAGCTTTGTGACTGGTCAGGAGCTTTGGCCCATCGGTCCTATTCTGAGGTCCACTTTGCCTGTAGGGCAGTTGGTTTTGTCCAGCGAGGCGTTTTGTGGTGTTGGGGCAGGTGCGTGGTGTTGGGTCTGGATGAGGAAACACCACTAGAACTTGGGGTTTTCTGGATCTTGACTTGGATGCCCCAGATTTCCTTGGCCCGGGTAGGTCTTGTTGGGGGAGGGTGTCAGCACTCAGGAGTGCTGGCCAGAGAGCTCTGTGCCGTAGGGCTGTGAGTGTGACCTGTTGTCAGCACTGCACCTCTTCGCACGCCACCCCCTGGGGTTTACCAATATGCTTCTGTGAACTTGGTAAAACTGTATGTGAATTCTGTAGGTATGTTAGCAAGGAGATGGTCTGGTTTGCCACTTTGAACTATCATGAGAATGGACCTTTTTGCAAGAGCAGATAACCAGTTTATAATTTGGGGCAAGTCCTGGCTTGGATGGACTAGCTTTTAATTAAAGGGTTGACAGACACTTGAATTGTGACCTTGGTGGGTGGTCCCTTGCCCCTGACACTTGAGGGTGCAGGGTTGAGTCCCAATGAGTGAATAGACAGATGACACCTGAGCTGGGGGGTCCTGCAGGTGCTGCCTTGTTTCCAGAGCTAGGGAGACCTGGGCAGCCTGAAACAGTAGGGAGGGGTGGGGACTCCGGCCACCTGGAGACTTAAGGGACAGTTGCCACTTGTGGGATGATGGGGTTTGTGGCTTCTTATTTTTCAAGAGAAACTAAAAATCTTTGTTTTGCCTTGAGACCTCCTGTTTCAAAATTTGCCCGTGTCCACTCTAAATTTTAGAGGGCAGCGTGAGTTCAGGCCAGATAGAAATGGGCCTGGCTTCTGCTCTGCCTCTTGACCTCCATCCTCCTGGCAGGGAAACTGAGGCTCAGACCCTGTAGTGACCTGGAGGGCTGCACTGAACTGCTGACCCCCATCTGGTTTTCCAACTGAGGACCCTGCTCTCCTTGCTCAGCCCCAGTTCTGTCTGCAGATTGCAGCCTTTGGGACAAATTTAGGCTGGCTAAGTAAGAACGCCAGGATCCCAGCGCCCGTGGGTGGGCACCAAGCACCTTCTGACCAAGGAGCATGGCTGGCACTGCTGGGGCCTCCCTCTGCTGGAGGGATATAGCTCTCTCCAGTTCTCCATTCCTGGCCGCTGGGGACTCTAGGCCTCCCTTTCAAGGCTACTTGGCTTTTCCTGGCTCCTGTTCCTTCTGTGCACCTGCTGAGACAGGCCTGGGGACCGAGGGCCCTGGGGCAGGGAACTTCATGAGCAGGATCTATCTGTCAGTGTCTGTCAGTAAGGGGGGGAAGGTGCTCCAGGCTGCTCTCCCACCTTAGAGTAGCTTCCTGGTCACCTAAGAGCGAGGGCAGGAGCAGGTCCTGGGTTTTATAGGGCCCTTGTAAGCAAGTGTGAAAGACTGGCCCTTAGATCCTCCATCTGGCTTCATCCCTCCCAGGTCGGGTTTATACCCTTCCTGCTCTAGCCCCCTTTCTTCCTGCTGGCCCAAGCCCCACCTGCCATCCTGTGGAAACTTGGAGGCCTCTGTGGCCTTGTCCTGGCCAGGTTGGGTTCCTCTCCTCAAGACTCCTTGTTTATACTGGACACCTTTCCCCATGGGCTTCCTGCACCTGTCTTCTCTTGGGGGAGGGTGGCGGTCCCCACTCACAGGGCTCCTTTGAGAACAAAGCGAGGCAGAAGTGGTTATCTCAGGTGCTGTGGGCCACTTGGGTCAGCTGGGGGCTGTACCCAGCCTCCAGCAGCCCTGGTATGAGTGCCCTCCGTCTGGAGGCAGCCTGAGCTCAGAGCCACCTCCCTGCTTAGTAGCTGTGTGCCAGCACCTGTTCTTGTTCATCGCATCTGTAAGGTGGGCATAGCTCACGGGTGGGTGCCCCAGCCATCACATTGAGAGCTGCCATATGCCTTCTCACATTTAAAGAGAAGTCACCAGTGCAGTGGCGAGGGTAACTGGGTTTGTGTTTAAGCTCCTGAGCCTCTCGGCCTCGGACCCAAGATAAGGCTGTGAATCTCTCCCAGCCTCAGTTTGCCTGTCTGTACCTGAGGGTGAGGATCTGGCTATGTGGAATACATGAGTGGGGAGAGGTTCCTGGGCACGAGAACTGCCAGGGCCACTAAGGCCCCCTTGGCACCAGCTGGCAGGGTGATGGAGTGGCTGGGCATTAGGCACGTGGATGCCCGGCTGAGCTGTGTGACCGTGGCAACTTGTGTCACCTTGCTTTTGAGGCAGGGTCAGTTTATAGGGTCTGTTCATGTTAAAGGGTGACATAGGAAGGAGAAAGGTGGTAAGAATTCTGCAGAAAGTCCCTTCCTGGTACCCTTTTCCTGGAGTTACAGTGCTGGACGCTGAAGCCAGCCTCGCAGCCCTTTCTTGGGTGTGTTTGTGCCCGTCTCGAGGCCACCCCCACGCCCACCCGTGGTCAACCTGCCGTGCATCTGCCGGCTCCTCCCCGACACACACCCTCCCGCTCTCCAGCCCTTCATCTGTCCGCACACACGCAGCAGCCGCTTAGAATAATCGCGTCAAATGTCGCTGCCATCTGTTGCCTGACTTCCCGTCATCACCTCCATCCAGGAACCTCTGGGACTCATGGTCTGCAGCCTTGAACCTCAATCCCAGGACAGTCCTCTAGGAGGCTTCAGTCCTGTGGCCCCCCAGGGTGCCAGCCCCGGTATCCAGTGCTGTCCTCAAGTGGCCTGTGGAGCCCCCTTGTTTGCCTTTAAACTGCTTTAGGCACCCACTTGGCAACCCCCTCCTGGGGATCCAGTGCCATAGCCCCACCAGCAGCTCCCCGGGCTTTACCTGGTTCCCTTGCCCTGTCTGGTAGGCCTGTGCCAAAAGGCCTTTACGGAACTCTGTACCCACAGGACTCTATACCCCGCATTCCTCCTCGACTGGGCAGGGACAAGTGAGGCTGGGAAGGAGCATGGGGTGCCCTGTTCACCTCAGGACTGCAGCTGTGAGAGTATTGTGGGGCTCAGGGTGCATGTGGGGTTTAGGGTGGCTACCCTTAGTGCCAGCTCTGCAATGTTGGGTGGGCAGGGTCCTGTGAGCTCCTATCCCAGGACTTTCTACTGAAACAGAGGCTGTTCTGGGAACAGCCTCGCAGAATGAGCCTTTGTTACTCATTTTCCTCCTGGGGGAGGGTCTCGTCACCCCCTCCTGGCCCTTCTGGTTCCAGGTCCGTCTCTGGGCCATCTGCTAAGGCTCGGCCCTGGCCATTAGTGGTAGCCCTGCCTCACTTGCCCATTATGTGGGGCATGGACCTTGTGTGGGGACTCAGGGCAACCTGGAAGTTGTCCTCAGTTGGAAGAAAAAACATTAAGACACAAGCAGGCCACCACTGCACATATGGCATGAGAAGACCTCTCCCCATCATCGCCCGGCCTCCTCTCCCAACCCCACCCCTAAGAAAAATCGCTTCACGCGGGTGAGCTCAGAACATGCCAAAGGCAAATATAATAATGAATTTATTATGAAGCTGCTCGGGCTCCTGGGATCACGTGGCGCCCCGTGCTGCCGCAGCCGCCCGGGCCTCTGCAGCAGGGTGACCCCGGCCTTGTTAGGGCTGCAGAAGCATTGCCCCTTTGGGGGAGCAGGGTTTGCTTGGGCAGGCATGATGCGCGCGCGGGGGTGGGGGTGGGGCAACCCCCAAAGCCAGGGGACGCCCTTTATTTGTTCACAAACATTTCTTTCTGTGGTAATGAAAAATTACCAAGAGGGGTGATTAGAGAATCCAGGTCCAGATTGTGCACGCGGGCCTGAAAGTGAAGCCCTGCTGAGCCCGGCCTCACGGGGTGTAATTACCCCAGGGGGGGCTGTCGGGGGAAGGGGCGGATTGGTGCTTGAACTGGGACCCAGCAGAAAATTCATCTCAGCTATTAGCTTGTAATTACAGAGCATGGAGGGAGCAGGCCTGAGGTCTGGTGCTGGGGAAGAGCAGGGATGAAAGGAAGCGGTAATTATGGGATCCGCGGGAGGCTGGGAGGGCTGCAGCGCCTGCTGATTAATGCCGCCCTCCACCATCTCCCCCTGCGCGGGGAGGGCGCGGGAGGGGCACTGCATTTAATGGAGTATTAGAAGCCTCCCCCTCTCTTAAAATCCCGCTGTTTAGAGCGTTTGGACAGCAGGCAAGCCCGTTTGGGGTATGTTCTGAAGAATCTGGAACTGGAGGGGTTTCCAGAAAATACCAACTCCCAATGCCAGCCAGGCTTCCCCTCTCCACTGGGATTTTTCCTCCTTTTCTTTTTGCTTTTTTTTTTTATTTTTTATTTATTTAAAGCATTGTGCTGTTTCTGACCATACTAGAGAATAGGAGAAAATATCGATGAAAGAAGCCATACCTTATTAGAGAGAGTGAGGGCCGTGCCCTGGGGCTCTCCGGGACCAGGGACAGCGATCTTTGCACTCCAGGCCTTCCTTGCCCATGAAATGGGGGAGGGGGCTGGGTATTTACTCCTTTTTCCTGCTGTCTGGCTTCTGGCAGTAGCCACTGGGTTCTCAGCTCTGCTGCTCAGATTAGCTGGCCCAGATGGGCTCTGGAGGGGTCCAGGGAGCAGAAAGCTGAGGCTCACGGGTGGGGGAATGGGGGAAGCAGGATATTCTGTGGCCCTTTGATTTGAGGATACCCAGGCTGAGGAAACTGGGGGTATCAGGATGTGGCAGCTTTTTCCCCCAAAGGATCAAGGTGGCCACTGACAAGGGCAGGAAGGAGCCTGTCCAGAGTAGCACGTGATGTACATAAGAAAAAAAGGAGCTCCCTCTCCCCGCGCAGGTCTGGTCCACCTAGACCCCAGGCTCGTTTTTTTTCCTGCTGAGCTGCACATGTCAAGAGAGCTTGTACAGTGCTGAGATGGCCCCCGGCCCCCCAGCCCACATCCATCACGGCCTTCATGCCGAGGAGCTTATTCCCAGCTGTTAGGATAATGAATTTACATGAGCTGATAATGTAGACAAGAATTCAGTCAATGGCCAGGAGCGCAGAAGTTAATAAATACCTCTCTAATGAGGGCAGGGGGTGCTCCCTCCCAGAGCCTCCCTCCCCCTCACGCCTACCTGCCCTGGGGCCTCCATGGACACCTTGGCACCTGCCCTCGCCTCAGGCAGAGAACACAGAAGGAGGGAGGCCTGTGTCTACCTGCCTGGGGGTGGTGGGACGAAGGATGGGCCCCCAGAGGCCATGTCCATTCACAGCAAGTACAGGGTGACCTTTCATGGGATCTCTGGGTCCCCCAGGTTGGCCTCCTGTCCTAGCCTGGAGGGATCTGCCCCTGGGCTGCTGCACCCCCTCCCCTCCTTGCCTGGTGCACACATGCTGAGGAGAAATGCTAATTTTAGACTCCCCTTAATGAAGCTGCTCATTTGGAATTCTATTTTAAGTGACCTGACATCAGCAGAGCAGCTCCCGGGCTCACAGCTCCTTGGGAGCCCATGGCTGACACTGTGGTGGGATGCTAGCTTTGGGGGACCCCCCCCCCCAAGAGACCTAGAGAGCTGGACTAAGGGCTGGAGGCCACCAGAGGGTCCTGGAGAGAGGGTGCTAAGCTTTGTCAGAGGTGGGAGGTGGGGTTGAGGGTGCTAGCAGGACTACGATGTGGACATTGAGATGGCCATAGACCCATGGGCCACAGGTGGGCATAGAGGGCTGCCCTGCCTACTGGGACCCTGGGTACCAGGGAGAGGCAAGAGCTGTGGGGTCAGGCACCACAGGGTCACCCCAGTTCTGTTGCTCCCCTGCCTTTGTCCAGGACCAGGCCTTGTTCTGGGGCTGAGTCTGGTGATTCTAGGGGTGGTTGTGACTTCATGCTGTCAAGTCACTGTCCCTGTGAAGGTCCCCCCTTTATCAAAATCTGGTTCACTGCAGGAAAATTAGAGCCTACAGGGAGAGACAAGGGGGATAAAAATGAAAGAGAAAATTACTCTTGCAGCCATCTGAATCTACTACTAGCACCTCTAAGGTGTGGGGCCCCAGCCTGGGATTTGCACCACAGCTTCTGCCTCTCTGTGCCCACAGCCAGAGGTCGCAGAAGGTCTGCCCAGTTGGCCAGCTTGTCACAAAGGCCATGAGGCAGGGACTTAGCATCTGCTCCCAGACCTCTGGGACAGGTCAGTGGGAAGTCCAGTGACCCTACAGCCCCTTGTGTCACCCTCATCTTTCATGGCTCTGTGGGCTTCAGTCTGCCAATTTGGGTCTGGCCCTGCCTGGCATCTGTCAGGTGGACACAGGCAGTATGTTGAGGCTATTCTGGCCCTTCTCTCTGTGCCGTCCCTTAGAGCTGAGCCCACCTCCTCCCGCCTGTGATGAAATGGTCCTGACAGCGCCTTTCTCTCAGGGTGGCTGGGATTTGAGGGGAGGAGGCTGGCTGACTTTCTAAGGGATGTGGGGAAGGGGGCGGGGTGGTTGGCAGCCTCTGCTGTCATCAGAGGGACACATTCTAGAGACTCTTAGGTAAGGGCACAGAGTGTTTATTTGCAGATATAAAATAATCTTTGGGGGCTTCTATTGGGAGAGAGTAAGGAGGTGGGCATGTGCTAACATTGATGTGTCTGTTACCCAGTACGGTGTAACACACACCCTAAACTCGATTCCACAACAAATCTTTGTTTTCTCAGTTTCTGTGGCATTTGAAGGGGCTTTAGCTGGCTCTGACAGCTGGCTCTGTCCAGCCAGGAGCCAGCAGGCCTGCCCTGCTGCTACAGTTCTGGGTTAGAGTTTCCTGTGTGGCTGTAATCAAGATGTCGACTGGGCACAACTGGGGCTGCCGTCTCATCTGACTGCTGGCCTGGGGATGGGGTGTCCAATGCCCAGGTGGCTTCCTCATGTCCCTGTTGGTGGGAAGCCTCAATTCCTGACCATGTGGGATTCTTAGACTGCCGGGGCATCCTCAGGACGTGGTGGCTGCCCACCCCTCTGCTTAATTTGAGAGAGGGCCAGGAAGTCGTGGTGCCTTTGAGGAGGGCACCTTGAAAGTCACACAGAACACTTGCACCGTGTTCTGTTCATCAGCAGTGAGTCACTGAGTCTGGCCCACACTTGGGGAGGGGAACTAGTCTGTACCTCTTGACGAAGCGACTGACAAAGACCTTGGACATATTTTTAAACTGCTAGAGTCAGATACAGAGGGTGCCAAAAAAAAAAAAATGTGTCTAAGGAAAAAACCATATTAGAATTATGATACTCAACATATCCCAATAACAAAAAACGAATACAAATCATGTTTGAACACCCCTTGTAATTGTAAAACTCAAACATGATTTGAGTTATTGCAATTTTAAGTGTAATAATTGTCTTGCTCACTATGGGGCTGGAAAGAGAGGATGGCGCCCACCCACCACCTTCCCTGAAGAGTTCTCTCTCTCTCTCCTGTAGAGAGGGGTGGTGACCTGCTAGGCCTGGTTGTCTGGAACTTGGGGTTTAGGATCCATATACAGGGTGCACGGCCTCTGGTGGCTCATTTCTGGGGCTGCAGGTGGACGAGGGAGGTCTCTGGGGTCCTATCTTGTCCCCCCTCTTCTGCATCTGAGTCTGCCGCCACACAGGGATAGGGTGGATGTGGGTTCAATTAGACTTACCACCTCCACACAGAATCAGGCAGAGATGAGGTGGACACTGGGGTCCCCTCCCTCCTCCCCGTCCCATGGCAAGTTCTGCCTCTCGTATGTCCTCATGTGTCTCTTGACTGTCCCCCCCGTCCAGGTGACCTTGAGCCCATCCTCCTAGGTATCCATCTGGGGTTTGGAAGTTAATTTGCTCTTCTCCATGCCTGACCCCACTGCCTCTTACCCTTGGCACTGTGACGTGGGGTGAGCCTTTACTGATTGGGCCCACGGTGTGGCAAGGAGACAGCGCCCTGGAGAGCTGGAGAGGAGGTGGCCGTGTCATACCCAAATGTCTGTTGTCATCCCTGACACTGAGCCTTAACTCAGACCTCCGGCCACTGTGGCCCATGGGAAGAGTTGGTGGGCGGTCATAGGCCAACAAACTCAGCCCGAGGGAGTAGAGGGTTCCAAGCCGCACAGCGGTTTGGGTTTGCAGCCTGCCTATCTTTAGCCTCCCAGGGCAGAATCGGTGCCCAGTGAGAGCCCATGTGGGGTCTGCGGGAAGCTGCACCTTCTCCCGTCTTCCCCGTCAGCCTGCCCCTGGGCCTTCTGTCTGGGGGCCTCAGTTTCCCTCTCTGTAACGTGGTGTGGACCTCACCAGGAGCACGGGGCCCGGTGGCATCTTGTGTTTGCTCAGCTTCCCTGCTGCAGGCTTGTCTGTCAGTGTCATTTCTCTGTCCCTTTGCCCTGTGCCTTGCCTCCCCTCCTCTGTCCCCTGTGATGGTCTGGGGTCCTGCAGGAGATGCTTTGGGTTTCTAAGCAGCTTGGCTGCCCAGGAGAGGTGATAGGATCGCTGGGGTCCTGGCTGCCTTGGATCACTGGACTCCAGAGGTGTAGCTCTGTCCCCTCTGCAGTGCTGGCTCTGTCCTGTTCTTGCCTGTCCTGTCAGGAGCCACCCAGGCCTGCCCCGCTCCCTGCATGCTGCCTGCTGGCACCGCCTCCGCCGGGGCCCTGCTCTGGTGCTGGGTGCTCCTGCTCTCTGGGTGACCTCTGGTTCTTCTTTTCCTATTTCAGGCATGAGCCATGAGCCCAAGTCCCCTTCACTAGGGATGCTTTCCACCGCGACCAGGACCACCGCCACCGTCAACCCCCTCACCCCTTCGCCGCTCAATGGCGCCCTGGTGCCCAGCGGCAGCCCGGCCACCAGCAGCGCGCTGTCGGCCCAGGCCGCCCCGTCCTCCAGCTTCGCCGCCGCGCTGCGCAAGCTCGCCAAGCAGGCGGAGGAGCCCAGAGGTAAGAGGCACCTGCCAGGCTGCGCGTGGGGACGCCCACCCTTCCCGCCCAGCCCTCCACAGAGCAGGTGCATCGGCGCCGAGACCAGCTGTTGCGAGAGCCGGAGGCGGCACTCAGAGGGCTGGTGGGCAGAGCTCCCCCGGCGCCAGCTCGCCCGCAGCAGACTGTCTCCTCTGCTGCCGTGCTCTGGCTCTGGGCACCCCCGCACCTGTGCTTTGCTCCTATGCTTCTCTCTCTGCCCTGCTGCTGTCCTTCCTTGCTTGGCTCCAGAAGCCACTGTGAGGGTGTCCAGTGATGGAGGGACCTTCCCACCAGCCCTGCAGCTTAGTCTAGAGGGTCGTCCTGGGCTGCAGAAGTCCCATAAGGCTTCAGAGGGAGTGCTGGGCCCCAGTACCTCTCCCTGGCTTGCTGGCCAGGCTGGACCAGGCTTTGACACCTGTTCCAAATGTGGCAGAGAATGTGGTGTCTCTAGAAACACACTGGTCCTGGAGTAGGGCCTCTACGACAACTGACTTGCCACTTTTAACTCCCTGGGGCAGAGGTGGTGGAGCAGTGTGGACCTGGCTTTTGGCATCATCTGGGCCATGACACGCTGTGTGACTTTTTGGGCAAGTGCTGACCCTCTCTGAGCCCTAGTCTTCCCTTTTGTGCAGTGAGGCTTTTGAGGCCCCTTTGGGCTCCAGCTTTGGAGCACTTCTCAGGGCCACAGTGACCGTCGGCTCCCAGGTTGGTGCTGGTGGGGAGCTGGTGGTTGGACAAACTGGGGGGACAGTTTATAGTTGGAAGACTTGGGCCCTACGAGTTTTCCCTGACCTCTCAGACAACCCTGCACTCATTGCTTGGAGAAAGTGGGACCCCCAGGCCTCTACCTGCCATCTGCCTCATCCCAGGTGTCTGAGGTTTAGGATATAGCTTCTAGGCCCGCCTGGGGCTCCCACAGAACACTGTGTGCGGGGACTGTATCTGTTTTCTGTGTTTAGGGGCTATAGCTTGGTAGTAGGGAAATTTGCCTTGACTGAGGCAGGCTGAGGGGTCTTCTGATTCTGAATCTCTTCTTCCCAGGTTCTTCCTATGACTGGTCATTGAGGGCTGGGGTGAAGGACCCAGCCTGGCATTTTGTTGATTTGAGAGTAGGGTGCTGGCTCAGGAGTAGGGCGGCATTCAGGGCCTGGTTTCTGTACCCTGAAATCGGTGCTTAACCAGGAGCACCCCATAGCCTCCTGGCTCCACCTGCTGTACTGGGGAGAGGTGGGGCTGTAGTATCTGAGCCAGCCAGGCTGCATGGGTCCCCTGTGTCAAAGGTGGCTGCAGGGCAGATGGCTCAGAGGAGGGGCCTGCTTCCTGCCTGGCCTGGGTGGTTCGCAGATGCTGCTGCCGAGACCCACGCAGCAGGAGGTGAGCCTGGAGTCGGGACGTGGGGCCCTCCTAAGAGGCTGTGGGAAGGAAGGGACAGCAGGTCTTGTGTTGGTCATCCTCTCAGTGTTCCAGAAGGCAGGAGAAACAGGGCTGACACGGGTTTTCAGAGGCTATGGTCAGCACGTGGAGAATGCTGGCTCTGCTGGGCCTGAGTCACCTCCAGCTGTATCTAGCAGCTGTGTGCCCTCCGGGGCCTCTGGGGCTCTGGTCCTGGGGTGACTCTGAAGAGGATGTGGTCATGGAAGGGCTGGTTTCTTCCCCTCGCCCAGAGAGGCTGTGGAGAGACCTACAACCCCGTGTTCCCGCTGTGGGCTTGTCACAAGGGCTCCCAGCATCCTGATAGGAGCCTGTGTCGCTGGGCCCTCACTCCCTCTCCTCCACCCCAGGCTGGCCCTGGCGTCCAGCTGCATTGGTGGGTTCATAGGTAGTGCCAGGCTTGCCAGGCCTCCCTGGCTGGGAACAAGGTGTCCTGCAGAGCAGGAGGGCACTTAGCAGGAGGCTGCACTCAGTGGCTTCAGGGCCTGTTCTGCCCCTGGGCACTCTGAGTGACACCCTGGGAAGGAGTTCCAGGGAGTTGGCGAGGGAGAGGAAAGAGCAGTGTGTGTCCGTGGTGCCTTCTCTTGAGTTGTCCCCTCACTGAGATGGGACAGCCAAGGTTTGGGGGCTCAGGGTCCACAGGCAGGACCAGTACCTAGATCCTGATGCAGATACCGTATCCCCAACAACTTCTCTTGATAAGCCCAGGCTCATTGATGTCAGTTCCACGTGGTCGGCCCTGGGTGGACCCTGATTTGAACAGATGAGGATGGGCTCAGCTACTCCTGGTCCCCTCTTGGCCACACCACTATCCTCTTACAGTCACCCCTGCTCTCACCTTGCCATCTCCCCTGTTCATAGAATCAGGCCACCAGCCCTGAGTTAGCCCATTGTGCACATTGGGAAGCTGAGGCTCAGAGAGATGGAGCCCAAGCCAGAGGTAATGTAGCTGGCAGGGTATGCCTATGTCTCTTGTTGCTGCTACTTGAGTTAGGACAGTTCTGAGCAGGTGGTCCTGGCTGGAGGATATCTCCCTACCCTCAGGTCTGACACCCAGCACTGCGGTGTGGAGAGCTAGATTTGGGAACAAGAGTCTGCCTGGTGGTCAGCAATGCACACTCTGTCTCCCTGGGGGTGTGGGCCCCCCACTCCCCTGTGCCATCTCTTCGCCGCCGCCGGGGCAGGGGGGCGATCCTTTGGTGGGTTTGATGATGGTGGGTTATGGATTTTTTTTATTTTTGCATTTTTTCAGAAAAAATTCACAAGCTATAAAATTCCCCCTGTATAAATGCAACAATTTGGTGGGTTTAGTTGTGTTCAGAGGCACACAGCCTTCACAGCTCTCTAAGTCTGGAACGTGGTGATCACCCTGGCCCTGGCAGCTGTCAGCTTTCACCTCTGTGGACTTGCCTATTGTAGCTATTTCTTACACGTGGACTGGCAGGGGGGGATGTCTGTCTTCCCAGAGGCACACTTCTCCCCCCCGCCCTTTTCCTAGGGGACAAAACTGAGCCTTGAGCTGTCCTAGCCCCACGAGTCCCACATTGTTAAGTAGCATAAATAGTCTGAGATGACTTGGGCTCCCTCCTCCCTGCCTGACACCTGTGACTCTGAGAGAGCCATGCCTCTCATGGGAGCCAGGCCCCCCTGTGCCTGATGCCCCATGCCCAGACCCTGCCTGGCCCCCCAAGGGTGCTAGTGTCTAAGCTGGTAAGACCGCAGCCACAGCCAAGTTGGGGAACTGTGTCCCCCTGGTGTGACCCCAGAGCGGCTTCAGGGTCACCCCTCCAGGAAGGTGCAGTCCCAGGGTTGCTCCCCAAGTCCCTCTTGTCAGCAGCATGGCCTGCACTAGCGTCATCCGCCTGGACCACCCCCCCCCCCACCTGCACCGGCACCTGCCTCTGGAAGCATCTTATTTTTAGACATATGACCGCATCTGCGTCTCCGCTGATGTCTCTCCTCTCATCGTGTCTCGAGGGTGCAGTTTAAAAATTCAATTCAGACAAAGCAATCTGCGTGCCATGTCGCCTGCTCTGCCCTGGGAGGAAGGATGAGGAGGAGAGAAGAGTGTGGGCCCCTCCGTGGCTGCCCGAGACGGGCCGCACTGGGATTTTATCTTTCCTGAGGCTGTGAGATATGTTCTCTTCTTCCTTCCAAGCTTACCCTCCCGAGTGCGAGCGCAGGGCTGGGTATCCATCCCTGCGGGCCAGAGCCGGGGTGGTGCTGGAGCCAACCAGACCCTTTATCCTGCTCCCAGGGCCAGGGTGAACGCTCAGATTTATATCCCACCACCTTCCGTCCTTGCTATGTGACCTGGCAGGCTGGCCCACCCCCCTGAGTTTCTGCTGGTTCCCAGGGTGAGGAGGACATCTCTACCCTGTGAACTATGATGACCCAGGGTGATTGTACTAAGCCAGGCTCAAGTGTGCAGATGCCACTGCCTGCATGCCCCATCCCCCTTAATAAGCAGGACTACCATCTCCCCTGTGCTTCTTGGGAAGGGGGTGTGCTCTTGGACACCCTCTGGGAGCTCTCTGTGCTAGAGGTGTAACAGCAGCTGGTCCTAACAGTGTGGGACCATGGGCAGGATAGCAGCTCCTGCCTGCCGCTGGCTGGTCTGAATACCCTGTGCATACAGGCTGTGCTGGGGAGAAGGGGTTTGGAGTGCCTGGGCAGCATGTCATGTCAGATTCCAAGTTGGTCCCTTGGTGACAGGCCAGGGGCCCACTCCCAGCGAGGTTTTCATGGGCTTGCCTTGCCCTGCCAGGCCCCTGACTGCTGGAGCCCTCCCCTATTACCAGCCATCAAAGGGACTTCCCCGGGGTGCCTGGCCCTCCCTCCTCTGGAGCTGCTGGGCTCTTTGGGATGGCCCCAGGTCCTTGGGTGTGCTGACCAGGCCCCCTCCCCTCCTCACAATATCCCCCTGGCCTCCCTATTGGGAGGGAGGACCATGTCTGCCCCTGTCGGCATCTGAAGCCCCAGTCTAGGAGTCCTGACACCCCACTCTCCTGAGGTAGTTCCGACCCCTCTGAGCTTCCTGGCCTCCCAGGCACGGGGCCAGGCCTGCTGTGCAGTGTCCCATGTCAGCCTTGCACTTGGAGTAAGATGTGTTCTGTGTGCTGTGGGTGCTCCTGGAGCCCTGCACTCAGAACCAGGCCTGATGCGTCCAGCTGCTCTGAGTGCCCAGCCCAGCCAGGGATCTCCCGAGTCCCTGCCCCTAGCTCTCTGGCCCCTACAGAGGGCAAGCCGGAGAGCCCCCAGTGCCACTCCCACCCGTGTGTGATGGAGCAAGGGCTGCTGCCAGGCGGGGCTCTCACAAGCTGTGCAGCAATCTGCTCACCACCACGGCAGGCGCCAGTCTCCCGTGCGGACGTAAGCGCCTGTCTGCTGGGGGGGCAGGGAGCCCGCATGTCCTCAGTCACTGGGGGGAGCACCCAGCCCTGGGCTTCCTAACTATAGTTGTCTTTTGTGTCCAGAGCCTAGTCACCCTCACCACCCCTCACTGTCCAAGTGTCTTCAGGCCTCAGGCCTTGATGCCTTCATGCTGGCCAAGCAGAGCTTGTAGTGCCTGCCCTGGGGGCAGCCACCGTGGTTACCCGTGGAAGGAATGACCCCACCACCTACAGCCTAATTTGAGCCAGGTGCACAGTGGCTGACAAGGGTAGGGACAATGGCAGTGGGACTTGAATTTCTGACTTAGCATTGAGGTCCCCGCGCCCCTCACCAGTCTCCTCCACCCGCGTCTCTTGGCTGCCTGCCCCGTCTTGTCACCGACTTTGCAGGCGAGAAGTGAGTCAGGTCTGGTTACTGTCAGGTCCCTGGTGCCACCTGAGACCAAGATCCTGCCTGAGCCAGTGGAGAATAAGGAGTGGCCCTATGTGTCGACACGAGGCTCCCACCCACTCACCTTTCTGACGTGGAACAGCCCAGGGTGAGGTAGGGGCCCTCCTGCCCTCTGTCACTCCTTCCTCGGAAGTCTGCCTCTTTAATAGAAAGAGAAATGAAACAGAACCTGGCAGGCTCGTTGCATGTGGGTGTCAGTATATGGTGGCCGGGATCTCGTGGAGGTGTCTCCCATGGGTGTGTGGACCCCATCTGTTGCTTGGTGCAGGTGTGAGCAGGGCAGGTGTCGTGAGTGCTGCTCTCTTGCCCTAGAGCTGCCAGGGCTGGTGGGGAGCTAGGCAGGGAAGGGGTCGGCCCTCTGGCCAGGCCTCCCCTCTGCACAGTGCGGTGGGGCCTGGGGCAGGGCTGGTGGAGCAAGGCAGAGATACCTCGACCCCAGCCCCTTCAGCCCCACTGAGAGCCCTGTTCCGAGATAATGGGCATCGAGGTCAGGGTGACTTATTTCCTCTGTCCTCTTCCTGAAGCACCCTCTGCCACTTTTCTTGGCCACTCTGTCCTCCTCCCCTTCCTTTTTGGCCTGTGACCCCACCTCCCTCAGCACAGCCCTCAGCCTCTGTGCTCTGCATTCAGCTCCTCTCGGCCCCATCCTGATCCCAGGGCCCAGTGGTTTGCTCACACTGTCTGGCAGACGAGCAACCTTGGGAAACAACGTGTTTCAGAGTAGAAACCCACACCTTCCCTTTGTTGTTTTGGGTATAATGGCTGTGGCACCTGATGGCAGATGGGGCACAGGAGTCACCACCGGCCGACAGCCGCCTTCCTTTGGCAGCCACAAGCTGGGCCTCGGATATAGACTCGGGCTGGGGGCCCCTCGCCCTCGAGGCTGCACATTGCAGCCCCTGGCTCTGTCTGCAGGTGCTCCCCAGAACAGCGGGCTGTACTCGGTATGGATGTGGCCCTGTCTTTGTGGTGAGCCGCTGTCACTGCTGTGCTGGGGCTGGTGGGGACTGCAGGGGCATTTCCAAGGCTGTGGCTGTCACCATGCACTCACTGTGGGGACTTCACTTCTAAAGTGTACACAATTCCCAGCAGGGAATTGAAAGTCCATTGGCCTTTTTGGGTCTGTTGTTCGCCGTGAAGAAGGTCGGCCCGAGACTAGGTCGGCCCCCCTAGCTTCTGTCATGGGGGTCTGCTTGATGGCCAGCGGCCTCCTGCATGTCCTTTGGGCCCTCAAAGAAGGGGCCGACTTGACACAGCCGGGTTCTTTCCACGTCTGAATGGCGCAAATGGAAGCAAGGTGGTGGGGAAGGGGCAGCCCAGATGGACTCGGGGTTTGTGGGAACCTGCCTCTCCCCCTGCAGCGTGGCCACCCTTGAGTCACAGCGTGTGGCGCCACAGTTCCTGTGTGGACCCTACTCAGAAGCCATTTAAAGTTTCCCCCGGGCGCACCCCCCACCCCACCCCACCCCACCCCCTGGCCCATGCCTTACCCCTGCACAGGCTGAAGCAAAGAACAGGATCAGCCGGGGACCCTCCTTCAGAGGGGCAATGCCTCTATCCTGTCCCAGCCACGCTCACCTGTGCCCGCAGAGTGGGGAGGGTGTGGCGCGGGTGCTCGAGCCATCCTGGGGGTTCAGAGCCCATCAGCTCTGAGCACAGGAGCGGACCTCTCACAAAGGTCCTCCAAAGGTCCCTGTGGGGACGTGCATCGCCTCATCACTGTTCTGACTGCTCCGTCACTCCCCTGCCAGATTTAGAGCTGGGTCAGTCCCTGGAGTGGGCAGGGCTTTGTGGGACAGACAGGTCTTTACCCTGCGAGTGCCCTCCCCTTCTCTTTTTTCCATGTTTACTGTCAGCCCCATCAAGACAAGGCCGTGCCCCGGGAGTGGTCCCACAGCCTGGCACGGAGGCTCCTTTCTAAGGACACACAGTTGGTGGCTGGCGGGTGTTTGCTTGGCTGGCCAGGCCCATGTCTGGGGGGCCCACAGGTGCTGCTGCTGTTCCTTTTTGCCCTCACTCAGCTCCCTTGGCTGACTTCAGGGTCTCAGCTGTTAATTACATCTGCCCGTCGGCCTTGGCCGCTAATCCGCGAGGTCAGACAGCAGAGGTGACGCCGACGCGCTGCCTCTTGTCATCTGCAATCCGCAGCCGTTTCATTGACTAACTCCTGGCCGAATACCGCCAGTTAATCACAGTGATCACAGAGCTCCCCGCTCTAGCCACACAGCACCAGGGAGGCAGCGCTGGCCTTGCTAATTGGCATCGCATCGTGGGGGTATCGATCCCACTGCTCCGGCTGGCGAGTAACGGCCTCCCACCTCCAAGGGGATTAGGCCTCCCCTCTACAGGACCTGCCCCAGAGCTCCCCTCTCCCCCACCCTGCTCGCGCCTCCCCCACTGATGCTTAGAAACAAGACTGGCCACATGGAGAGGGGCCGCTGTGGGGGCAGAGGAAGACCCAAGGCTCAGCAGGCCGGATCTCTGTAGCCCCTTACAACAGGGGCTGTGAGACTCTCCTTTTTATAAAGTTGGGGTACAGAGCCTCTCTGAGGGCCCTGGGGCCTGGCACATGATGGACTGGGAAGCGCCTGTCCCCAAGTCCCCACTCACCTGCCTGACTTAGGCAGACCCTGAGCCTCCTGGTCCTGGGCCTAAGACTTTCCTAGGGAGCTGGAGCCAGGGTGCGATCTCTTCCTGCCTCTGCCTCAGCAGGGGAGCAGGGCAGCTCGTGGTGTGCTTGTTCTACTTCTTTTCTGCTCCAGAGCACACATGTCCATATTCTGTCCTCCGCCCCTACCCCCCATGGGTACTGGAGTCTAGACAGGAACCCACGGGGCTTGGGCCAGGCGCTCAGGACGCCTTCCTGTGGGCCCCAAACTGAGTGTGGGGTGAGCTCTAAGAAGGGGTGTTAGGGGTGGGGTACAGTGGCTCATGCCTGTGATCCCAGCACTCTGGAAGGCTAAGGCAGGAGGATCACTTGAACTCAGGACTTGGGGACCAGCATGAGGAACAGTGAGACCCCCAGCTACTCAGGAGGATAAGGCACAGGATCACTTGAGCCCAGGAGTTTGCATTTGCCGTGAGCTATGATGATGCCACTGCACTAGGAAGAAAAAAACAAGGGGCAGGGGAGCCTCGTGACACCAGTCAGTGAGGCCAAGAGGTGGGCCTGGTCCAAATGGCCACAAGGCATGGATGGGTCAGGCCCACACAGCGGAGTATCGCACAGCCGTAGAAAGTGAATTACAAGCCGGGTGCAGTGGCTCATACATGTGGCACTCTGGGGTGCCAAGGTGGGAAGATTGCT
Organism: Otolemur garnettii; assembly: GCF_000181295.1. NCBI lineage: Eukaryota > Metazoa > Chordata > Mammalia > Primates > Galagidae > Otolemur > Otolemur garnettii. Next base: position 40,185 of record NW_003852442.1, on the reverse strand, counting down.
TGAACCCCAGGAGTTTGAGACCCTGTCTCTACTTAAAATAGAAAAACTAGCCGGGCATCGTGGTGTGTTCCGGTAGTCCCAGCTACTCAGGAGGCTGAGGCAGGAGGAGCACTTGAGCCTAGGAGTTTGAGGTTGCTGTGAGTGATGGTGCCACGACCTTCTTCCCAGGGAAATGGAGTGAGACTCTGTCTTTCAGACACACGACAAAGCAGTGACATCCTCACTTCTTACACAGACCACATGAGCTGTGAAAGCCTCGTGCTTGGTGAAAGAAGCTGGGTTTCCATTCATCCGAAACCTCAGGGAGGCAGGTCCACAGAGACAGAGCAGACAGCAACTTCTCAATACCTGCCTCCCGGGAGGGTTTCTTTTAAGGGCGGTGGAGGTGTCCGGGTGGCTTGGGCTGAACTGTACTGTGGGAATCTTCTCAACAAAGCTGTTATGGCCAAAAGAGAAGGGCAGTAGAGACCCCACAGATAATGTTTCTTTACCGAAACCTTCCCTGGCGTCTTATCCCCAAAAGTTTACGGTGAACTTTTTAATCAAAGTTTAAATATGTACAGAAAAGTGCATAGACCATAGTGCCTGGCCCAGTGAGTCCTCAGAGTGAACCCATAATTCGGGGAACACCTGAGGGCCCTCCTGGTCCTTGTCACTCACTGCCCTCCCCACCCCTGGGGGTGGCTGTCTGGATTCCTCCCTCAGGGTGTTTTGTGCCTTTTGGTACAAGGCTATCTCTGGCTTTTTCTGTTCCTGGTGTCTTTGGGTGACTGGTAGCTGAGGTCTTCTGGGGTGGAGCTCATGCTAGGACATCCCACAGGCCAGGTCCTTCCTGCTGGGCTCACGTTGGGGCTGCCTGAGCCTCAAGTGTGTCTCTGGTTGGGTGTGCGCCGTGGGTGGGGTTGCTGGCTCAGGGCATGGGTGTCTGGTGCTGAGGAGGTGTGGCTGGTGCACCAAGGCTGTACAGATGGGGCTTAGCTAGCGTTTCCCTTCACCTGGTGTGTGCATACAGCTGACCAGCCCCCGAAGGCTATTTGAGCCCAGCAGGGTCTGCCCCAGGCCTGG
>NW_003852442.1:26153-39031 GCF_000181295.1 Otolemur garnettii | reverse complement strand
GCCTCTCTGCAGTAGCGACACTGACCAGTCTAAATTTGCCTTGCCTTGGCCTGGTGGGCGGCAGAGCTGTCCGGCCCAATGCCCAGTCCTCACTTAGAGGTTGTGGAGTTCTGAGGTGGCTGTATGATCCATCTGGGAATTGGAGGGAGGTGTCAGGTCAGCCAGTGACCCTCAGACCTCACTGCCCACCCTGGCCAGACACCAGTGGGTGGGAGCGTGACGAGGTAGGTGCCTTGCCTTGCTCTGTTCCGGGGTCACTGGGTGGAATGTGCTACTGGGTTCCTCTGGGGCATGGCTTGTGGGGTTGGGTGGGGGCAGATCGGGCTGGCTACACTGGGGTCCCTTCGTGGGGCTGCCCTGTGCAGTTGGGCAAGCTGCACTCAAGCCTAAGGGGCTGCATTGAAGAGGCCCAGACAGCGTTTCTGCAATTTGCATATGTCACTCTATAACCTCCAAGCCTCTCCGGCCTGGGCAGAGCCCTCAAGGCCCCAGGCCTGTGCTTTTCCGGCAACCCTGGCCTCAGCCACGGGTTCTCAGGACCCATGTGGAGGGTACTGGAGGCCAGGCTGGTACCTGCCAGGAATGGAAGACCCTGAGCACTCCCCCTACCACACCTTGGGCAGGAGCTGCTGGTTCCTCTGTGATCAGTTGTGGGGTGGCTGGCCCTGCCCCCCCACACCCACTGCCCTCGGGGTCCCAGAGCTAAATGCCCTCTGACCCCTGCCCTTCTCAGGGCTGGAGCTTCTGTCTGGGACACTGGGAATGTTCTGGAAGTATGTGGCAGTGAATATGGAACACACTCAAACCCGCTGCCTCCTACCCTCCAGAATGGTGGATTATGTCTTAGTGTTTTAAATTTAAAAACGAAGTGTTCAACATATTTTTTAAGTCTCTGCCAGGGCCACTTGGGGCAGCTGCAGTTGGGGCTTCCTGGACGCCCCCACACTGTGTCCCTGCTTGACTGGCCCTGTTGTGGGTTGCTGGGCATTCCTTACATTACTTCCTGTGTCCCCAATCCCATCCACACCCGGGGTGGGGGGGTACTGCCTTTTCCTGTGAACCTGGTTCAGAGGAACTTCAGGTCCTTCCTGTGAGATTTGAGGTCTGGTCCCCACGCTGGCTGTCCTGGGGTGTAGTGTAGGAGGTGGGCTGACAGGAGGTGAGGGTGGCCACCCTCTGTGTCCTGGGACGTTGGGGCCATAGGCCCTGCCTGCCATCACTGACTCCTAGAAACATGTCAGTTCTAAGAGGTGCTGCCTTCGTCTCTTTCACAGTCAGCTGGAGCTGGCCCGGCCCGGGCTCCTCTGTTCCAGTCAGGACGGGCAGCACTGGGGTGGGCTGTAGCCAGTAAGGAGAGGGGCAGGGAGGTTGGCCCAGCTCCCGAGTTGTCTGGACCAGGCTGAGGTGCTGACTAGATCCCAGCCTCTCTGCTTCCTTCCTGTTCATAGGTCAGGGGGAACCAGGTGGCTGGTGGACCTAGGGGTTTCCATCCTGGCCAGGGACCACTGCAACCCAGAAAGCAGGCCTGGGCCCAGGTGGCATGGTGGGTGACCGTCACCAGGGTGGCTTCTGCTCAGCCACTGTGTTCTCCTCCACAGGATCTTCACTGAGCAGCGAGTCGTCCCCTGTGTCCTCTCCAGCCACCAACCACAGCTCTCCCGCCAGCACGCCCAAGCGCGTGCCCATGGGCCCTATCATCGTCCCTCCTGGGGGCCACAGCGTCCCCAGCACGCCCCCCGTGGTGACCATCGCCCCAACCAAAACCGTCAATGGCGTCTGGAGGAGCGAGACCCGGCAGGTGAGTGGCCCAAGCTGGGAAAGCAGGGAGGTACCCCAGTGTCCAATAGGGAAGACTAGATTCGGGCAGCTGTTGGTGTTTCTGGAGCTTGTGAGTTTAAGACACAAACACTCCCCCCATCTTGAGCTGCTGTCTCTGCTGCGTGGTGCGGGAGATAAGCACTCATCTCAAGGAGTGTGGGGATTAAGTGCATTAATCCACACAGTCTGCTCTGCTGCTGTGTCAACTTCGGGCTAGGGGTGTGGTTTTTTCTTCCTTTTCTTGAGGCCAGAAGTTGGAGATCAAGGTGTGGGCAGGGTTGGTTTCTCCAGAGGCCCCTGCCTTTCGCTTATAGCTGGGCCTTCTCCTCCTGTTCCCACGTGGGCCCCCTCTGTGTGTGCCTATGTCTTGATCTGCTCTTCTTATAGGACACCAGTCATGTTGGGTCAGGGCCCCTGTCTGAAGACCATCCCTACGATGGTCACATTCCAGGGTCCCAGGAGTCAGGGCTTCAACACGAGATTGGGGGCAGGAGATACAGCCCGTACACTGGCAGGTGCCTCAGAGGGTGTGTGCACTCTGCGAACACTCGGTAAACAGCAGCGATCACTGCTGTTACCTGTCGACTGAACCAAGAAGTGAAATAGGAACAGTGCCAGCCCACAAGCCGTCAGAACAGGAAATCTGGTGGTTTTTGTGTTTCTGTCTTAACTTCAGAAGCCCTCAGAGGAGGCCCTTCCCCAGGCTTGGGGCTTCCCTGTGTCTGCCAGCCCCTCAGGCTGACTTGTGTCACCTGCCTGCTGGGGGCGCAGGTGGCCCTGGGAGCTGCTCCCGGCCCTCATGCCCAGGACTGGCCACCTCTTTAAGAATATCCTCAGCTGTGCTCCCTTCCTGGGTTTTTTTGCCACACTCCCAGAGGGAGGACGGCACCACTTGGAAATCCTAATTAAACCACAAAGGCAGCAGTGGTCAGAGGAAAATGTGGCCCCCTTGCTCCTCTCAAGCTCCTCCTGGGGGTACATGGGTGCTGGGCGCTGGTCATCGTCAGGGCCATGCCCCGGGCAGTCACCGGTGCAGGGTGAAGACCCCTGGGATCACCAGGAATAGCTTTGGGCAGCCTTGCCTTTGCCATCCTCCCTGGCTAAGGTGACAGATTCCCCCAGAGTGTCCCCTTGGTGAAGTCCCCTCTTCCCCCAGAGGCCTCTCCTGGCCTTGCTCATTCCTGGGTTCAGTTTATAGATGGGTAGAGGGACAGGGAAGGGCCCAGGGGTGGAGTCTGGCAAGAGGGGCCTCAGAGCAGCCTGAAGCAACCCTGGTCCTGGTTTGGAAGAGGACAAGGGCAGCATCACTGGACTCCCTTACCCCAGAGGCCACCCCTAGGATCAGCCTTGACCCTGGAGACCCTAAGTGACCTGATTGAGCTGCAGCTTCACTGACCCTGTGCCTCACCCAGCAGGCCCAGCAGGAGTGGGCTGGCTCTTATTGTGGCCTAAGTGGCTCAGGAAGGTCACTCCTGTCTCCAGGACCCTGGCACCAGCTACTGCCTAGACCAGGATCCCTTGCAGATGCTCCCTTCATGGGGTTCCGCGTACCTTTGCAGGCAAAGCCTCCTTTCTGAGCTTCTTGGCCTCCCTCCTCAGAGGGCCCTGACCACCTCAGAGGCATTTAGTGACCGGAGGGAGGGGTATGTGTGTGTGTGATCTGCTTCTGCACTTCACTGCCACCGTGCCTGATGGAACACGGATGCTACTAGGAGGGCAGTGGCAAAGAGCACCATGTTAGCAGGTGACTTGGGACTTAGCAGCTTGGGCAGAGGCCTGGGGGTGCAGAAAGGAGGACCTCTCCCACTCTGGGGCCTCTCCTTGGGGGTTACCAATGTCTCTCAGGTAGTAGGAGCTGTGAAAAGAGAGATGAAATGAAAATGGTCTGCAGTTGAGCTAACCCAGCATGTCCTGTCTGCCTGTGGAACCCTCTCTGATCACCAGCAGGTGACGCATCCCCTCCACGGCTGCAGCTGCACCCACAGCTCCACTCAGAAATAAAAAGCTGCCCCGCAGGTGCGCCCTGCCGCATGTCTGTCTGCCGGGATGGCAGTGGGACCCTGCCCACTGTTGCTGGGGTGCCTCAGAGTGGCCACCAAGCCTCCTGGCCTTGCTGAGGAGGGCTGCTGCCTCGCTCCCCTCTCCCCTCCTGCCTGGGTGGCCCCGTGTGTTGCTCTGGGCCTGCTGACCTAGTTCTCTGATGTCTGGGTGAAGTTGGCCCGGCTGGCTCCAGCCAGACGGGAGCTGCAGCCGTGTGGTCTGGCTCACTGAGCCCCCTGCCTGCTGGCCGCTCCCCTAGCCTCCTTAACTCCTTGTTTGTCCCCAGCCAGGCCAGGAAGGTGCCATCTGGCTTGGCTGCCTGTGACCAGGGATTTGTCCATGGCCAAGGAGAGAAGGGGCTTAGGGGGCTAAGGACAGTGTGCTGGGCAGGGTCCCCCATGGCCCGTGGCCTGGGGAGGCCGTGCTCCACTGTTTGATTCAGCATGCAGAGGCAGGTGGCAGGCGGCAGGCCTGGGTGCCAGGTGCCATCCCTAGGTCGAGGTCTGTCCTCCAGGGTCTCTGGCCACCCACCCAGAGCTGGGGTGGCATTTAAGTCCCTTGGCTGTCATCTTCCTTAGCTCCTGCCCAGGCAGGAGGAAAGCTCACTACCAGCCTTGGGACTCCAGAGGCTGTGCCCCACAGCTTTGGGCTTTGCGTTCATCAGGGCCCCCCTGATATTAGGGACCAAGGGCCACGCCATCCTATTCAGCTTGGCTTTGTGCCAGGGGAGGGATGTGAAGGAAAGCCCAGAAGCCCTGTCCTGGACAGGGCCCTGCTAGTGTAGGTTGCTCATGTAAGGGGGATGGTGATGGGGCAAGGCAGGTGGTACCCCACCGTGCATGAGACCTTGGCCTTGACAGGTGCTCACTTACCACTGCACTGCAGGCTGGTGTTGCAGTTGGCACATAAGGCGGATGGGGGCACTAAGGCCTAAGGCAGTTCTGAGGCTTCTCCAGAATCTCCAGGACCGGATAGGAGCTCGTTGCCCGAGGCAGGTGGAAACCACCCTGCTGGTAACAAGGCCTCTGGAGGACCCCATGGCCAGGTGCAGGCTCCTTGGTACAAGGTTCTGGGTGCCCGGTGGCTCCCAGCTCCACGCAAGGCCACAGTGCCTGTGTGTGCATCCCACCTCTAGACTGCTGCTCTGGAAGGGGCAGGTCGGAGGCCATAAACCCGCTGGGACCCCACTGAGAGTGAGGGCTGGGGAGGGAGCACAGGGAGAGAGCAGCTGTGGCCACTGATTACACATTCCAGTCAGTGCCTGTCGCCTTCAATTAATTACTGCTGACTGTCTTCTGGAGGGCGGGAGGGCGCGTGTTGGGGAAATGTGCCTGACAGGGCCACCCGCACCTTCTCTGTGGCATGTACCATGTGCCACTGTGGGGTCACTGTCTGCATTGTGAAGATGGGTGGGTGCCAAGAAGAGCACAGTGACCAGCCCCCTCACCACCCACACAGGGAGGTGACAAGCTGGGGGCTGCCCCAGCCTGGCCTCTTCACAGGAAGTCATGTCCCTGACAAGAACAGGCAGGACAGCTCCTCCATGTACCAGGTGTGGGACACCCCTCTATGTGGCTGGGCTGGCACAGCCCCCTTGGGCTCGGCAGGGACCACAGTCAGCACGGTGGGCCTTGGGCCATCTGACCCGTCATGCCTGGAGTGGGCCCCTCCCCTCATCCCCGGGGCACCATTCAGCCACATTTGTTGTCCAGGAGGCAGGGGCCTGTGGCCACCCCCCACCTCAGATGTGTACAGAGAGAGGTACCACAGATGGGTCTGTCTAGTCAAGGCCCAGCAGCTGCCTGCTGTGACAGTGTTGCAGATGTCAGGGCCACCCTGGGAGTTAGGCAGTCTCAGCAGTATGCCCGACCCCGGGATAGCGCCAGGCTTGTGGCCCTTGCCTTCTACGTGCTCCAGTGGCCTGGGCAGTGGGCAGTGCGGCTCACGTCTCAGAGGCAGCACAGGGCTCACTTCTTAGGGTGGTGGAAGGCAGTGGCATCTGCACCCACATGCTGGAGTGACCCTGTGGGACACCCTACTGTGCTGTGTCCTGTCACCTAGACATAGTACACATCTTGTGCCCGAGAGGAGTTATCCCAGGCCCCTCTGCTGGACCATGGACTTCTTACCTTCTGTCCCCTGCGTTCACTGATGCAGTTTGCGTTTTAGGTAGAAAAGCTTACAGGAGGGACGTTTCTAGAACGTGAGCTGGAGCCTTTCCCATGAGTGGGGAGGAAGACCTGGCCCCACGCAGGTGGATGGTGGCCTACGATGACCTGTTGCTGGCCATCTGACCCGGTGCTGTCTCCCATCAGGATGCCAGCTCGAGGGGCAGCAGCAGTGGCCGGGAGCGCCTCATCGTGGAGCCCCCACTGCCCCAGGAAAAGGCAGGGGCCCCAGCCATCCCCTCCCATTTGCTCAGCACCCCCTACCCCTTCGGCATCTCCCCTGGCTCTGTTGTGCAAGATTCCCGCTTCCCGCCGCTCAAGTGAGTCTGAAGGTGGGGCCCAGTGGGGGCTCGGGTGTGGGGCAGAACTGGGTGCCTGCCAGCTGGTTGCTGTCCTCTGTGGCTGCCCTGCCTGCCCTGGGGGGCCATGGCCCTGTCTATGCCGGCCGTCCCCTCTCACACTGAGGTAGTTAGTGGATTCCTAGTCCTGCGCTATCCCTCCCAGTTCTGGGGGTCGTACCTGGTGAGGACAGTGAGGGACCTGGCAGGCCTGAGGGACAGCAGCTGCCCTGGGCCCCGTCCCCGGAGGGCGAGCATCCTTCCTTGGGAGGCAGTGGCAGCAGCTCACCTGTCTCCTCTCTTCCCCACCATCACCCTGCAGCCTCCAGCGGCCTGTGCACCACATCGTGCCCCCCAGCACGGTGACCGAGGACTACCTGAGAAGCTTTCGTCCCTACCACACCACTGAGGACCTCCGCATGTCCTCCCTGCCTCCCCTCGGCCTAGACCCAGCCACTGCTGCCGCCTACTACCACCCCAGCTACCTGGCCCCACACCCTTTCCCCCATCCGGCCTTCAGGTGAGGCAGCTCCTGCCGCCCTTTGTCGTACACTAACCCATTCCTGGCAAAACGGAACCTGGTGGGGACGGTGTTCTTCACGACCTGGGGCCACACTCTCGGGAGCATTTTCAGAAGCCCCCCCAAATCATCCCTAGCATTGAGCCTGAATTCAGCCTCAGTTCAGCTCTGACGACTCCTCGGGGTTCCTTTTGGGGGACATCCCCTTGCTGTCTGAGCCGCCTTTGTCATTGCAGCACCCCAGCAGCGAGTTGCTATTAACAGGGTGGGTCTTACAGTAGCAATTGTTCTGCCAGGTCGCAGGGACCCCAGCGGCAGGCTTGACACATCCTGCTTCTGCATGAATCTCCCCACATCCCAGCCTGTAGGGTCTCCAGTCGTTAACGTGGACTGTCCCTCAGGCCAGTCTGTGTCAGTCTGCCCAAGCTGGGGGAGGTGGCAGGCAGGCCTTGGAGGTTTGTCAGCACCTCGTAACCTCAGACAGTGAAGGGCTATGGGGCTGGCAGTGGGTGAGGCCCTTACTGCAGCCGGTTCAGTGTGCTTGGGCAGGGGTACCCCGCCACAGCACACCTGTCAACAGCTAGGTCTCACCCTTTTTGAGTTTGGCACTCACCGGTCCCCCATCTCTTGGCACAGGATGGATGACTCCTACTGCCTGTCTGCCCTGAGGTCCCCGTTCTACCCCATCCCCACCCCCGGTTCCCTGCCCCCGCTGCACCCGTCAGCCATGCACCTCCACCTGTCTGGGGTGCGCTACCCACCAGAGCTCTCCCACTCATCCCTGGCAGCACTGCACTCTGAGCGCATGTCCAGCCTCAGCGCAGAGAGGTGAGCAGGGCCTGGGCTGGGGGTAGGTGGGGAGGCCCTCCGTCCCTACTGTCCTAGGACAGTAGCCAGGGAGACCAGCGGCTGGACCCTGGCTCAGCTGTTTTGTGTGTGTCAGGGCAGGCTCCTTGGCTGTGCCCGGCCCCAGTTTCTTCACCTGCAAAGTGGGATGGTGACAGTTTACCCCTCACGCTCACACAGAGCAGCTGTCCTGGCGGCCCTCTGCTCCTGCCAGGGCACTGTGGTCTCTGAAGCTGAGGATTGTGGTGGGGCTCAGGGATCTTGTGCAGCTTCCCGCATCGTGAGGGGGGGACTTCCTTGCCGGGTCCCCTCCCTGCTCCTGACTCTCCTCACCTGCCACAGGCTGCAGATGGATGAGGAGCTGAGACGTGAGAGGGAGCGTGAGCGTGAGCGGGAGGCCGACCGTGAGCGGGAGAAGGAGCGGGAGCGGGAGAAGGAGCGGGAGCGTGAGAAGGAGCTGGAGCGGGAGCGGGAGCTGGAGCGCCAGCGGGAGCAGCGGGCCCGGGAGAAGGAGCTGCTGGCCACCAAGGCGCTGGAGCCCAGCTTCCTGCCTGTGGCTGAGCTGCACGGACTGCGAGGCCACGCCACTGAGGAGCGGGGCAAGCCCTCAGAGCAACTGACCCCCACCCGAGCAGGTACTGGGCAGGCAGGTGGGCAGAGGTCTCAGCCCTGAGCTGTCATACCCGTGGGTCACCTGGGTTCAGATGTTCCCTCCGTGGCTGGTGTTGGCCGCAGCTGACATTGCTGAACGTGGGGTTGGGAGGAGACAGTGGCACGATACAGAAACAGTATGTTTAGACAACCCCAGGAACACGAACAGTAGTGAAGTGTGCCAGAAAGTACCAGGAAGAAATGAGTTTGAGCGCTTCCGTTAACACGGTCACTCAATTTTGTTATGTTGTTGTCTACCTTTTAACAACGGCTGTTTGAAACAGGCTTGCACATGTCCTGAAAGTCTGCTCTTGGAGCCAGTGTGAGCTGCTCCAGCACCCCACTGACTGGTTGGCAGTGCCTGAGCCGTGCCAGCGGCCACTGCATTCCCCCTGGCGACAGGCGTGCTCCTGAGAGCATCCCCAGTCCCCTCCTGCCTGTCTTGGTTCTGGCTGCGGGAAGAGCCCTTTCAAAGGGTGGCTGCTTCTGGGGGCAGTTGGACAGGAGATGAGCGGGAAGGGAGCGAGCTGGCCTGGGCACACTGAGACCCTGCTGTGACGTGTCTCCCACAGAGAAGCTGAAGGATGCAGGCCTGCAGGCACCCAAGCCTGTGCAGCACCCCTTGCATCCTGTGCCCACCCCGCACCATGCCGTGCCTGGCCTCGTCTCCAACCATGGCATCTTCTCCCTGCCGGGCAGCAGTGCAGCCACAGCCCTGCTGATCCAGCGCACCAACGAGGAGGAGAAGTGGCTGGCACGGCAGAGGCGGCTGCGGCAGGAGAAGGAGGATCGCCAGTCTCAGGTGTCGGAGTTCCGTCAGCAGGTGCTAGAGCAGCACCTGGACATAGGCCGACCCCCGGCGCCAGCAGAGGTGGAGCATAGGCCTGACAGTGCCAGGTGGGTGGCCCCGTGGAGGTGGGAGGGGTGTGTTTCCAGCCAGGATACAGTGAGCACCGCTGTTTGCCCAAGACCCTTTGTCATTGGTCTCTTTCCTTCCTTTTGTGGCCCCTGTCTTGCCTGTGAGGAAGCTGAGACCCTGAGGAGAGTCAGGTGCTGACAGACAGGTACCAGAGCCATAAGTAAGGGGACCAGTCAAGGCCACGTCCAGAGTCAGGGCACTGCCCTTAGAAGGCCATTCATGCATGGCCTCTGAAGAGGGTGAGGTTGATTTAACTGTTAATAATGCCTGTTTTTAACATCGTTCTCTAGTTTTGAACTTGGACTTTTTTAATGAGAAGAGAACTACCTTTAATTTTTTTTTAAATTTATTTTATTTATTTATTTTTTTGCAGTTTTGGCCAGGGCCAGGCTTGAACACGCCACCCCTGGTATATGGGGCTGGCACCCTGCTCCATGAGCCACAGGTGGCGCCCACTTAATTCTTATTTCAGTAAAACAGTAGCTTTATTGCTTTTGGTACAAAAGATGGACCCAGCTTGGTCCCTGTGGCTTAAGCAGCTAAAGTGCACCTGAGGTGGTAGGTTCAAACCCAACGCAGGCCCACCAAACAACATTGGCGGCTGCAACCAAAAAATAGCTGGGCGTTGTGGCAGGTGCCTGTGGTCCCAGCTACTTGGGAGGCAGAGGCAGGAGAATCGCATGAGCCCAGGAGTTGGAGGTTGCTATGAGCCGTGATGCCACAGAACTCTACCCAGGGTGACAGCTTGAGGCGCTGTCTCCAAAAAAAAAAAAAAAGAAAGAAAGAAAGCTGGACCCATTTTCTAGCCCCATCAAAGTTTCCTTGAAGTTTCCCCATCCAAAAATCCCTGTAGAGCTCACTGTGAAGGGCTAAGCCGAGACCCTCATAAGAGCTGGTGGAGGCCGAGGCTCTCAGCCAGGCCTCCATAATGCCGTTTTAGGCCCAGCTTAGACCCAGGGACACAGCTTCTATTCTCTGGGCCTCAGTTTCCTTAGCTATGCACCAGGGTTTCTGTCTTCTCAGCCTTGAGTGCTGTGGTGGGGTGCTGAGATAAGGAGGCCCTCGGGTGCCCTGCGGTTTCCAGTCTGCGTCCTCCCTCCTCCTCTCTCTTCCCTTGTTGAATGGAACAGTAAGGGCATCAGCTCAGCAGGTGTGAAGGGAGGGGACTGCCACTACATCCCTTGACTGGGTCTCCCGTGGCTCTCGCTGCCCAGCATAGCCAGAGCAGATTCCCCTCTGCCGCTGACTCTACCAGGTGTCCCAAAGGCTCAAACTCACCTGCCAGTGAGCTGCCTCTGCCCCCTGACCAGCCTTATATCCAGAAGTTGGAGAGGGCAGCCAACTCACATCTGGTACCACTCGATAAAATCAGGGTGCCCCCACTCACACAGGCACCTTCCTTTGTGCTCCCCAGGACAGGTGCCCGGGCCTCGTCCACTCACATGCTCTCACTTTCAGCTGGGGTGGCCTGCACTGTGGAGGGCAATGGGCCCCAGCCCTGCCTGACCTTAGCAGATCCTATGGTGGCCGGCTGCACTCGGGGCCTTACAGCATCATGAACTTCATGTCCTGACAGGGCCTTTGTGCTCCCAGCTAGAAAACCGTTCAGTGCTTGTCTGTGGTGCATGACATATTTATTCTGCCAGCAGGTTTATTCCTTTGCTGTTTACTTAAGGACACACAGCTTCTTGATATGGTTCCCTGTTTTACTCTGCTGCTCCAAGGTGTGATGGCACCAGGTGGCCTAGGCTGTCTAACCTAGCACCCCCAGGCACGGAGGGCCCTGAGAGCCTGGCCATGTGTCTGCGTGGCTTCTGCCTGGGGTCACTGGGTGGCACAGGCTCAAACATCCTGTGGCTATCGCCCTGAAGAAAAAAAAACCTTGGAAAAACAACATCCGAAATTGCCTTTTGTAAATTGTATCTTGTTTTAAATGGGCTCCAGAATGAGGTCACTTCCTGCCCTGGTGAGGCAAGCTGCTTGGCTAGCAGAAGGCTCCCTGCATTAGACACCCCTGGGGTCCCTGCCCAGGCCCAGGTCCTTGGAGACCCTATTGGCATAGCTGTTGCTCTGGGGTCTCAGCCTCAGGCCAGGTGGGGTCACTATAATTCCGGGCAGACGCTAGAAGCAGCTCATGCCCCACTGCCTGTGTGCCTGCCTGTAAGGACAGCAAGGAGAGAGGCCAGGGTACTACTTGTCATATCTAGAGGAGGGTGCTGGGGGCAGGATTACAGCCCAGCACAAGTGGGCTTCCCCGTGGGAAACAGAATGAGGGCCCGTCCTTATGGGATTTGTGCGAGTAGCTGGAGAGCAGGTCTGGCCCAGCCTGAGAGGGTTCCACCCTCCTCTGCTTTGCAGCCTCCCAGTCCTCCTGCCCTCCTCTGAGGGCAGGTGTGCACATACCTGTCTCAGTCATTTGGAGAGGGAATGGAGGGACGTGAAGCATGGGACCCTCAAGGTGGAGTGCCAGCCAGCTCTCCCTATGGCCCTGGCCACATGGGGAGCCCACAAGGGCTGCAGATCTGTTCTCCCAGGACTGATGGTCTCTTCTGCTTGCCTTTAGGCCTGGACCAAACCGTCATGAGCCAGGCAGCCGAGACCCCCCACAGCACTTTGGTGGACCACCACCCCTGATCTCGCCTAAGCCCCAGCACACTGCGCCCACAGCCTTGTGGAACCCAGTATCTCTGATGGATAATAGCCTAGAGACCCGGCGGGCTGAGAGCCACTCTCTGCACAGCCACCCGGCTGCCTTTGAGCCCAGCCGCCAGGCAGCTGTGCCACTGGTGAAGGTGGAACGGGTCTATTGCCCAGAGAAGGCAGAGGAGGGGCCACGGAAGCGTGAGGCCACACCCCTGGACAAGTACCAGCCACCACCCCCAAGGGAAGCAGGGAGCCTGGAGCACCAGGCCTTCCCCCCTGGGCCTGGACCCTTCCTCACTGAGCTCGAAAAGTCTACCCAGACCATCGTAGGCCAGCAGCGGGGCCCCCTCCCACAGGTGGCACCCTTTGGGGAACTCAGTGGACCCCTGAAGCCTGGCTCACCCTACCGGCCCCCAGCACCACGGGTCCCTGACCCCAGCTATATCTACGACGAGTTCTTGCAGCAGCGGCGGAGGCTGGTCAGCAAGCTGGACCTGGAGGAGCGCAGGCGGCGAGAGGCCCAGGAGAAAGGTCTGGCCTCCTTGGAGGAGGAGCTTAGCCGGGTGGGGGAAGCCTAGTGCCAACCGCCTGCCCACACAGTTCCCTGGTTTCCGTGTAGGAACCTAACACCTCTACTAAAGAGATAGACCCTGAGCCTCTGAGACCTGTCCTGCCCTGATACAAATTGTCCTATAAAGCCAAATCAAAGCTTGTCTGTAGAGACAGTCCTGCAGACATGTGTGATTAATAAATGATGAACAGAGGCTAATAAGACAGTTTTAAATATTAATAGTGAAGCATAACAGAGTCTACAGGCCAGTGACAGGGTGGGCCTGGGCCCCATGGGCTCAGTACCTGAGGCTGCCATCACCAACGATAGGCAGGCAGGCAGGCAGGCTTGGGGGGCAGCAGCTGGGACTGCCCCAGGCCAGGGC
>NW_003852442.1:19186-26078 GCF_000181295.1 Otolemur garnettii | reverse complement strand
GGCAGGTAAGCAAACCAGGTGCAGGGGCTGCCCCACCTGCACCTCTGGCCAGGATGGAGCAAGGGCTGACGGCTGTAGCAGACCCAATAAAGGGCTCCAGACCAGCTTTTCTCTTACTGGAAACTCAGGTCCAGTCTCGTGCTCAACTCCACCTCCTTCATCAGAGGCTGAGTTCAGGAAGTCTTTCCATGGTCTAGACTAGATTTAGGGCCCAACTGGGGCTTTTCTCCTAAACTTGCCTTCTAAAGGAGGAGAAGACACCCCAGTGCCCCTGTTTCAGGGGCATTATTCTCTGTGCTTTTGAGAGGATGAACCTGTGTGTGCCTGTTCCTTCCCAGCTGCTGGACCCAGATGGCCACAGCACGAAGGAACATGTGTGTACAGCCTTGTGCTGCCATGGACACAGCCCCAGGCCTGTGTGGTCCTTGCTAGGGGTCAGTGTTCCAAGGACTACTCAGCCATGTGGGGGCCACTGGAGCTGTGGATCCCATATGGCTGGGCAGTCCTCGGAACAAGGACTCACTGAGCCATGTGGGGCCCACTGATACCGTGGATCCTGGTACCTACTAGCCCTGAAAAGCCCTAGGGCCAGAGTTAAGGCAGGCTTTTGCCTGGGTGGTCACACACATGCCCCTGAGTGCACACCCACCCCACAGTCCAAGGCTCCACTGGCTGAGCACACCTCTTCTGCCACCAGGGTACTACTACGATCTGGACGACTCTTACGATGAGAGCGACGAGGAGGAGGTCAGGGCCCACCTGCGTTGCGTGGCTGAGCAGCCACCCCTTAAGCTGGACACATCCTCTGAGGTACTGGGCTCTCCCAGCTGCTGTGGCATGCTCTGGGCTGGGGTCTTGGTCCCCACCTCAGTGCCTGACTCTTGGCTTCCATTTCCCTGGCCGTCCCACCTTCGCGAGGTCCTGGCATGGTCTGACACCCCACCCACAGTTCCTCTGGGGGCCATCACGGAGTCAGCCGTGGTAATCTACAGATTAAGGACCCTAGGAGAGGGACCCCGAGACAGTGAAAACATACCACTGTCAGTGGCTTCAAACTCATTTGTTTTCTTTCCCAATCTAGAAGCTAGAGTTTTTGCAACTTTTTGGCTTGACCACCCAACAGCAGAAGGAGGAATTGGTGGCCCAGAAGCGGAGGAAGCGGCGGAGGATGCTGAGAGAGAGAAGCCCATCGCCTCCGGTGGTGCAGAGCAAGCGGCAGACACCTTCACCGAGACTGGCCCTGTCCACCCGCTACAGCCCAGATGAGATGAACAACAGCCCTAACTTCGAAGAGAAGAAGAAGTTCCTGACCATCTTCAACCTGACCCATATCAGCGCCGAGAAGAGGAGAGGTATGGCGTCACCTGGCCTTGCATAGGGTGGCGAGGAGGGGCTCACTGGGGTGGCCGCGGGGTTTTCATTCAGAAGCAGGTGGGGCCCATGGCCTTCAGGCAGGATATGGGAACACGCCATCCTGAGGCAGCGTCTCTGCCTTCTCACACCCACCCTGGTGGCTCTGACGTGGCATGTTCAGCCTGTTTGCTCTTGTTATATCCTGGGTGAACACAGACTCGAGGGTTTTCTTCTTGTGTGTAGAGCCTGTCTACAGCTGACTACAGCCCTGTCTCTCATTCACCTTCTAGTGCCCACCAGGCATATCTTTGAGCAGATGCTTTGGCAGTTCCGCCTGGAAGTGAGGGGAGGTGCCAGGGACCCCGGGTCTGCATGGTGTAGGCTTTTCCTCTTGCTGGACCACTGATGTGGTCCACTGGACTTTGTATTCTGATGGCAGGAGGGCTGGGGAAGGGGATATGGGCATGGCCTGTAGCCAAGGCAGCATACCCAGCACAGGCTGTGACTGGATGGCCTCCCCTGAGAGATGCTTCTAGGTAGATCAGTCTGGCCATCCACATCCATCTAGACCCTTTGGGCTAGACGCACACAGCAGGAGCTGTGCGGCAGCTGCACTTCTGCGGGTTTCTGCTTCCGTCTGCCCATCGTACACCACCATGGCGCCAAGACACTGACATTACCAGCTATGCCCTTCTTGTGCCTCTGGGTCCCTCAGACACCTGGCCAACTCCCTGGAGAGGCAGAGGAAAGCAAAACGTCCTTCTTGGTTCCCTGGTTACTTCAGCGTGTTTCTTCATTGGACCGTAGCAGTTTATTTTCCTGTTTTCACCAGTAGGTGGAGGTTCTGCTTTCCCTTTGAGGGTTGGTAACATGCTGGTCACCAGCACCAATCCCAGAAGCGTGCAGTTTTGTGTACACAAAGCATCTTTCTGCGTGGCCAAATTTCTAGAGGAAGCCATAGGCACCCTAGCTGCCTGTTTCATGAAGAAGGGCCTTGGAAACAGGGACACACTCCACGGGACATGCTGAGATTGTCGTGCCTTACCAGGACATGATACCACTTGTGGGATTGCACTTGAGTGCCTGGAGTGTGGGGAGAGAAGGCTCTGTTCAGAGGCCAGCCGTGGGCCTCTGGGGTTTCCTGTCTCTTAAGACTCTATCCTGCGAAGTCACCACAGAAGAGCCTGTTGCCTGTGTCTTAAGACTCTGTCCTGCCGAAGTCACCATAGAAGAGCTGTGATTACTGCACGATCAGCTGCTTTGGAATATGCCTGGACCATTACATAGCAAGGCCAAGAGGAATCTGGGCATGCTCGTCCCATCCTGTGGCACTTAATTTTGGTTTTTCTTGGTTTAAAGTGCTTGCACCTGCCTGTCAGAACTAGGCTAGAATCCCACTATCCTTCCCTCTCAAAAATGATACAACTGCCTCGTTAATCTCAGGCTGCTTTTCTCATAGACAAAGAGAAACTTGTTGAAATGCTCCGTGCCATGAAGCAGAAGGCACTGTCAGCAGCAATGGCAGACTCCTTGACAAACTCTCCGAGGGACAGTCCTGCTGTCTCCCTGAGCGGTAAGGGAAGGACAGCCCTGCCCACCATGCCGGGGACCACCCTATGGGCTGCCTGGGGTCAGAGGCCACCACTCAAGGTGTTCATCGTTGTGAATCTGACCTCCTGGAGACCTTTCTGTCCCTCTCATGCAAGTGTACAGTTCCCACACAGTGGGGACAGTTCTCAGGACACAGTGTAAGAGTCAGGAAGCAGGTTCAAAATTGAGGTGAGGGTCCCAGCTTCTGTAGAGCTCTGTGAGGTGGTCAGTGTGGTCATAACCATCATCCCTCTGCTGCGGCTCCAAGGCTTGTCTGAAGGTCAGTCCAGGGCTGCCCTGAACCACTGAGGTGCTGTCCCAGGAAGGACCTGCTCCAGCCTCATAGCGTGCAGCCTTGTCCATCACCAGCCTGCCTGCTGGCCCTGCTGTGGCCTCCTCTTCTTCCATCTCTGTCTCACCCTTTCTGCCGTGCAGGCCTTGCCAGCAGCTGCTTTCCCACCTCTGCTCTTCTTACGTCTCTGCCAGCACCGCTCTGCCCTACCAGATGAAGCAGGGCATCTTCACAGCCCATCTCTGCTCCCAGTCCTCACACGTGTTCTTTCTTGCCCAGTTGGACCGAAGCAACTTGCTTCTTCAGACTCTTTCTCCCCAGGTGCTTTCTTGGGGCACCTTTCAAGGATGGACTTGCTGCTGAACAGCCAGTGACTTCAGACTGTAGCTGTGTGCACAGGGTTACTTGTCCTTTAAGTCTTGTTTTGTACCAGGTCTTTGTTAAATGGAAGCGTTAGAGACCAGGGTTCACGTGCTGAACACTCAGCCTGTTAACTTGCAGGTTTTAACGTTTTCTTTCGCTTTCTGTCTCTAAAAGAACCAGCCACACAGCCAGCCTCTCCGGATACAGATAAGCCTGTTGCTACTTCCTTGTCTGATGTCCCAAAGGCCGTGGAGTCTGGGAAACTGGAACAGCTCCGGCCCCAGGAGCCAGCCCCTGCCAGTGGTGAGAAGGCCAGGCTGAGTGAGGCCCCCGGGGGCAAGAAGAGCCTGAGCATGCTTCATTACATCCGGGGCACTGCACCCAAGGACATTCCTGTGCCGTTGTCCCACAGCGTCAACGGGAAGAGCAAACCGTGGGAGCCCTTCATGGCAGAAGAGTTTGCACATCAGTTCCACGAGTCGGTGTTGCAGTCCACCCAGAAGGCCCTACAGAAGCATAAAGGTAATGAGGCTGCCCGTCCCCACTCGGCTCCCATGCTGCTAGAGCAGCTGGCTAATGGTCCTGAGCGCCAGCAGCTGCTCCGCCGAGGCTCTGGGCTCCCCCTACTGAGTCACGTGCGCAGGGATGGTGCCTCTGAAACCTCAGTGCCCGTGAGGCACCTGAGGATCGCATCAGGTACAGGCCTGTGGTGGGGCCAAGACTCTGCTCCCAGGAGGCTCCTGGTGACCCTGACCCTGCTGGTCTCTGGACCATACTCCCAACATGTGTAGCAAGTAGTACGGAGTTATATCAAATCCAGAAGTGGTGCCCTACTCTGTGCAGTCTTCAGCAAGAAGACTTCTAGAGTCTCCCACAGGACCTACCAGCCAGTCCTGTGGTCCTTTGTCTGGGCACCAGTGGGTGTCCACTACACCAGGCCTGGCAGCAGTTACAGAACTGTTGCCTTAGCTCCACAGCTGTCTTCAGATCCACTGAAGTTCAGAGAATGGGGGGGTCACTACATTTTATCCTACGAATCAAAAGTTGAAACTGATTAGAAAAGAATCCTCAACAACTGAGTAACTACTGAGGATGAATTACATAAATGTTTATGAACTCCAATAGCTAGGAGAAAATAATTTAGTTATGCCAAAACTGTTTGTTTGTTTTGTTTTGAGACAGAGTCTCAAGCTGTTGTGTCACAGCTCAAGCGATTCTCTTGCCTCAGCCTCCTAAGTAGCTGAGACTACAGGCACCTGCCACACTGCCCGGCTATGTGTTGTTGTAGTATTTGTCATTGTTTTAGCTGGCCTGGGCTGGATTCGACCCTACCAGCCTCGGTGTATGTGGCCAGTGCCCTACCCAGTGAGCAGGAGCGCTGCCCAAAAAACCATGTTTAAGTGTTTCTATTTTATCACAAGCCATAACAGCTGAATAAACAAACAGCGTTTTAAGGAGTATCCATCCCTTCACAGGGTGCTGCTGCCTTTTACCTGAGTAAACACTGTTGACAGGTAAAGTGACCCCTAAGAAGCAGAGGGGAGAACACCAGGCCACTGGTTTTAACAGTGATTGACAGACTCCCCCAAAATCAAGACAAGTGCTTGATGGGATTTTTATCATGAATTTATTTGAAAATCAGATTTTTCAAGACAGTTTGAAGATAGAGTTCCTTTCACAGGGGTAGCTGTCAGCAATGTTACATTAGCCTTACTGTGTGTTCTAATTCCATGAAACTCCAAAGAACAAAGCTTGAGTTGGCCCTGTGCAAAGTACCTTGAGTCCACGCAAATGAAACTGTGGGTGGCATTGCATTAGGTATTAGGAGTAGTCCACAGCATACAGGTGGCAGTATGTAGGTTACCTGCAACTACTATGCCATTTAACAGACTTGAGCGTCTTTGGGTTTTAGTATCCTGGAGGGTCCTGGAACTAATACAGCAAGCAAGGGACGAGTGGACTGTAGACTGCTTCTAGACGCATCCAGGAGCCCTCCCAGTCCTTTCCAGATGCACTTTACACAGTCTTTTCTGTGGCCTTAGGACATGTTTCCTGCCTTGTTTTATTCCTATTCGTTCCTCGTACACTAGACTGTCTCCTCACAATTTTGAAGTTACCCAGCCAGTTTGAGCCAAACCAGTCCATTAACTAAGCCTGCCTTGGGGGCTGCTGTGCCCTGAGACAGCAAAGACCCTGCTTAAACAGGTCACAGCAAAGCTGACTCCCAGCAGAGGGCAGAACCCCAGCTGTGCATTTCAGGGGAAGAGGGGAAAGTATTGGCTGAGGGCCAACTGTCCCCACCCTCACACACCAGGATGTGTGGGAGCTCAGTTTGTTGCTGTCCTGAGGCGGTTCTGGCGGCTCCCTCCTCTTCACGCTTCACCCTCTTGTCTGCCTAAAGACCAGCAGCCAGAGCTACCTCTGCAAACCACACCCATGTCCATACCCCCCACACTGTGACATGTGCCCTGTCCTCTCCTCACCAGGGAGCGTGGCTGTGCTGTCTGCAGAGCAGAACCACAAAGTTGACACATCCGTCCATTACAACATTCCTGAGCTACAGTCCTCCAGCCGGGTCTCTCTACCCCAGCACAACGGGCAGCAGGAGCCCCCCACAACAAGGAAGGGGTCCCCCACCCAGGAGATGGACCAGGACTCAGAAGATGACGATGAGGACGAGGATGGAGAAGAGGACGAAGAAGCCCCCCGGCGCAAGTGGCAAGGGATTGAGGCAGTTTTTGAAGCCTACCATGAACATATAGAAGGTAGGAGGGGGGTGGTGGGAGCAGGGCCTGTGGTCAGGAAGTTAAGTGACCGATGCGTGTAGGACTCTGCCAGCCTTGGTTTCCATGGCACCAGAACTTAGACTTCCTGGGGCACACTAGACACAAACCCCAGCGGATGAGAGGTCCCCAGGCTGGTGGTACTTTCTAAGCTCAGACCTCGAGCCGTTCTCACTGGGGACATCTAAGTACTGTGACACCAGCTGTGTGCACAGTCTGTCACTTCACATTATAGCCCAAACACAGGCCCTGCTCTCTGGGCTACATCTGAGACACTGTCAGTCCTGACATGCCTTGGCTTAGTACATGTAGCTGGAGCCCCAAACCCAGCCTGCCTCATGACTGGCCACCACCTCCCTCGCAGCCTCGCAGGTGTGACCAAACCCCCACCCCTGCACCACAGAGACAGCTCTGTGCCCGATGTGGCACTCAGTTTGCAGCTTCCTTTACCCCAGTTCACCTCTGGACAAGACTTTGCCAGAGAAGACAAAGCCTTTTTTTTTTTTTTTTT
>NW_003852442.1:17929-18871 GCF_000181295.1 Otolemur garnettii | reverse complement strand
AGGAAGTTCTCCTTATGAAGCAGGGCACAGGGTGGACTCAGGCACACAGCCCCACATCAGGGAGTGGGGTCATCAGGCACTCTAGAGTTGGGCCCTGTGTGTATAGCATGCTACCCCGTGCCTTGGATCCTCCAGAAGGTTCCAAAGGCCCCTCTGCGGCACAGCAAAGGTCTGCAAGCACTGCTGGGCCATCACTGCTGCTGCCTCCTGTGGTCGGTACCTTATCACAGAAGAGTTTCCAGCCTGGCCTGCTGGCTCAACCAATAATCTCAGCACTTGGGGAGGATTGCTTGAGCCTCAGGAGTTTGAAGCTACAGTGAGGTATGACCATACCACTGCATTCAAGTCTTTATTACATATTAAATGTGAAGATTTGCTGTCATCTCAAATACTTTGAAATGTTCAAATGGCATTTTTAAATTTTTTTTTTAGACAGAGTTTCACTCTACCCCAAGTGACAGCGTGCCATGGCATTGTCATAGCTCACAGCGACCCTGGGCTCAAGTGATCCTCTTGCCTCAGCCTCCAAGTAGCTGGGACTGCGGTATCCATAACACCCAGCTAGTTTTAGAGACAGGTTCTCACTCTTGCTCAGGCTGGTCTTGAACTCCCGAGCTCAAGTGATCCACCACCTCCCAGAGTACTGGGATTACAGGCGTGAGTCACTTTAAACCACAGAACCATCAACACCAACAAAATAGATGGCCATGTGGCCAGAACCAGGGTATAGGACCCTGCGCTCTGCTTCCTTCCCTCCCTCCCATAGAATCCTGACCTGCCCAGCACCTCCTACACACAAGGGAGGCAATACAGCAGAACCTCTGTAGTTGACCTCCCTACACTGAGCCCAGGAGTTTTGTTTTTTTGAGACAGTCTATGTTGCCCTT
The DNA here is from genome assembly GCF_000181295.1 of Otolemur garnettii. Taxonomy (NCBI): domain Eukaryota; kingdom Metazoa; phylum Chordata; class Mammalia; order Primates; family Galagidae; genus Otolemur; species Otolemur garnettii. The sequence continues at coordinate 17,984 of NW_003852442.1, read as the reverse complement.
GATGAAGTACTGTGAAGTTACGTGACCGATGCGTGTAGGACTCTGCCAGCCTTGG
>NW_003852442.1:15830-17588 GCF_000181295.1 Otolemur garnettii | reverse complement strand
TGTTACTTTGTCAAACATTTGGGCTCAAGTGATTCTCTGTCTTAGCCTCCCGAATAGCTGGGACTACAGGTGCCTGCTTTTAGAGACAGGGTCTCACAATGGCTGGTCTCAAACTCCAGAGCCCAGGCAGTCCACCTGTCTAAGCCTTTCAGAGTGCTAGAATTACAGGCATGAGCTACCTCCTGCACTCAGCCCAAAGTCATTCTTATGGTATCTTTTAGTGAAAGTGGAGATTTTATGGTACTAATTATATCTGTGTTTTCAATTTCTAAGTTTATTCTGAAAGACGTGTAACATTTCTTCCTCTCTGTAACTCTTAACCTGCCGTTTGATTCTTGCATTGGGTTGGGTCTTAGTGACATTTTATGAACTGTTGGTGCAATTCAAGGTACTGGGAGCATCATTGTCTGCAAAGACTGTGCAAATAGGGTAACTCACTGCTTCTCTTTTCAGAGCAAAATCTGGAGCGGCAGGTGTTGCAGACGCAGTGCAGACGGCTGGAGGCCCGGCACTGCAGCCTCAGCCTAACAGCTAAGCAGCTCTCCCTCAGCGTGGCGGTGAGTCCAAAGGAAGGGGAAGAGGAGGCTGTCTGAGTCTCACCATGTTGCCCTCAGTAGAATGCTGCTGTGGCATCACAGCTCACAGCAACCTCAAACTCTTGGCTTAAGCCATCAGATGCCTCCCAGTAGCTGGGACTCTAGCTGCCCACCACAACGCCCCGGCTGTTTCTTTGTTGGCATTCTTGTTTATTAGCAGGCCCGGGCTGGGTTCGAACACACTGGTTCAGTACAGGTGGTTGGCACCCTAACCACTCAGCTATAGGCACCGAGCCAGGAGGGGCATATCTTGAAATACATGGGGGTACTTTTCCTAACCGCTCAAGTTTGGGTTCAAAAGCCACCCATAAAGACAACTCTTAAGCGATCACAACTTACTTTCCTCAACCCTGACTTCCCCCCTTGAGACTGTATTTTTAACCTGCAGAATATCAGTCCTAGGAGAGCAGAGCTGCTCCTTACTTGTCCCTCCTGGAGAATTACTTGCTGCCTGTGCTGGTCTCCTACTGAGATTCGCCAAGGAGGGCAGAAGATGATCATATTGGAAAAGGAAAGCTGCTGAGGCAGCTGGATCACCTCCTGCCCGTCCCCCAGCTGTACCAGGGCCTCAATCCAAGAGGCTTTCTTGAGGGGGATGAGGAGGAGGCGGTCTCAGATCACTCCTAAAGTTTTTACATCTGTGAGTTCCAAGATTCAGTGGACACTGACTCTTCAAGTGCAGGGATTATGAGAATGTAGGGCACTGGGAGAACCAGTTCAAATTGTCCCCAGAGGCTACCCTCAGGGCATGGGAAGAGAGTATTTTCAAAGTGGAAGATTGGGCTTTCCACAAGGTGTCCAGTGCCCTCAGCATCACACACACTGCCTTGCAGACAAGATGAGTTTTAACAGGCATTTCCCTCTCCCCAGGAGTTGAGGAGCCAGAAACAGAAGATTGTCTCAGAACGGGAGCGGCTCCAGGCGGAACTGGACCACTTACGGAAGTGCCTTGCCTTGCCTGCAATGCATTGGCCTAGGGGCTACTTTAAGGGATATCCCAGGTGACGGTTTCCCTTGCACTAGGCTGAACCTATAGTATAGAAATATTATCTATTTTATTACCTTGAATATTTAATATTTTTCACTGGGAGGTTTGAAGCTTAAAAACTAAGAATGTGCCATGCATGAAGCAAAGGATTCCAGGCTCCAGAAAAGAAGAACG
>NW_003852442.1:12139-15230 GCF_000181295.1 Otolemur garnettii | reverse complement strand
AAAGGTGCTTCAGCCTTGTACTGTGTATATATATTAAAAAAACAAAAAGTTTTGTATGTTTTTATTACTTTAATTATTGTTATAAAAAGCCTGCCATTTTTAATATGTGGTTTGGGGGATTTTTGTTTGTTTTTTCCTGTTTGGGGGTTTTGTTTGTTCTGTTTTTGTTTTTCTGGGCAAAAAAAAAAAAAAACTTGCTTTTAGTGTTTGTACTGCTGCTGGTCAGGACATTAAAATATTGAAGTGTTTTTAAAAATTAAAGAAGAAGAAAAGTAAAAAAGAGCTTACCACTGGCGCCTATGCGATCACTTCATTTCTCATTTCAGCTGCACCAGAAACTGATGGAGAAGGCCATGGGTGACTTGCTTACCTCCCCTGCCCCCACATTTGACTCACTAATAGCAGACACAACCCGTTGCTATTAAGGAGGGGATGTTCTGTGGTGAGAACAAGATACAACCTGTGTGTGGCAATCACATGCACACTAAAAACTCTCGCAGGAGGTAAATGATTGCGAGCAGGTGCAGGGTAGAGGCTTTAGAAGAGCCTACAGGAGGGTCAATGGTGTCTGAGCTGAACTCCTCTTTTCGTACTTACTGTGACAAGCATGGGAATGGCCAGAACCTGGGCTCACCACACCAAGGTGAGGCAATGGGCAGGGCTGTCCTTGTTCCAGGCGGTGTTTAGCATCTCTTGCCCAAATGGGCCCTCACCAGAGGCCAACGCAGCAGCCTATCACTTACTGGTCTGGTTTGGGGGTGGGTGGCAGGCCTGGCCCCAGGCAGGGTGGATGACCTGTGTGGAGGGGCTGCGCATTGCTGTGACCAGTGGCTGAGCCCTCAGCCTTTGCTGTGCAGAACAGCTTGCTGGCAGCTGGCATTGTATTGCTTTATCAGCTCCGCACAGTTTGCTTTGTATGTCTGCCAAGAATCTTCCAGTTATTAGCAAACTCAGACAAATGTGCCGCCAGTATTATCAGCAGTCAACAAGCACCTTCCTCTCTGCAGAAGTGACTGGAGGAGCGCTCAGCAGCCTGTGCTGCAGCCCTGTCCTCCCCCGAGAGGCACAGAGGGCATGTTCCACAGGTGTCCAAGGGAGCTATGCAGCCAACCATCCGGCACAATCTCACTGACTTCCTATGTAAAACCTGCTTGCAGTTTCTAGTCTAAAAGCTTGAGAGTCACATCTTAGTAGGTCACTCCCAGGCCACCTCCCACATCACAGAAGAGGTCTGGACGCTTTTGCTAATGAGCTTTGGTCATGGCCTTCACTAAGTAGGAAAAAGTAGATCCAATAACAATGGAAAAGAAAAGCACAGCCTGTCCCTTTCCATCCAAGGGACTTGCCCTTGGTTCAGTTTTTGGTATGGGGTGAGTTCATGGCACGTGGGACAAACAACTTGTCACTACAGAGAGGGTGGCCCAGAGTGGGGGCTTGTCACTGAGCCAGCAATAACTTTCTCCCCTTCTGGGTGGAAACCACACCTGTACCCTGCCCTTGAGCTTCTCGACCACTCTGCCTGTGGAGATCTCTGAATATTCACACGTCCAAGAAATAATGACAATCAGAATACAAGCGCTTACAGAAACTAGTAAGGCAGTATGAACAAGAAAAAGGAAAAAAGTGCACCGAGGCATAGTTCCCAGCAATGGTTTCCCATCCAACACTTAGTTTTATAACATCTGAGGACACTTATTTTCCTATAATTATGAAAAGACACTGTAGCATCTAAATCTGTTTTTGGGCTTCACAAACATTAGATACGTGCCGTCTGAGCGTTCTGCTCAGCTTTTCCCCCTGCGTTTGAAAGCAAGTTGAGGGGTACGTCAGATGCGCTCTGGCAGCCGTGTGTCAGGGTTTGTGTGAAGCCCTCCGTCCTCTCAACTAGGAGTCTTCCTGTGCTACCTGGGAGGGACAGCTGCCATCTGTCCTCTGCAGAGGAATTCACCACACGTTCAGGGATGCCCCCAACACTAAATCTGCTTCCACGTTTAATCATATCTTTGAAACAAGTCTTTCTTTGTCTCATACGAGCAGAGCCAAAGCGGTGTGATAAAATATCATGCTCCAAATACGTCTCCTAACACTGTGACCAAGGTAGGATTTAACATTTCAGTCAGTCTATGCTCTGCTTTTACAGGAATCCAAACACCCGACTGACTGTACCGAAAGGACATTCAGAGCATTGCATGTAAAAGGAGCCCACACCTTCAGTAGCACAGAATTACAACACAAGACATCCTAAGCCTGTAGCAAAACGGTATTTTCCTGAAGTAGCTCAGAATACTGCCAAATCTCAGAAATAAAGCTGAATTGTAAACCCTTTTCCCTCTGAGCTGCACATTTAATTAAAGTGTAGGAAATTCCAGGGATCGCCACAAGGTGGAGCTGGCCAGCACAGCCTGTGTGTTACTCTTTCCAGTGTCTTAGCCACTTAGCAGCACTCTCTATACTCTCCAGTAACCCAGCTGTTGACTTTCTTACTACTAGCAGTCGCCTGTCCCCGACTTTTTGATCCAGTGCTTAACTTAAGAAAACTCCTTAACTCTGCCTTGACCTGAGGAAGACCATGCTAATCGGTTGTGTTACTGTGTGTGTGCCGTGTGCTTCATTGCTAGACGAGTAACCCATTCACGGGTGGAGGGAGGAACACCGGTGCCTCGGTCACTCTGGGGGCAGTTTAGATGCTGTGAAATTAAACCTGTTCTAAGTGTACTTGTTTGAATTAATTGTATTGTATTATTATTTGTTGAATGTAGTAATTAGGTATTTATGAATATATTGCTGTAATTTCTGACAACATCCAAAAAATAAAATCTTCCTAAATCATGTTAAGAGGAAAATCATTTTTACATTATAATGAGGCCTGAAAAGAAACGCTCAACCACCATGCGGGTCCACAGGTGAAACATGAAGGCAGACGTCACTGCACCACAGCTGATGAGGTTCAGACACAGTCACACAGGAATTCTGACCCTCCACAATAAAAAGCAGTTTCATTATAAAAGATCTCGCGGGTCCTGAGTAAGGTGAGCTGGAGAGGCAAGTCCTGTCCTCTGAAACCAGCCCTCTGAACAGCATGGTTTTTTTT
>NW_003852442.1:9148-11604 GCF_000181295.1 Otolemur garnettii | reverse complement strand
ACAACAGACCTTCCTGCTCACTGCATGATACTGGACAATCATCTCCCCATGTCAAGGTAATACAAGTTTGTAAGGCACCTAATGAATTCCAAAATGCTACACTAGAATAGTTAAATTTTTCTCTTACCAAAAACAAAATAATTTCTCCTGAGCCACACTGCGTGCAACAGAGTCCTTCCCCTGAACCTGTCAAGTACACTCCAGGTCTGACTTCCCTTCCCAGTGTTGTGCCTTAAGCTTCACTCACACGTCTGACACATGGGATTAGTCTTTCCCTGACTTTCTTCTTGATAAGCAGCCCAGAAAACCTCAGCCGTAGCAGCTGAGACACGACCCCCCAGCGCTCATCCGCAGGCTCCAGCTGGTTGCTGCACACCTCTCAGGTTACCAGATCTCAGCCACAGGCTCAGCCTTTCACTCGGGAGTTACACGGGACAAAAACCCAACAAAGTCAGATTTGGGTTGATTCCATTTTTATTGTGGATTGGAGCTTAGAGGATAAGCGCTGGTCAGCATCACTGGCTGCTCCATCTGCCACCCTCTGTGAGCACTCTCCCTGTAGGAGTCTAAATTTAGCCCAAGAGATCAGGATCAAAAAGGAGAAAAACCGCTATCAGGCACATCGCCGCTGTTACTGAACACCTAGCAGTCACTGATCGCCCACCGCGTGAGAGTTGTGCTGAGAGAAGAACTTGTCTACACCTTTCTTCTCTCTCCCATGAAAGAAAAGCTGACTTCTAGAAATAGATGTGGAAAGAACATGCCAGGGAGCTAAGTCGCGGTCAGTCCATCCCCTGAAAAGCATGTTTTTCAGTCAAGAATGTTTCTTGAGCTCCAGAACCGCGAGTACCTGTCGTGGCCTGAGCACTCACAGACCGCAGCAAGCCTCCTGCTGATGCATCCTCACCACTCATGAGCCTCTCTCTAGAAGTCCTGAGACTGGGAACTCTCGGAAGGTTGGAGGTTTGTGCGCAGTTTGTACATGTGATTGAGCGCCTGTGTGAGAAACTCCCCGCTGGTGTTGATCTCCATCAGGGTCAAGTTATCCAGCTAAAACAGAAGAAAATGGACAAAGTTGGCCAAGAAGTTTTTGATTTTGAGAAAAAGATAAACTCTACTGAATAAAAATAAGAAACCAGTAGTTCTTGTTTTTAAAGCAAGCTAGTAATCCTTGCTGGTAACAGCCTGGGCTGTGTGAAATTCTTCCGCAGGGAAGCCCCTGCAGGCAGACGTGCAGCACACAGTGTGCGGGCCGCAGGGAATCCCCTATAGGCAGACGTGCAGCACACAGTGTGCGGGCCGCAGGGAAGCCCCTGCAGGCAGACCATGCAGCACACAGTGTGCGGGCTGCAGTGAAGCCCCTATAGGCAGACGGTGCAGCACACAGTGTGCGGGCCGCAGTGAAGCCCCTATAGGCAGACCGTGCAGCACACAGTGTGCGGGCCGCAGGGAAGCCCCTGCAGGCAGACCATGCAGCACACAGTGTGCGGGCCGCAGTGAAGCCCCTGCAGGCAGACCGTGCAGCACACAGTGTGCGGGCCGCAGCGAAGCCCCTGCAGGCAGACCCTGCAGCACACAGTGTGCGGGCCGCAGGGAAGCCCCTGCAGGCAGACCCTGCATCACACAGTGTGCGGGCCGCAGCGAAGCCCCTGCAGGCAGACCATGCAGCACACAGTGTGCGGGCCGCAGCGAAGCCCCTGCAGGCAGACCATGCAGCACACAGTGTGCGGGCCGCAGCGAAGCCCCTGCAGGCAGACCGTGCAGCACATAGTGTGTGGGCCGCAGGCAGACCGTGCAGCACACAGTGTGCGGCCGTGAGCCAGCACCCACCTCGGCGTGCGCCTCCTGCTGTCTCACAAAGCTGTCAGCGGACACTCGGAGCTTGGCTATGCGAGTATCCCACACGTCCTTGACCAGGGTCCGGATCTCATCTGCTTTAGGGATGTTGTCTGAAGCGCTAAAGGAAACACAGTGGAATCAGGAAGTTTTTTATCAGCTCAGTTAAATGGAAGAAACACCAGACAGTGGCTTTTCTCAGGCAAAATACTCCAGCTATTCTAGACTCAGAAAATCTCTTTTGTTTTCAACTATAAGATGCCAGGACCTGCAGCAGTTAAGCTTAGTGCCCAGGACACTGGCAGGATCCACACTGAGTTACTCCGCTCGTGCTAATGACCCCACAGCAGGCTGTTGTCCAGAGTTCTGTTTACCTGAGAGATTCAGGTAGCAGAGAACCAGCTCCAACTTGGACATCCTCTCAGGATGACTGTTCTGTGCTATATAATCTCCATCTACAATGAACTTGTTTTGAGGGCTGGCTCAGAGGCCTTACGTTCCTCTTCCTTTACAGACTGCTAACCACTAACCCAGGCCCACAGCCCCCCAGAGAGGAAGAGTCCAGCTCATAGGCACTGTGCTTGGCACCTTACATGGTGTGTCCATCCTCACAAAGCCCC
>NW_003852442.1:6549-8977 GCF_000181295.1 Otolemur garnettii | reverse complement strand
CAGGCAATCTACCCGCCTCCAGACTGCTGGGATTACAGCCTATCCAACTCTTCAGATGAAAATAAGTTACAAAAATCACAGAAGAAACTTCAAATTAGCATAAAGTGAGCACAACTATACATAGCAAAATTCTGGGTCCAAAGTCCAATTCAGTGAGGACAACAGCAGAAAATGAAGACAAAAGCAGAAGTAAACGTTCTTCTCAGCCAAGCTAAGCTCTCTCTCCACCCGCCAGTTAGCTCATAATTAGTAGTGGCGTGTCCGGAGTACACCATTTAGTGTATTTTACTTATGAAGCAAACATCTAGATCTTGTGCTCTGAACAGCGGGTTAAAGAACAAAGGACCCAACTCCTTATCATCTGAACCGAAGAGCAAAAGTAAAACTAGGTCCCTTCGCCAAATGATTGTGAAACAAAGGTTTTGGTAGCAACTGCATATTTTATGATATATTAAACTCCAAAAACTAAACATAAACAGGCCTCCTCACCTGCCTAACACCAAATTCCTACCTCATCTGTTTCCAGATCCTCCCCCCCTTTCAAGCTACTGTCCCCACTGCCACAGAGCCCTTCCAGGGGCTCTATATCACCACAGAATCAATGCCACTGCTCCCCCAAATACACCAGCCCCTTCATACTCTGCACCTGAGCACAACCTCCTGCCTCGCTGCCCTCTCCCCTGCGATCCACCTCATGACTCCTGCCCGCCTCAAGCCTATGCTCCCAGCATACCTCCTCCATGAGCCCAGCTCTGGCACCAGCAAGCCTGCTGTAGCCCAGTGGACTCGCACTGCAATTTAACTACTGGCCAGCAGGTTCACATCTGCCCTCACCAAACCAGGACCTCAGGCCTGTGTGAGTGACCCCACTGTCTAGAAGTGCTGAGTGCGCTGTTGTCAGGTTTCACAGAGCAACGTGAGCTGCCGCCTCGTCCCAGTCCGAGCACGAGTCCCTGTTACATGACCAAAGTTTTCCTTTCAATCTGGCAATGCCATTCAGTGCGTCCCTTCCCACTTCGCTCTAGTAGGCAGCAGTGTGTCCTAATTTTTAGTTCTAGTCCTGTTCTTCAGCCCATCAATAATGAGATGTAATCACATTCTAAGTATCTCCCAAGCAAGATTATTGACTGGGCACCCATAGTTCAGTGGTTAGGGCACTGGCCGCATACACTGGAGCTGGCAGGTTCGAACCCAACCTGGGCTGCTAAACAGAATTATTCACATTTGCCTTCTCCCTTTATTGGTTTCACTCATTCATTCAACAAACATGAGCATGAGGGACCACACTGGGGCCATCACGCACCCAAGACACAGCCCCAGCCCAATTAGAACAGTGAGTGCATACACACATAATGGCACTGCGAAAAGATCAGAAAATCATGACTGTTCCAAACGCCATGGTGGTGGTCTACAGGACTGTCGAGAGAACATGTACCAGGAGAGATACACGTTATGCTAAAACAAAGGAGGTGAGCAGGAAGGGCGGGGGAACAGTGTGTGCAAAGCCATGACGCCTCGAACATGTTCAAAGAAGTGACAGAGGCCAGCATGAGCCTGAGCCCTACAGAACCAGAGGAAGAGCTGCAGAGAAGTGGGAAGGAGGGAGGGAAGGGCATCACCAGGCTGTGTGCACTGCTCGAACAGCACTCTCAGGACTGCAGATGACAACCTTGGAAAGGCTCTAAGGACTTCAGGCAGAATAGTCACAGGCCAGCTTTGCCTTTATAAGAGCACACTGACCGCAACGTAAGAATGAGTTAGATGCCACAGTGGGGTGTGTACGGATGCAGGCAAATGAGGAGTTTCCATAGCATGTTTTTGCCAGGAGTAGGATTTCTGTATAATACACAGGCAGAGGAAAATGTGAGCCCTCTGGTCCTCCTTGTGAAAGACACACCAGAACTCAAATCCACATACCCAAGGAGGAAAAGGAGTAAAGCTAAAGCTGGGCATTGGGGTGAAAACACATACATATAATAAAACATCAATTTTACAATTGCAAATTTTGAATTGCACACAAACTTTCTGGACACCCTCTGCTGGAGATGGTGGGGGCTAACGCTTGACTTCTGTCAAGTGAGGTTGAATGGGAAGAGCCGAGGGATTTACTGAGGGTAGAGAAAAAAGAAAATGTGAGACGAGACAGAGGAGGGAGGAGAGAAACAGGAGACAGAGACAGACACAGAGCAAGTCTGGAAAGCATGCACGCGGAGATGACCCCCCCGGGACCCATCAGAGAAATGGGGTGGCCAATGCTGCCGTTTACTACAGCAACAAGCAGGGACCCAGGAAGAAAGGACTGGGCTGTGAGTCCAGTCCTGAGTATGGACTTTAAGAAGTGAGATCTAGGCTCGACACCTGTACCTCAAACAGCTAAAGCACCAGCCACATACACCTGACCTGGCAAGTTCAAATCCAACCCGGGCCC
>NW_003852442.1:4087-6202 GCF_000181295.1 Otolemur garnettii | reverse complement strand
GATCTACTTACTGATTTAATAGGAGTTTGGTGAGTTCCATGTAGTATGGGCTAGGCATTGGGGTGAAAGTTTCTTCCTTTCGTTCACAATCCCTCATCTTTTCCAACTTCTCTGAAATTTAGAAATTGATACATTTTACCATCATTATAACCAATATATTTTCTAAACCTTCCAAATTAACAAACATCTGTATTACCTATTTGATGATTAGCAAACTATATGAAAAAACCTTTTGAGATAACACTTATGATTAACTTAAAAATTTCTCTCAAACAGAAATGTGAGTTATTGTAGGTGTTGCCTTGGCCTGCAGAGTGTTTCTACAAAGAATGTGTCAGAATCAGTTCTTTTTTTAGGGAAAGAGCAAAGTATTTTACCTTTGATGTAGTAAGTGATCAAAGCAATCGGTGACACAAGAAACATTCGTCTCAGCACTTTGGGAGGCCAAGGCAGGTGGTTTCCTTGAGGTCAGGAGTTCAAGACCAGCCTGAGCAAGAGCGAGACCCCATCGCTAAAAAGAGCAGGGCATTGTGGTGGGTGCCTGTAGTCCCATCTACTGGAGAGGCTAAGGTAAGAGAATCGCTTAAGCCCAAGAGCTTGAGGTTGCTGTGAGCTATGACACTATGGCACTCTACCAAGAGTGTCAAACTGAGACTTGGTCTGAAAAAAAATAATAAGGGGCCAGGCTCAGCTCCTACAGCTCAGCAGTTAGGGTGCTGGTCATATACACCAGGACTAGCAGGTTCAAACCCAGCCCAGGCCTGCTAAACAACAATGACAAGCTCAACAAAAAGAAACAGCCAGGCACTGTGGCAGGTGCCTATAGTGCCAGCTACCTGGGAGGCTGAGGCAAGAGAATCTCTTGAACCCAAGAGTTTGAGGCTGCTGTGAGCTATGATGCCATGGCACTTTACCCAGGGCAACAAAGTGAGACTCTGTCTCAAAAAAAAATAGAAAAAGAAAAAGAAACGTATGGATACCAAAGCCTTATTCAGAAAAGAAAAGGATACCTTACTAACTACAGCCACCCGAGCTTGGGGATGGTGTGACATCCCAGGAGCTACAGTGCCTGGCCCCTCATACTTGTTTTTAAAAAATCTAGAACAAGGCGGGGATGGAGAAAGATGGTGGATCAGAAGGATCATTCAACTGAGCTCTCCTAATATGACTGGGGAAAAAGAGAACCCGCCATACCTGGCGCAGGGACCTCACCTGGAGTCGTAGCTCAGAGAGCAGAGAGAGGAGATGGAGGATACAGCATGGGATCTGCAACAGTGGAAATCTTATACATCATCTCTGAGACAAGGCAATTGAAGCAAAGAAGGAAATAAGAAGGAAAAAGGAAGACAAGGAGGTGAATAAGAAGAAAGAACACGTGAGGAGGAACCAACAAAAAAACTCAAGCAGCATGAAAAACCAAACAGAACAACTCCCCCAAGGGACCACGAGGCAGCTACTGCAGAAGACTCCACCAATAAAGAATTAATGGACTTGAAAGAAAAGGAATTTAAAATATGGATAAGACAATAAAAGGAATGGACAAGAAAATGGAAAGGCAGAACCCAAAGTCAGATGAGAGATACACAGAATAGAGAAAAGAATTGGCGGAGCTGAAGGAAATGGAAGCGACAACCAGGGAATGTGAAGATGCGGTACAAAGTATCAAAGCAGGTGAGACCACGGAGAAGGAAGACCCTCAGAGCCAGAGGATAACGTTTTGCATTAACCCAGGTAGTTAAAGAGGCAGAAAAGAAGAGAGAAAAAGCAGAACAGGCGCTTAGAGAACTATGAGACTCCATGAAGTGTTCAAACATGAATCATAGGGATTCCTGAAGGGGGAAGAAGACTGTCGCAAAGGAATGGAAGCCCTACCGGAGACCATCATAAATGAAAACGTTCCAAATTTTACTAACTATCCTAACACACTTCTTTCAGATGGATATTGAACTCTGGGTCATCTCAACTCAAACAGAGCCTCTCCAAGACACACTGTAACGAAATTGTCCAAAGTCAAAATGAAAGAAAAAATTCTCGGCTCAGTGCCTGTGGCTCAAGCAGCTAAGGCTCTAGCCACATACCCCTGAGCTGGTGGGTTCGAATCCAGCCCAGGCACGC
>NW_003852442.1:0-2719 GCF_000181295.1 Otolemur garnettii | reverse complement strand
CGAACCTGCCACCTTAGGTGTATGTGGCTGGCGCCTTAGCCGCTTGAGCCACAGGCGCCGAACCTTGAACAGATATTTTTCCCCACAAGTCCAAACTCCCAGTCCACCCTTTCCCCTTCACATGGAGGTCTGAAGTTCTGCCCCCTGCAGAGCACAGAGTGGTTTTGTCCTGAGAGACCTGGGCATAGTGTGGACCGCCAACCACCAGGACGAAATCTGTGACTAATGGGGAAGAAAAAGGGTGTGGGAAGAAAGAGACACTAGGTGGAAGGAGGACCAGTCCCCTTATGACTATGCCCAGCCAGTGGTAGTACTGACCCTTGGTTTGGGCTGTGTCTGGCAGGACAGGATGCAGAACCCCTGGCTCTGACAGCACCCACAGCAGGAGAGTGGTTGCCCCATGTGGACTGAGTTTGGCAGACAGGGCTGGGCAGGATTTGCACTGCCAGAGACAATTGGAACCCGTGTCTGGGGCTGTCTACTCTGGGACATCTTGAAGTCGACCTTTGAAGTTCTATAGGGGAAAAGAACTGAAGGGTGGGGGCTGGGTGCCGCAGCTGTTTGTATCTCTTCACAGTCGAGATTTAAATCTAATAGGGTAGGAGATTTAAATCTAATAGGGTAGTTTCTTAGGATAGAGGAGAGGTTGGCTGATATCAAAACAGAGCTAGCCTATACTATCTCACCAAGGTCCTCAGAGTCTCCAGCCAAAGCTCTGAAAGGGGCCTTTGTAAGGTTGTAGGAGATAAGCCACAATTACAAAGCCTAAAGCTTTGGTAAGGGGCTATCTCTACTACCTGGGAACCCCAATTTAATCACCCTGCCAGTTCTAATAACCAAACAGTAGAAAATAAACATGGTGCGGACCCAAGAGAAGAACTCTGGCAACATGAATAACCAGAGTAGATCAAACCCCCACCCCAAGAAATGACAAAGAAGATACATAGAATAGCAGAAAAGACGGAAATTGAATTCCAAAGAGTAGTTCAAGAAATTAATGAATTCAAAGCCTAAGTCACCAAAGATAGGGACATAATGAGAAAAGAGATAGCAGAGCTCAAGGAAGCGAAAAAGTTAGTTGAGGGACTCCAAAATGCAGTAGAATCCCTCACTAAGAGAGTTGACCGGGCAGAAGAAAGGATCTCTGAAACTGAAGACAAAGCTTTTGAACATTCCCAAACACTCAAAGAAGCAGACAAATGGAGAGCAAAAACTGATCATTCCCTGAGAGAGTTGTGGGATCACTCCAAAAGATCAAACATTTGCCTTATAGGAATTCCCGAAAGAGAAAAGGATGGTCCTAAAGGAACAGATGCTCTACTCCAAGAGATTTTGGAGGAGAATTTCCCAAACATTGCAAGAGATTCAGAACTTCGGATAGCAGACAGTTTCAGAACCCCGGTAAGACTCAATCCAAATAAAGCATCTCCTAGACACATTGTGATTAACTTTGCCAAAGTTAAGATGAAGGAGAAAATTCTGCAAGCAGCCTACAAAGAGAGAAATATCAGAATAACTGCAGATGTCTCAGCCAAAACGTTTCAAGCCAGAAGAAAATGGTCATCAACCTTCAATCTCTTAAAACAAAGCAACTTCCAGCCCAGGATCCTCTATCCAGCTAAACTGAGTTTCATTTGCGATGGAGAAATCAAATACTTTTAACAACATAGACATGTTGAAGAATTCTGCCATAACTAAACCAGCTCTCCTGGATACTCTCAGACCCATCCTCCACAACGACCAGCACAATGCTGTAAATTCACCCAGAAATTTTTTGAACACAATCCAACTTCCACAGTGGTGAAAGGATTAAAAATGTTCACTGGATATCCGAAAATCATGACACCCAAAACACAACCAGGCTTATCAATTCTCTCAATTAATGTGAATGGTTTAAATTGTCCTCTAAAGTGGCATAGGCTGCCTGACTGGATACATAAACTCAGACTGGATTTCTGCTGTATAGACAAATCTCACTTTACCTTAAAGGATAAAAATAGACTCAGGGTGAAGGGATGGTCTTGTATAATACAGGCAAATGGAAACCAGAAAAAAGCAGGGGTTACAATTTTAGTAGCAGATACAATTGGCTTTAAACCAACAAAGATAAAGAAGGTCATTACATATTTGTCAAGGGAAACACCCAACATGAAGAGATTTCGATAATGAACATTTATGCACCCTACAAGAATGCTCCTCAATTCATAAAGCAGACCCTAATGGATATGAACAACTTGATATCCTCCTGCACTATAACAATTGGAGATTTAAACACCCCTTTGACAGTTTTGAATAGATCCTCCAAGAAGAAACTAAACAAAGAAATATTAGACTTAAACCTGACCCTAGAACAAATGGACCTTACAGACCTCTACAGAACATTTCACCCTAATAAAACTGAATATACATTCTTCTCATCAGCCCACAGTTCATCCTCCAAAATAGACCATATCCTAGGACACAAGTCTAACCTCTGCAAATTTGAAAGTATAGAAATTATTCCTTGTGTCTTCTCAGACCACCATGAAATAAAAGTTGAACTCAACAGCAATGGGAATCTCTATACTCAAACAAAGTCATGGAAGCTAAATAATCTTAGGCTGACTGATAGCTGGGTCAAAGACAAGATTAAGAAGGAAATCACCAGCTTGGTGCCTATGGCTCAAGTGCCTAAGGCGCCAGCCACATATATCTAAGGTGGTGGGTTCAAATCCAGCCT
>NW_003852441.1:13990699-13992998 GCF_000181295.1 Otolemur garnettii | reverse complement strand
GAAAGACATCTGGAGAACACTGATAGAACTAAAAATAGACCTGCCATTTGATCCTGCAATTCCTTTATTAAGTATATATCCAGAAGACCAAAAATTGAATTACAACAAAGATATTTGTATCAGAAAGTTTATTGCAGCCCAATTCATAATTGCTTGGTCATGGAAGAAGCCCAAATGCCCATCGACCCACAAATTGATCAATAAATTGTGGTGCATGTACACCTTGGAATACTATGCAGCCCTAAAAAAGGATGAAGACTTTACCTCCTTCATGTTTATATGGATGGAATTAGAAAATGTTCTTCTTATCAAAGTATCTCAAGAATGGAAGAAAAAGTATCCAGCCCTATTTTGAAATTAATTCATAGCTTTTATAAGAATGTCATAACCTAATTATAGCCTTAAAATATGGGAAGGGAGTGGAAGGGGTAGGTGAAGGGGGTAGATGGGGGGAGGAAGGGTGATTGTGGGGTCACCTGTATGGTTTATCTTACAAGGGTACAAGTGGATCTTTCTAAAAGCAGAGTATCGACATTTTAACTCAATAACTAAGAAAATGACATGAAGGTTATGTTAACCAGTTTGATGAGAGTATTTCAAAATGTATATGAAAACAGCACACTGTACCCCATGAGTGCATTAATGTACACAGTTATGCTATAAGAAATTTTTAAAAAATGTGAATGGCTTGAATTCCCCACTAAAGAGACACAGGCTAGATGACCAGATAAAAAAAGCACAAGCCAACTATATACTATCCTCAGGAAACACATATAACCTCTAAGGACAAAACAGGACTAGGGGTGAAGATTTGTAAATCAATATTTCAGGCAAATGTAAATTAGAAGAAAGGAGGGGGTTGCAATTTAATTTGCAGATACAAGTGTATTTAAAGGAACAAAAGTAAAGAAAGACAAACATGGACACTATATGATAATCAAAGAAACAACACAACAAGAATACATTTCATATGTATATATACATACATATATATGCAATTTAAATACTCCAAGATTTATCCAATGAACCCTATCTGGTCTGAACAATATGATATCCTACAGCACCAAAATAGTTAGAAACTTCAACACCCCACTGAAATAAATGGACAGATCCATTAAACGGAAACTAAACAAAGACACAAGGGACTTAAATAGAACCTGAGAATAATTGGCCTTAATACACATACACAGAACATACCATCCCAAAGCTAATGAATATATGTTTTTCTCATCAGCCCATGGGTCATAGATTATATTCTAGGGCCAAAATTGAACCTCAACAAAATTTTAAAAATAGAAATTATACTTTGTATCCTTTTAGAACATAAGGCAATAAAGGTAGAACTCAACTCCAACAAAAACCTTCATCCCACACAAAGTCATGAAAACTAAACAACTTTATGCAGAATGACATCAGGGTCAAAGAGGAGATAAGGAAGAAAATTATTAGATTCCTCAAACATAACAACAATGAAGCCACAAGCTATCAAAACCAGTGGGATACTGCAAAAGTAGTTCTAAGAGAGAAATTTATCACATTAGATGTCCACATCCAAAAAACAGAAAAAGCACACATCAACAACATAATGAATCATATCAAGGAAGTGGAAAAGGAAGAGCAATACAATATCAAACTTAGCAGAAGAAAAAAAATCAAAATTAAATCAGAAATAAATGAAAATGAAAACAAAAGAATCATTCAGAATATTAACAAAACAAAAAGCTGGTTCTTAGGAAAGATAAACAAAATCAATAAACCTCTGGCCAGATTAACTAGAAATAGAAAAGATCTCTACTTTAATCAGAAACAGCAAAGAGAGAATAACCACAGATCTCACAGAGATACAAGAGATTATCTCTAACTACTACAAGCAACTCTATGACCAGAAATTTGACAATGTGGAAGAAATAGACCAATACCTGGAATCACATAACTTCCCTAGACTTAACCAGAACAAATAGATCTCTTTAACAGATTAATATCAAGTATTAAAATTGAGAAAAAATTTAAAATCTCCTAACAAAAAACACCCTGGACCTCATGGCTCCACACCAGAATTCTATCAAAGCTTTGAAGAGGAGCTTGTACCTATACTGTAGAAACTATTACAAAACACTCAGAAGGAAGAAATGCTCCTCAGCATGTTCTACAAAACAAACATCACCCTGATGTTTGAACTCAAATACAGAAAAGGAACCAACAAAAGGGAAAACTGCAGACCAATTTTACTAGTGAATATTGATGCAAAAAAAGTTCCACAAAATCCTAGCAAATACCATACTGCTGCACATTAAAATAT
>NW_003852441.1:13989258-13990659 GCF_000181295.1 Otolemur garnettii | reverse complement strand
CAAGTTGGCTTTATCCCATGAATGCAATGGCTTAAATTGCACAAATCCATAAATGTATTTTGCCATATCAATAGAGGCAAAAACATAAACTATATGATCCTTTCAATAGATGCAGAAAAAGCATTTGAGAAAATTCTGCATCCTTTTCTGCTAAGGAGACTTAAGAAAATAGGCATAGATGGCACATTTCTTAAACTGACAGGTCATCTATGACAAATCCACAGCCAGTATCATACTGAATAGAGTAAAAATAAAAGCTTTCTCACTTAGAACTGGAACCAGACAAGGATGTCCACTATTGCCACTACTATTCAACATAATTCTGGAAGTTCTAGCCAATGTAATTAGACAAGAGAAGGATATCAGGGGCATCTAAATGGGGCCAAGGAGGTCAAACTCTCCCTCTGTGCCAATGATATGATCTTATACTTAGTAAGCCCAGAGACTCAACCACAAGACTCTTGGAAGTGTTTGAGAAATACAATAACATCTCAGGGTACAAAATCAGTGTCCACAAATCAGTAGTCTTTGTATGTGCTGGTAACAGTCAAGACTAGACACAAATCAAGGACACAATTCCCTTCGTGGTAACGTCAAATAAAATGAAATAGCTGGGAATATATCTAACAAAGGAGGTGAAAGATCTCTACAGAGAATTATGAAACTCTGAGAATAGAAATACCATAAAACATTAACAAATGCAAGAATATAACATGTCCTTGGCTGGGAAGAGTCAACATTGTTAAAATGCCTATAGTACCTAAAGCAATTGATAGATTTAACATAAAGGCAATTCTTTTAGATTTTTTTCTGAGACATAGTCTCACTATGTCACACTTGATAGAATGCTGTGTCGTCACAGCTCACAGCAACCTCAAACTCTTCAGCTTAAGCAATTCTCTTGCCTCAGCCTCCTAAGTAGCTGGGACTATAAGTGCCAGCCATAACACCTGGCTATGTTTTGGTTTAGTTATCATTGTTGGTTGGCAGGCCTAGGCTGGGTTCAAACCCTCCAGTGGTATGTGGCTGGCACCCTAGCTGCTGATCTAGTAGTGCTGAGCTAAGGCAATTCTTAGTAATAAAAACAAATCCAGAGTCATCACTTTATCAGATTTCAGATTATACTAGAAGTCCACCTGATCAAAATAGCACGGTATATTGGCACAAAAATAGACATATAGATCTCTGGAAGGAAATAGAAAATCTAGAAATGAAATCAGCCTCTTATAGCCATCTAATCTTCAATAAACCATATAAAAGCATGTACCGGGAAAAAGAATCTCTATTCAATAGATGGTGCTGGGAGAACTGGATAACCACATGTAAAACACTGAAATTGGACTCACACCTTTCACCACTTACAAAAATTGAGTCACAATGAATAAAAGGTTTTGGGGGGGG
>NW_003852441.1:13986745-13989156 GCF_000181295.1 Otolemur garnettii | reverse complement strand
CTACTCCTTTGAGCCACAGGTGCTGCCCTGAAGAATAAAAGTTCTATATTAAGACACAAAATAATACAAATCCTAGAAGAAAGCTTGGGAAAAACTCTTGCTGATACCTACCTATGGAAAGATTTTATGAAGAAGACTTCATTGGCAATTGTAACAGCAGCAAAAATAAACAAATGAGACTTAATTAAACTGAAAAGCCTCTGCACAGCTAAGGACACAACAATCAAAGCAAATAGCTTTCAGAATGGGGAAAAATATTGGCATGTTATGACTCTGACAAAGAGTAGATAACTAGGATCTATAGAGAACTTGAATTAATCAACAAAAGAAAGAGTAAACAATCCTATCTATCACTGGGCAAGAAACACGAACAGAACTTTCTCTGAGGAAGTCAGACAAATGGCTAACAAACATATAAAAAATTCTCATCATCCCTAATCATCAGAGAAATGCAAATCAAAACCACCCTGAGATATTTCACCCAACCCCAGTGAGAATAGCCCACATCACAAAATCCCAAAGTTGCAGATGCTGGCACAGTTGTGGAGAGAAAGGGAATTGTGGAGACTGAGCACCAGGCTTGTAAGAGCGGTCACTGGTTCTTGAGGGAGGAACTGGGAATGAGACAATCTCCCAGCTGGCACAGAGATGTCTTGTAGCCCAGAGACCAGCCCTCCAGCAACTGAATGCTTTAAGGAGATAAAATCCGTGGCTCGTTACCAAGCAGTGTTATACTGTGAACCAGGTGTCTTCAAACTATGGCCCATGGGCCACATGCAGCCCACCTAGGACATTATCCGGCCCACCAGGTGTTTTTGCCACCACTGCCTGTCCTGCTTAGTAGCCAACTCGTCCCTGGGGCCGTAGTCCAGCCCTCCAATGGTCTGAGGGACAGTGAACTGGCCACCTGTTTAAAAAGTTTGAGGACCCCTGCATGCACCAGGGTGGGAGTTGAACCTGTGGGGAAAGAGCACGTAGCAATCATTAAGCATGTAGCTCCTGTATGTGAGCCCCCACACTGTTGTATACTGTTTCAATAAGAGGCCATGACAGAGGTTACTCAAGGCTTCCCTGCACCTATGGGAAGTCCACCTCTTGCAAGCATTGTAAGTATAATCCATGTCCCAGCTGTTTCCAGGGGTGCCACAATGGCACGGACAAAGGTTACGGGGGTATAGTGCCACCAACAGGGAATACTATTACACTTCTGGTTAGATTACAAACTAATATAGCCTCTTTGGAAAGAAATATGTAAAATCCTCAAAGAACTTAAAATAGACCTTCCATTTGATCCCACAATCCCATCACTAGGTATCTACCCAGAAGAAAAAGAAATAATTTTATCATAAGCACATTTGCACTACAATGTTTATGGCAGCTCAATTTATAATCAGCAAGAAGTGGGATCAAATCAAGTGCCCATCAACCCAGGAATGGGTTAATAAACTGTGGTATATGTATACCATAGAATACTATTCAGCCATAAAGAAGATGGAGACTACATCTTATGTATTAAGCTGGAAGGAGTTAAAGAACATTCTCCTTACTGAATTATCACAAGAATGGAAAAGCAAGTATCCAATATACTCAATACTAATATGAAGCCAGTAAATGAAAAAATACATGCCCACACAAGAGAAAAACTCAATTAAATTCAAGTGGGCGAAGGAAGGGGGAAGTAGGAGGAAGGGGGGGGTGTGCACTCATCCTATAAGCACAATGTAAGGGTATATAGCACACCTCCTGTGGGAGGGGCATAACTATAACTTGGACTTTACCTAACAAATGCAAACAATGTAACCTAATCATTTGTACCCTCATGTTAAGCTGAAAATAAAAGAAGAAGAAGAAGAAGGAGAAGCATTGCAGGCAGGGTGGATAAGAGCATCCTACAACTTCCTGCTTTGCCAACTCTAAGGAGCGCCTCACCTTGGGGGAGACTCAAAAAATCCTTGCTCCTTTGCTGGGAAACCCCATATCAATACAAAAAGGGGACTGGGATGAGAAGATTTATGGTTCATGTTAACCATCCCAGATATGGGAGTTGCTGCGTATGGGGGTGAGTGTATGTTTCCTGAAAAGCATCCCCTCACAATGCTGGATGTGCCTTTCTGTATACCCAAATCTGTTCAATTCCATACCTGACACATATAACTCTTCCATTCTGGCAGAAAATAGCACAGCTTTTTTTGGCCCCATAACTAGAGACCTTCCACCCCTAGCCTCCTCCAATTTAAACTGCTTAAATCTCACCATGACAGGAAACTCTGTAGGCTTTTTTTTTTTTTTTATTGAATGGTAACTGTGTACATTGATGCACTTTGGGGGTACAGTGTGTTGTTTTCATACACAATCCAAGACACTTCCATCAAACTGGTTAACATAGCCTTCATGTAACTTTCTTAGTTATT
>NW_003852441.1:13974232-13986355 GCF_000181295.1 Otolemur garnettii | reverse complement strand
GGTTGTCTGGGAATATACCTAATAAAGGAATTGCAGGGTCAAATGGCAGGTCTATTTTTAGTTCTCTAAGTGTTCTCCAGATGTCTTTCCAAAAGGAACGTACTAGTTTACATTCCCACCAGCAAAACCAGAGATGCTGGCGTGGATGTGGAGAAAAGGGAACTCTGTAGGCTTTATAAAGCCTGATCTCTGTGCCCTCGAATCAACTTTTCCCTTATCTGCTTCCTTTTGAACCCATCCCAGAATATTCTTCCTCTGTGGCCATTCCATCTATCTATACCTGTACGCTAACCATTCTGGTCTTTCCCCCCAAGTTTTTCTCACCCCCCAAGTTTCCTTTATGAATGACTCCTCCCTAATTCAGACCCTGATATATCCCCCTACTTCCAGGAAAAAAAGAGACATTATCCTCTCTGTACTCCTGAGGGCAGGCATAGTGGCTGAAATTAGTACAGACATTGCAGATATTAATACATCAACTCATTTTGACCACCAACTTTCCATAGAACTTAACAAAGACATGGAAAGAGTAGTAGACTCTTTAGTCACCCTACAATCCAGAATTTATTCTTAGCTACAATAGTATGCCAAAATCACTGAGCCTTGGATTTAATTACAGCAGAAAAAGGGGGCACATTTATTTTGGGGGGAGAAGAATGTTGCTTCTCTGTTACCCAGTCAGAAATAATCATGGGCAAAGTAAAGGAACTCAGCAAATGGATCTTGAATCATCTAATCCTTGGTCCTTATTTGATTCCTGGACTCCTTGGTTATTTCCTATCTCAGGACCACTAATCATGATTTTTCTCATTCTCAGCTCTGGACCAGTAATCCTCTGCCTTAACTCTCAATTTATTGACCAGCCAGTCATCTGGAAAACAACCTCTCAAATCTTCGCCCTGCATGGATAGCAACCAGTTCAAACTGAAAGCCCAAGAATGTTCCTGTAAACACCACTCCCTTCCCTCTCCCATTTTCCATTTTCCTTTTTTCCTTACAGGTAATTTACATCACCCCTAATCCGAAGGAAGCAGTCAAAGAGACACCACATCCATTCCCGCCTCCTTATACTAAACTAAAAAGACCAGGATGGGTGGCTCAAGGAGTAGGGTGCTGGCCCCATATACCAGAGTGAGGGTTCAAACCTGACCCCAGCCAAAAACTGCAACTACAACAACAACAAAAAGACCAGAATGATAGTCAAATGGAGGGACCTGCCCAAATAGGATGTCCCACCCAGAGAAGGGAGAACATACCCAGCACTACCTTTATCATCCCTTAAAATCCCCATCCACCTTAACCCACATGCTGACTTCCTTCTCAAGCGCAGCTCACCCACATCTGGGTGGAATAAAGGCTGACATTGCCCACACAGAACCTGGACTCCATTTCCCTTTTCTGAACATTTCAGAATAATCTTTTATTTTCGGTATTTGACCTCTCACCCATGTCTTTCTACATCTCTTTCTTTCCCTTAATTACTGGTTCCTTTCGCCTTATTTTCAAACCCAGAAAAAGGGGGAAAGAAGATTATCTACAAAGTCTCAGTTGAGTTTTTCTAAGTTTGAGAAAGGAAATTTGCAATGTTAAAGGAGTTAGGTGATTGACTTAACTAAGATTTCATTCAAACATTGGGATAGTGCAATTGCATTTGATCTCTCAGTGACAGAGAAACCATGGAATACACAGGGGGTCCCATTTTAGGATAGATAGGAGACAGATAGGAGAGGGAAAGAGAAGTAACAAAAATTCAGGGAGAGCCGAGTAAGTGGCTCTGGTGTTATTAAAATCGGTTTGCTTACCTATAACAGAGAGAGATTTACCTGAGGTTCAACCATCCTGTTGTGAGGAAATTGAACTTGTTCCTTAGCTGGGGTCTGTCCATCAAACTGAAGTAGTCCTAGAGGGTCCATAGATGTGGAAGATGCCAGCTCAGAGGGGAACCACCAGCTTTGGCTGCAATCTTTGTTCCGTGGTGCATTTCTCTCCAGAGACACAGCTGACTGCAAAGGAAGCAAGGTGCATCCCCCAGAGCAGGGTACATTCTTGCTGTCCTAATGCCTGAGCTTCCAGAGCAACTCTGTCATTGCAAAATGTCTACTGTAGTGGTAACCACCATTTGAAAATATTCTTTCTGGTCCCAGGGCCTGTTGTTGGCCTGTCTCTTCTCCCCTGAGTCTCTGTCTCCATCTGGTTATCAAACATCATTGAAGGCCAGGTTTGGAATTCCACTTGTGAAGTCTGAGGCTCATTTACAAATTTTGGAATTTATGCCAAGTATTAGGAACCAACTGGGAGATGAAATGCACTGCTAAGATAGATTGTCCCTCCCTAGCATCAGGATCTGAATCAGGAAGGAGTCAAAAGAGACACCTTATGTGGAAAGGGAAGACAGTAGACAGCAAGCAGAATGTGAGAAGTTTAGGTATAGAGTCTAGGCCAGGATCTTCAAGGAGAGGAGGCCAGTCCAGGGATTAAGGATAGGCCTTACTTTAAAGGATCAGAGTTGAGTCTGACTAGAAGTCAGCCCCCTGACGCAGATTCAAGGGATTTTTATTAGCATAGTTGGAATGTGGGAGAGGGTCATGAGAGGTGAGGGGAGTATTCCCCAGAAGGTGTTAATTTTATACCTAGGACTTATCTCTAGTGCCAGCTTGGACAAGGGTAGGAGATTCTGATGTTTCCCAGGAGCACCAGCCTGGCCTTGAAGCATTCCAAAAGGCCGGGAAAAGGATTGCTATGACTGTGCCATTTGGTCTCTAACCTGCTTTCTAGCTGCCCTCCAGGATGGCACCCCCTCTCAGGGTTGTGAGGATTTACAGGAATGTGGAAAGACGGCTGTTGTGATTATACTATTTGGTTGCTGGCCTGCTTTCTTTCCCTACCTTTCTCCCAAACAGCTGTACTCTTGTCAGTGTTGTAAGGATTTCTTCCCCACAAAATGTAGGTGAGAAAGCCCAGGTTAGACAGGGAAAAGAAAACATGCACTCAGACAGTGCCCTCTACCCTTGCAACTTCTCTAAGGGGGAGTATAGGGGCTGGAGAAGAGGCGCACTCTCTGGCAGGTGGGGATCATGGCTGTAACTAGAGTGGATGTCAGGGAAGAGAAATTAGGGTGGAGGTTGGGATTGGCCAGCAGAGGCGGAGTAGGATTTATTTTCTTCCAGACCAAGAGGTCCATAAGGAGGAGAGGGAACAGGAGTGGTCGGAGTGGGCAGTCATCAGCTGGGTCAAAGGATGTAATTTCTAGAGGGTTTGGGGGTGTTTGGACTGGGTGGAAGATGGAGAAGATTAGCAGGAAAAATGAAAAAGGAAGATGTGAGAAGGAGAAGAGGAGGCACAAAGAGACTGGTGCATTCTGAGGGTGAAAAAGATCTGAATATAGGGGCTTTAAACCATTTTTTGTTTTGCCTGCAGCATTGTCAAGGTCTGTTAAAATATTGAAGTTGAAAATTTTATTTCCTGGCTACTGAGATTGATTGTCCAATTTATATTCAGGCCAAATTTTGTCACAATAATAAAGTAAGCATTTACGGCAGAGATTTAGAGTGAGGCCAGGGGCCTGTGAATTTCAGAGGAGGTAACTGAAGGGTGTCCTCTTGGGGGTATTTGACTGGGAATTTCCCATTGACAGGGTGGGTGAATCAACTAGAGGGCCCCCAGCACTGAGGAGAAAGGAGCAGAGCAGGAAGAAGGCAAGAACCCTTTCCTTCTACTGATGACAGGTAGTTGCCAGTCAGGTGTCCCAGAGATGTTCTGCTAACTGAAGGCCAGTGCCTTAGAAGATCTTTTGACTGCACCCAGATTTTTGGACCATCCTGGACTGTGGAAAAATTGTACAATCAGACCTTGAATTGGGAAAAGGGAAAGCCCAGAAGGAAATCTTTCCCAGAAATAGATGCATGGCAGTGTGGATGTAGAGCAGGTAGGGGGACAAGTGGTTGCCAGTCCCAGCATCTGGTGTTATTGATCCATCCTCAGTCAGGAGGGGGTCACAAGGTAGGAAGAGGGGTAAGAAGTGGCAGACAGGCTCCAAGGAGGAAAGGAGGATAACGGAAAGGAAAGCCTTGGTGTCACCCTTAGAGGCTGCTGTCTGCATACTGAAGGGGAGGTGTGTGTCCTTCAGGCCATACCAGGGAGTGCCCTACTCAGTAGCCATCAACTGAGCACTCTCCTCTTTCAAGTGGACAGACACCAAGGCGGGAAGGAGAGATGGGAAAGGGGGAGTGGGAGACTCCTGGACTTACCCTCCCAGGTGTTAGGCACAGATGATAGGTAAAAACTGAAAGGAGAGGACCAGAACACTCAAGAACAAAGTGTAACAAAGGCGGTAATATGTATTTTGACACTTGGGTGCAAGTGAGTGAAGATCTAAAGGATGTTAGCAGGGTTTAGGGAGCAAAGCAGGTCTTTCATAGCTGGCTGAGGGGTAGCTGGGTTCTATCAAGGACCATCAAACTGTTGTTCTTATCAGGGCATCAAAGATGTTATCTTATTATCAAGACTACCCTGGCAGGCTCTTCTTATCAGAGTGTCAGAGGCTTGCAGTGTCAGCATATTTCTCATAGGTCTGTAATTGAGGCAGTGCAAGGACATGAAGAGACTGAAGCATGTCTCCCTTACCTGAGTTATGATCACCTGTCACAGAGTCTCACCGAATGGCTTTTCAGCTCAACACAGGGCTAGCTTGGCCAACCTAACAAGGCCTTGCAAGTTAAAGGACTTGCCCCAGACTACAAAGCCGCGAAAGGCAGAACTGTACCATCTGACTCCAAATCCCACGTTCCTTCCCTCTGAATCCTGCCAACCTAGAACTTAACAGGGTGGACTAGAAGAGGAAGGGCCCTTGGACACTGACCTGCGCTGTGATCTGACCAGGTCTCCTTGCTTCTCTGGGCCTCCACACCCCTTTCCACTGGCCTTCAATGTTGGCATGCTAAAAATTGACACTTTAGTCCAGGATTCCCAGAGTCCATGTCAGATAGCTTAGAGGTACAAAGGGTCACATGTTCGTGCCCACAGGTCAGAAACACTCCAGGACAACTGTGGGCTAGTGAGTGGGCAGCTAAGAATTCTGCGTGGCTGGGGTGGTAGCCAGGGATGTGCACTGGGGAAGACTCCCTCTGCCTGGCCTTGGCCTCCAGACATGGAGTCTCTCACATATTTACAATTCTAGGGACCTCCTATGATGTAATAAAAGATAAATAATGTATTAGGTCTTTGCTTCCAATTCCTGACACATAACTCCTAAAATCCCTGGACTCACCAAAGCAACAAGTCTTCTGCACACTACTGAGATGTCTGGGGGTTAGCGGCCCCCAGATGGCTTCAGGATGGAGGCTGGTCATCAAAAATCGCAAGGAAGGATTAAAGGGTTGGAACTTTCACCCCACCTCACAACCTCCAGGGAGGGGAGAGGGGCTGAAGGTTGAGTTGATCACCCATGGCCAGTGATTTAATCAGTCCTGCCTATGATGTAAAGCTTCTGTACAAACCCCTATAGTTTCATTTGTTTGGGGTCTGGAGAGCTTCCAGGTAGTGAACACATAGATGTGCATGGAGGAGGGGTGTGCCCAGAGAGGGCAAGCAAGCTCTGCACCCCTCCCCCCAGGGAATCCTTACCCCATCACACATCCCTTCCATTCGGCTGTTCCTGAGTGAGATCCTTATCACAAATCGATTATAGTAAGTAAAATACTGCCCTGAGTCGTGTGAGTTGCTCTAGCAAAATATTGAATATAAAGGTGGCTATGGGAACCCCTGAAATTGTCATCAAGTCAGAAGTGTAACTGCTCTGGAAACCCCATTTGTAACTCACATCTAAAGTGAGGGCAGTTTTGTGAGACTAAGCCTTAAACCTTCTCAACAGGGTCTGATGCCAACTCCAAGCAGTTGGTGTCGGAAGTGGATTCAACTGTGGCACCTTTGGCTGGTGTTCAGAGCATTGGGGTCAGAACTGGTTGATAGGGAAAAAAAACAGCCCCCACACTCCTCCCTTAGGACATTCCTCGGGGGTCTCAGGGTCCTTCATGGAGCACTCAGACCCCTCTGGTCATCCTGGATTTTGGCACAGGGCTTTGTCCCTCAGGTAAGTCTGATGCTAGAATGTCCCACAATGTGTTCATGTGCCATAAGTAAAACTAATACTTATCCAATGTATTTAATGACTACTAAGAGCTTTTGCTGAATTTGAGCCTCTTGGCAAACCTATGATGTCCCAGTTAGCAGATAAGCAAACGATGCTCAAAAAAGGTGAATCAGCCAACAAGGAGTAGGTGTCCATGTAAGCCATAGGCAGGAGCCTGGACTCCGCCAGGCCAGGTCAAATCAGGGCATCTCCAAAAACTGCTGGTTCTTTTTATCAGACAGGAGCAAACAAGTTGGTAATGTCATACCTCAATGTGGAGACCGCAACCTCTGCTGAGTTTACAAAACAGGAAGAAGTGTTGGCTTTGCAGTGATGGGGGAAAAAGGGGACTCTTTCGCTTTCCAGTAAAGTATTTACTAGCTGAGAACCAAGCTGCTCACAAAACAGACAGCCCCCTGGCCTGGGGCACACTTCTCAGGGCTACTCAAAGCATGGCAGGATAAGCAATGGGGCTCAGAAAGCCTCCAAAACCATGAAAGGCTGGGAAGGATGCTTCCTGGGCTCCTTCTCATGTTTCCCAACAAGGAGCTGCCCTGGCAGACACAGGGGCCCCATCCATCCTGATAAGTGTTAGTTTTATTTATGGCACATGAACCTGGCCTCAGAGATTGAGCCACATGCCAGGAAACTGTGCACCCTGGCTCTGCAGGCAGGCCCTGGGTGATAGGCAGGCAGCTATCTGCATGTTTGTTTGTTTGTTGAGGCAGAGTATCACTTTGTTACCTTCAGTAGAGTGCCATGGCATTGTAGCTCACATCAACCTTAAATTCTTGGGCTCATGTGATTCTCCTGTCTCAGCCTCCTGAGTAGCTAGGACTATAGGTGCCCGCCACAACACCCAGCTATTTTTGAGGAAGGGGTCTCACTCTTGCTCAGGCTGGACTCTAACTCCTGAGCTCAGCCAATCCACCTGCCTTGGCCTCCCAGAGTGCTAGCATTACAGCCATGAGCCATTGCTCTGACCTCAGCTATCTGCATGAAGATGTGTGTCTATGTGTCTACACATGCTGCCGCCTGTGCCCCCAGCCTGCCTGTGGGTACTGCCTCCCTAGATATCCAGCTCTAAGTCTCTGCTCTACTGTGACTGTACTAGGACACCACCCTCCCCTGGCCAAACCCCCATGGGTTTCCCCTGGGTGACTTTTTCTTCCTGCTCTAGCTGGCCCTGGGCTGTTTTCACTGGTTGGTATCCCAGGGCCAGGAAAGATCTGAAGAGACCCTGCGAGCCTCACTGCCTTTCCTCTTCCAGCCTACCTCCTGCCAGCCCTGCAGCCCAAAGATTAATCCCAGAAGTCTGGGGCCCAAGAGAAGGAAGACTCTGAGGAACACAGAACCATGAGAGTCACCCACACCCTATCCCCTGCCCTCCCATCCCCACTCCCATCACCCCGCCTGCTGAGCCCTGGGCCTGCCCCCTGCACCCACATGTAACCTGACTTCTTCCAGCATTCCCCAGTCCTCTCCAGGACTTTCATACCTTTTCCTAACACGCCCCTTCCCCTCACCCCTGCCAACATCATCTACTGGCAGATGCCCTGGGGCTTACACAACTGGTGTGAATGCTGAAGAATTTACCAAGCCCAGAGTAATGACCCCAATGGGAGTCTCACAATGGGAGATGGTAGAGCCAAGGCAAAGGAGACCACTGTTCTTTACCTAACCAACAACCCTCCTCACCCATCCACCTGAACATCCCCCAGTGACCTACTCTGGACCAGACATGTCCAGCAGAGCCCAGAGGCGGCTGGGCTATTACCTGGACCTACTGAAGAAGGAGGAGCTGAAGGAGTTCCAGCTTCATCTGTCCAGTGACGTACCCTTTGGGGGCCCTTCCAGTGCAGTGACAGTTCCACCAGAGAAGATGAGTGGCATGGAGGTGGCCTCATTCCTAGTGGCTCAGTATGGGCAGCAGCAGGCCTGGGACCTGGCCCTGCACACCTGGGGGCAGATGGGCCTGAGCTCACTCCATGCTCAGGCCCAGGCAGAGGTGGGCTTGTTGTCAGGTGAGTGGACAAAGGGCCCCTCTGTCTGCTGTACTCCTCCTGGAGCCCGTTCCTCCCCCCTGGGGTCTCACCACTTCCACTGCACCCTCCCTGCCAGGTCTGCTGCAGAGCAATGACTTGGGACCAACCTGACAAAGAATAAGCTGGAGCTGGGGGCCCTTGTTGGGTCCCAGAGCCCCACACCTTCTTCTATTCAAGTGCATCTCCCCAACCCTTGTGGTCCTCACCATGCCTGGGAGGGAGATGCAAAGACATCCAGAAGGGTGCCAGGAAGGGTGGGGATGGACTTCAGACCCAGCTCCCAGGCAGAGCATTTTCCTGGCAGGCAGTGATGGGCACAGACTCAGGCAGAGGCAGGTTTCAGTCCTAGCACTGCCACCCTGAGCAAATCACTTCAGTGCTCTCTACCTCTATTTCTTCATCTATAAAATGGGAGAGTAAGAACCCACCTCCTTGGGTTGTGTGAGGGAGCCCATGAAAAGTTACCCTGGTAAACATTCAGCACAGAGTCTGACACTTAAAAATGCTCAATAAGTAGTAGCTCTTCCTGCTATTGCTACTGCTGCTGCTGCTGTTATAATTACCATTAACAACTCTGAGAGGCAGAAGCCTTAGCCCCAAATGTGAGAGGGATAGTGACATACACAGGGAGTGGAGTCAGAACAAGGACAGATATGCAAGTTTCCTGACTCCCAAACCAGCAGTGTCCATCAGAGCCCCATTCTTCAGATGAGCCCATGGAAGAGATTGTGGAGGGCTGCAATGGGTTCCCTGGCTTCTCCTGACCTCTCTTGGCTGAGACCAGATTTCTGCTTAATATGAAGATCCCTGGCCTCATTCTCCTGGCTTCTGCCCCTGCCCCTCTGACATATCTTCAACGTTTCTGTCTCCTTCCTGTAGTAGACAACTTCCCATCCCTCTGCTCTCCACATGTACCCAACCTGGAGTCCCACAGCCAGCACCTCCCACCCCTACTGCCAAGCTGAAGAAGTTCCCAGACATTGAAATCTTTCCATTAATGCAACACCTCTGGGACTTAGGAAGAAAAGGGATATTTAAATCTAAACACCCATGGAAAGATAAGTCTTGCTGAGCTGGGCTGGGAGCCCTGGGTAGGGCTGTGCATGAGCCAGTGGATCTCCAGATGGGTGAGTGTGTAGCTACACGGGGACCTGGAAGAGAGGACAGCCGAGGAAGTGTGCAGGAGCCAGGGTGGGGTGTTAAGAGGCAGTAGTCCTCAAAATATCTTTCAGGGACCTGCCAATGCTGAGATTTTACCCCCTCCCCATTTGACAGATAGGGAAACTGAGACCCATGTAGGTCAGGCAGTGTGTCTTACCCAATTGGGTGCCATGTGTGACATGGTCCTTGCCCAACCTCAGTTCAGTTCACTGTTCTGGTAGACTCTGAAGATACTTGGGTTCAGCTGGTGCAGAAATTCATGAGGACTCTGTTCTCCAGGTGGGCCCCAAGAGGCGAGGTTCATTTCTCTGCCCAACCCACTTCCCTCACCTGATTTCCCTTGTTTGGGTCTCTGATACCCTGAATCACCCAGTCTGCAAACCTCAGCTACACCCTTGCCTCTTCCGCTTCTCATGAAAGCTTCAAAGTGGCCACCTCTTCCCAAAGCAGATGGCTAGAGAGAGGAGCTCATTTGTTCAAGCTCACACAGCATTTAGTGGCAGAGCAAGAGCTAGAACCAAGAACAATGCATTCTGGGTGCAGGGATTTCCTGCTCAGCCTGCTCCTGCTTTGTGAGTCCCAGTCTCCACCTGGCCCTTTCTGTTTCCCTTCCTTCTGTGCCTACTCTCACCCGCCCCCCAACCCTCATATCCTGCAAAGATCGTCACAGACCCAGTTTCCACTGATCTCAGTTTTCACCCTGACTTCACCAGCTTGCTGTGTGACATGAAAAAAATCTCTTTAGCCCCCTGTCTCATTTTCCTCCTCAGAGCCTTCATAGCACCACTGACTTCACTCCTCTTGCCACCTCCCACTCCACAGTACAGAATTTGTACTTCTCTGAGTGGTGCACAAAAAAATCTACCTGCATTAAAGTTCAAGTGCATGATGTAAATTCTACTGAAGACATTGTAGCAAATATGTTAAACTGTTCACATCTCTCCCTACAAAGGGGTCCTGCTATGCCCTGCCAGCATTCTCCTCTCTCTTGTCCTTCCCCCGTGCAGTACCCAGGCTTACTGGCTTTTCCCTTCTTTGTGACACAGAGCAGTTCTGCTCTGCTCTCAACTTGGATAGCTTCCTTTTCAGTGCCTAGCAAAGCAGCTGCCTGCTGGTAAAGAGAACCCACCCTCTTTCGACTGCCACTCAGTAACTATTTATTTTTACTCAAAATGGGGAGCTCAATTCTCCAATTGGCTTATCAAGATCTTCCTGCCTCAGGCTGGATGCAGTGGTTCATGCCTGTAGTCCAAGCTACTGAGGTGGGAGGATGGATTGAGCCCAAGAGTTGGAGGCTGCAGTGAGCTAGGTAGACATTGGTTGAACCCTACCCAGTGCAACAGAGAGAGACTCTGTCTCCAAAAACAAACAAAAAAAAAAAAAACTTTCTACCTAATACACACTGTATTCTTATTGAGAAGTTTCAAACCAGCTACAAAGAGAATAAAATCATCTCCTTACATTTAGATGGCTTTAAAAGTAGTATTACCAAAACCGAGTCATAAAAGTTCCAACAGTATGCACCTAAAATAAAATGCATTCTCAGTAAATTGTCATTTCGTTACTGTAATTTTCTGCTCTCCTACCAAGATCTTTCAAGCTCCCCAGACCACCAGTCTGTAAGACAGGAGTCACCCAACACCTCCACATCCACAGTGGTGCTGCTGGGTAGAAAATAACCACCTCAGCCCACCCCAAAGCCCAGAAAGCAGGAGGCTCTTGCAACCAAGTGGCCTCTGGCTGAAACATCTGAAAAGAACTTCACAGGTGAGACCCTGCTGAGCTCAGGGAGAGGGGTGGCAAAGGCACAGCTACTTCTACAAAGACCTCACCCCAGAGGCCTTGAGTCCCTGGTCAGGAGGAAGAGACAAGTCCCTGTGGTGGAGAAGCAGGGGCAATTGATTGAGATCTTATTTGGCCCATGCCTGGGAGATCTTATTTGGCCCATGCCTGGGAGCCCAAGAAGAACCTCATATGGTCATACAGCATAGAGCTGCCGGAATTGGGAAGTCAACACTGGCCCAGCAGGTCTGGAGAGGCTGAGAGGAAGGCCTGCTATACTGGGACCGCTTCCAGCACATCTACTTCAGCTGCAGAGAGCTGGCTGAGTCTGAGGTGGTGAAGTCTCACTGAGCTCATCACAGGTCCTGTCTCAGCCAGAGCAGCTGCTTTTCATCCTCGATGGCGTGGATAAGCCAAGATGGATCAAGGAGGAGCTGAGTCCGGAGCTCTGTCAACATTGGAGCCAGCCACAGCTGATGCTCAGGCAGCAGGGCAGTTTGCTAAAAGAAATATTTTCTGGGGCACCCTTACTGATTACAACTCATTCGACTGTGGCTCTGCAGAAGCTCATTCCTTCTCTGAAGCAGCCATGTTGGGTGGAGGTCCTGGGGTTCTCTGAGTCTGGCAAGAAGGAATATTTCTACAATTTCACAGATGAAAGCCATGCACTTAGAGCCCTCAGCTTGGTTGAGTCAAACCCAGCAGTCTGGACCATGTGTCTCGTGCCCTGGCTGTCCTGGCTGGTCTGCACCTACCTGAAGCAGCAGATGGAGAGGGGGGAGGATCTCACACTGACCACCATGACTGCCATGGGCCTCTACCTGTGCTACCTCTCCCAGGCTCTCCTAGCTCAGCCCCTCAAGCCTCAGCTAAGAGGCACTTGCTCCCTGGCTGCTGAGGGCATCCAAAGAAAAAGGAGCATTTTCAGCCCAGGTGACCTCAAAAGACACAGGTTAGATGGGCCCATCATCATCACTTTCATGAAGATAGGTGTTCTGGCTCGGCGCC
>NW_003852441.1:13942290-13974009 GCF_000181295.1 Otolemur garnettii | reverse complement strand
CTTGAGCCCAGGAGTTGGAGGTTGCTGTGAGCTGAGATGCCACGGCACTCTGCCCAGGGGGACAGCTTGAGGCTCTGTCTCAAAAAAAAAAAAGATAGGTGTTCTTCAAAAGCACCCCATCTCTCTGAGCTACAGCTTCATCCACCTGTGTCTCCAGGAGTTCTTTGCAGCAGTGTCCTGTGCCTTGGGGGATGAGGAGGAGAGAGATGAACATCCTAATAGCATCAGAGGTGTGGGAGGTTTGCTAGATGCATATGAAAGGTGTGTCCTGTCCCAGGCACCAATCGCACATTTCCTATTCGGCCTTTTAAGTGAGCAGGCCAGGAGAGAGATGGAAAGCATCTTCACCTGCCAGTGGGCTCCAGAGCTGAAGCAGGAGCTGCTGCAGTAGCCAGCCAAGGGGGAGGCCTGGGGCCTGCCGTCTCCCTGGCAACCTGGCTTTCTGGAGTTGTTCCACTGTTTGTACCAGGCTCAGGATGAGGAGTTCCTGACACAGGTGATGGTCCATTTCCAAGGATTGAGCGTGTGTGTTCAAACAGACATGGAGCTCCTGGTGTTCATTTTCTCCATTAAATTCTGCCACCACATGAAGAGGCTTCAACTGCATGAGGGCGGACAGCATAGGCCAAGGTGGAGGCCAGCCAGGGTAGTCCTGTGAGTACCCACATGCCCCTCTCTCAGTTCTTGGTCTGTTCCCTGAGCCCAAATGTCCTGAGCACTGAAGGCTCCTCACTGAGACTGGGCAGGGGGCTAAAGGATCATGGTCTGCACAATCTGACCAGCATTCTCTGACCACTGTAGAACAGGCCCTGCTTGCTTCTGCACAGGCCTGGTGGGGTCCCACCTTCACCTTCGGCTTTTCTTCTACAACTAGAACCACTGCTCACCTTCTCCCCTGGACAGACTTCCCCTTCATGCTGACCTTAGCTGTCGCCACACTCCCCAAGGGTCAGGCAGCACCCCTGCCCCTGTTCTTCTCCCCACATGCTTTCTCTCTGAGAAACTGCTCACTCTGCTGATCAAGGCAATGACAATCAGTGACAATGGCATTGACCCTGAGATCTTCCCCCACCACCTCAGAATCCAGGTCTGAAAAGAAGTCACCCATTTTTCCCAGCATACCTGACTCCTTGCTTGTGTCCATGGTGCCACAATTGGGGCTCTTGACCTGAAGCCCCACTCTGAGCATGTGAGAGCATCTCTCTCTGATCCTCTACACTTAGTAGATTTGATATGTACCCTTGTAATATGCACCATAGGTGTGGTCCAACCAGTTACCCTCCCTCCACCTATCCTCCTATTGTCAGATTTTTTAAGTTTTTCCCTCACAATAAAATTCACATTCATTATAGGAAAATAAGGATAGATAAATAAGCAAAAAGATGACAACTAATGTCAACTAGAATTCTGTCACTCAGAGATGACCATCACTAAGAATAAATGGTCAGTTCTAAGAATTCTAGCCTTTTTTCTATGCACATTTATTTCTATAGCAAAATTGAACCATGCCATACATTTTTATTTTACATCAGCTTATTTTCTTAATATGTTAAGGTTATCTTTCTCTGTTAATCTGATGCAACACCCTTTGAACGCCCACATGGTACTCCACAGAAAGGGCCATGGCTGATGAGGCCTTTCCCCAATTCTTGCCCATTTTAGGTTGTTTCTATTTGTTTGTGGTTATAAATGTGAAAGAGGGCCAGATGCGGTGGTTCTTACCTGTAATCCCAGCATTCTGGGAGGCTGAGGTGGGTGGATCATTGAAGTCTCGAGTTCAAGACCAGCCTGAGGAAGAGTGAGACCCCATCTCTAAAAATATAGCCAAGCTTGTGGCAGGCACCTGGAGTCCCAGCTACTTGGGAGGTTGAGGCAATACAGTCCCTTAAGCCCAAGAGTTTGAGGTTGCTGTGAGGTGTGATGCCAGCGCACTCTATCAAGAGTGAGTGAGACTCTGGAAAAAGAAGAAAGAATTTAGTTGGGCATTATGGTGGGCACCTGTAAACCCACCCCCTTGGGAGACTAAAGTAGGAGGATGCCTTGAGCCCAGGAATTTGAAGTTGCAGTGAGCTATGATGCTGCCACTGTACTCTAGGCAGGGCAACAGAGCCCTAACTCAAAATATAAAAGAAATAAAATAAAATAAAAGTGAAGTTTGTCTTGACAGACCCAGGTACAGGTGTTGCAAGTGGCAACAGCCTGATGTGAGGGCACAAGGTACCAGGAACATCAGGCCAGAACAAGATAGTTTGGGACTGACAGTGGCAAGTGGAGCCTGAAGGGCATCCCGTGGGAAAGTGTGGGGCTTCAGCTGCAAGTGGGAAGGGAAATTTTAAAGGCACTCGGCTTAGACAAGGTGGAGAGAACAGTAAGAGTCTGCTGTAAACAAACAAAAGAATCCTGGAAGAAATAAGAAAGCCTGGCCGAAGACCATGGGAAGAGAGAGAAGGAGCAACCAGAGATATTAAGGAAATGAAAATGGCAAGGGGGAGGTTCCCAGGCATTTGGCTCGAAATGAAGCATCATGCATTTTGAATAATTAATTTTTAAATTTTTCTTTCAGTGACTCATATTAAAGATGGCAAAAGTTGGCTGAAAGAAAAAATTCAATCCTTCCTTCTGGGATATAATTGTGTTTTATTATTCGTATGAAAATGTGGCTGATTTTATATTGGTTTCACATTAGTACTGAGTACATTGGATACTTTGTCTTCTATTCTTGAGTTGGGTGGAAGGAGGGTAATCGGTGGGACCTCACCTATTGTGCATATTGCAAGGGTGCATGTCAAATATATTAAGAGTAGAGTACAAATGTCTAAACACAACAATTAAATAATTAAGATGAAGGCTATGTTAACTAGATTGGTGTAAACATTCCAAATTGTATATAAAATCAGCACATTGTACCCCATAAATGCAATAATGTACATAGTTATGATCTAATAAAAAAAAAAGAAAAAAATTCAAGTTGCACAAAACTAAGTAAATGTAAAAGAAATTCAGATAATTAAATTTCAAATGATGGCCTTTTGACATATCTGTAGCATTTGTACTTCAGAAGTTATTGAACCTTAAAACTTTGGAGATTCTCTATAGTATCTTTTAACCCTCACGGAGCCCTCTGTGGCAGACACTGCAGTTGTTCTCTTTTTACAGCTGAGGAGGCTGAGCGAGGCCCAGGGAGTGGAGCCAATGTGCAGGCGCTGGCACCCTGACCTCCACTCCTGCCCCCACACAGCTCTGCAGACTTGCAGGGAAGATGAATTAAGGTTGGAGAGATACTGGGATGTATTAGGTAGAAAGTTAGTGAAGCTATCTTGCCAGAAAACAGAAACATCAGTTTACAGCCATACCACCCTGAACGTGCCAGAGCTCATCAATCTCGGAAGCTAAGCAGGGTCAGATCTGCTTAATACTTTGATGGGAGAAAATAGAAATGTGAGTGTGGAACTTGAGATAGAGTTTGAGAAGGTGAAGCCTGGGAAGTAGATGAGGTCACTAAAGCAGTGCATGAAAGTGGAGAAATTAAATGGTTGGAAATTATACAAGGCAGAGTCTATTCTAGTACTCACAGACAAAGCCCAGCACGGTCTCCCCTCCAGGCTAAACATAACCTCTCTTAGGATGTTGTCTTTGCCATTTCTCTCCTGCAGACCCTCTCTGTAGCCTTGCTACTCTTAGAAGGAGATAGAATCCCATGCAAGCCAATGAGCAGTATAAATGTGTATGAGCACATACAACTTTTCATCATAAAGTCATCTCAGACCACCTCTCCCATCCTCTGTGCCCACCTCTCATCTTCTCCTTTCCTTTCTGGGAACTGGGATGCCAGAATATCTGTGCCAAAGGAAGACAGGTGTGTCTGTATCAAAGAGAGGAAGGCTGTCCAAATCACCAATAAAAAAGATAACAAGTGTCTGCCGCTGCCCTCAAGGAACTCCCAGGCTGAGGCAGAGTCTGATACTTGAGATAGAGCTTGAGAAGGTGAAGAAATGAGTATGCCATAGTGACAACTATAGAATGAGTACACAATGGTGAGGCCTTTAGAATGAGGAGCCACACAGAGAAGGAGCCCTAAGCCCAGGTGGTAGGGACAGAGGGCCTGACAGGGAGGCTGACCAGTCCCAGGGTAGCACTACTTACAGTGGCCTGGTGCTTAGGGAGAGTGAATGCCCACTGTGCTGTACAGGGCTGTGCATATCAGACCCCCCACACACACACACATATTTCCTCTCTCTTGTCCCTCTCTCCCTTCCCCAGCTTCATGCAGGTCGCAGTCACAGATGCCTATTGGCAGCTTCTCTTCTCCATTCTTGAAGTCAAAAGAAGCCAGAAAGAGCTGGACCTAAGTGGAAACTCACTGAGCCGCTCTGCAGTGCAGTCTTAGTGAGACCTTGAGATGTCCTTGCTGCCTCCTGGAAACTCTGTGGTGTGGCTAGAGTTCTGCTCTGAAGCATGGCTGAGCAGCACACCCAAGGCAGCAGCAGAGTCTGGAATGAGGGGATTGACAGCACCAAATACTGGTGAGGATATGGAGCAACAGGAACTCTCATTCATGGCTAATGGGAATGCAAAGTGGTACAGCCATTTAGAGGATGGATTGACAGTTTTTTAAAACATAAACATACTTTTAACATATATTCCAGCGGTCACATTCCTTAGTATTTACCCAAATAAGTTGAAAACCTATGTCCACAATTACCTGCCATGGATGTTTACACCAGCTTTGTTCATAATTGCTAAAACTTGGTAGCAACCAAGATGCCCTTCAGTAGCTGAATGAATAAATAAACTGTAGTTCATACAGATGGTGGACTATTAAGTGCTGAAAGAAGTCAACTATCAAGCCATAAAAGACATGTACCTTGAATGCATAACACTAAGTGAAAGAAGCCAACAGATTCCATTGTATGTCTGTATGATTCCAATCATATGACATTTTGGAAAAGCCAAAACTATGAACTCATAAAATTATCAGTGGTTGCCAGGGGTAAACAGGGAGGGAAGGGTGAAAGAGCAAAGCATAGAGGATTTTCAGGGCAGTGAAACTATTCTGTGTGATACTATAATAGTTATAGGATATACATTATTGAATAATTGTTGAAATCCATAGAATAAACAACACCAAAACTGAACCCTAATGTACCCTAATGTGCCCTAACTATGGACTTTGGGTGATAAGGATGTGTCTATGCAGATTTATCAATCAAGTAACAAATATACCTCTGTGACACAGGATGTCTGTAGTGGAGACATGGTATGTGGGCGGGGGTGGGGGTATATAAAAACGCTCTGTACTTTTTGCTATGACCTAAAACTCTTTTAGAAATAAAGTTGGAAAGAAGGAAAGGAGGGAGGGATGGTAAAAAAAAAGAGACCTGAAACTTTAAGGAATTTATTTTAAAAGCAAACAAAGGATATAATATAGACAACAGTGGAAATAAATTGAATATAAAGCAGAAAAACAATATATAATAAAATCAATGAAACCAAAAGTTCTTTCTTTGTAGATATCAACGAAATTGGCAAACTTAGCTAAATTGACTAAGATAAAGAAAGAAAAGATTCAAGTTACTAAAATCAGGAGTAAAAAGGGGGGTATCATAACTGATCTTACAGAAATAAAAAAGGACTAAAAGAGAATGTTATGAAATAATGTAAACCAACAAATTAAATAAGGTGTATAAAACAGGCCTAGTTCTAAAGAACACAAACTATCTAATCTGACTGAACAAGAAATACAAAATCCAAATACACCTATTATGAGTAAAGATAATGAATTAGTAAATGAAAAACTTGCTATTCAAAAAAAGGCTAACTTAGAATTTACCGGTGAATTCTAGCAAACATTTAAGGAAGAATTAAAACTGACTTTCTCAAACTCTTCCAAAAATAGAAAAAAAGGGAATTCTTGCCAAATCATTCTATCAAACACATTACTCTGATACCATAATCAAACAAAGATAACCAAGGACACCACAAGAAAAAAAAAACCCTCCAAGCTAATATATATTATGAATACATAAGGAAAAATCCTCATAAAATATTAGCAACATACAAAAAGGATTGGATACTGTGATCAAGGGGGATTCATCTCAAGAATGTTAAGTTTTTTTAACTGAGGAAAAATCAATGTAATGCACTATGTTAATAAAGGACGAAACCACATGACTAGCTCAATAGACACAAAAAAATTCAATAAACAAAACTCAATAGCTTCTCACATTGAAAACAGACACAAAACTCAGGATAAAAGGGAATGATATTAACCTGATAAAGATCACCTATGAAAATCCACTCCTAATATTATAATGAATGGTGAATGACTGAGTACTTTCCTCCTAAGATCAGGAATAAGATAAAGATGTTGGCTCTCGTCACTTCCATTCAGCATGGTACTCAAAGTTCCATCCAGGATAATTAGCCAAAAAAAGTAAAATTAAAGTCTTCCAGATTGGAAAGAAAAAAAGAAATTAATCTATCTCCATTTATAGATGGTGTGATGTTATTTACAAAAATCCTAAGGAAATCCACAAACGTTAACTATTAGAACTAGCAAACAAATTCAGCAAGGTTTTAAGAAACAAGATCAATATACAAAAATTAGCCATACCGCTATACACTAGTAATAACAATCAAAAAAAAAAAATTAGAGGCTCAATGCCTGTGGCTCAAGTGGCTAAGGCGCCAGCCATATACACCTAAGGTGGTGGTTCAAATCCAGCCCCGGCCTGCCAAACAACAATGACGGCTGCAACCAAAAAATAGCCTGGTATTGTGGCGAGCACCTGTGGTCCCAGCTACTTGGGAGGCTGAGGCAGGAGACTCGCTTGACCCCAGGAGTTGGAAGTTGCTGTGAGTTGTGATGCCATGGCACTCTACCCAGGGGGACAGCTTGAGGCTCTGTCTCAAAAAAAAAAAAAAAAATTAGAAAAAAATGCACTCACAATAGCATCAAAAGAATATAGTACTTAGAAATAAAATTTTACAGAAGAAGAGCAAGACATAACACTGAAAACTACAAAACATTGTTGAAACAAGTTAAATAAGACCTAAATAAATGGAAAGGTAGTCCATGTTCATGGAATGGAAGACTCTATATTGTTAAGATAGTAATTCCCCTGAATTGATGTATAGATCCAATGTAATCCCTGTCAAAAATCCCAGCTGTCTTTTGTGCCCAAATGAACAAGCTGATCCTAAAATTCATATGCAAAGAGAAGATTTCATGTCAAGCCTTTGGTCAATCCCACCCTCAGATGTTTAGTGACCAAACAAAAAGAGCCAACAAAGAAGCTGGAAAAGGAGCAGCCAAGTAAGTGACAGAGACACCAGGAAAGGGCAGTGTCATCAAACCCCACAGAACAGAGGGTTTAAAGAAGGATGGAGACAGCGGGGTACACTCCTACTGGGAGGCGAGATAAGGTATGGAACTGAAATCTTTCCATTGATTTAGTGACAGGAGTGTCATGGATGACCTAAGCAGAATCAGCTTTTGTGTCCGCAAAGGGCCCGAATGCAAATTGGAATGGGTTGAAAAGAGAGACAGGGTTTAAAAAAAAAAAAATGAGAATGTGACTACAAGTACTTCTTTCAAAGACTTTGGTAGTGAAAAGGACAAGTGCACTAAAGCAGAGAGGGACACTGGGCCAACTAAATGTGTGTGTGTGTGTGTGTGTGTGTGTGTTCCCGCTTACTTACATTGAAGAAGGAAAAGATCTGAATTTGAGTCTCAGTGGAGGAGGAGTAATGACAGATCTCAGAAGGAGGAGGCACTGATGGAGGAGGCACTGATTTCCTCCCCTGAGGAAAAAGGGAGGAAAGAACTGGCCCTGAAGAAAAGAGAAAATGTCTCCTCTATAGTAACAGGAGCGATGAGGACAGGGAAGAGAGAGGCAGACACACAGGTTTGACTGTGGGAAGCTGAGGTGGGGTCACATCTGATGCCTTCCTTTTTCTCTGTGAAACAGGGATGGTCTGCTGTGAGTGAGGGTTGAGGTGTTGGAGGTTTGGGGAAGGTAAAGTTTTCAAATGGGCATTGTAAAGGGCAGGACACCTCTTCCTACCAGGTATTGTTGAGGCACATGTGAGGAGAATGTGTGTAGTCCATCGTGGCAGCCACCTAACCTATTACACAGGTGGGAGTGGGGTGGGGAGTGGGAAATGGCAGAATTGGGGTTAGTAGTAAGTCTGTGATGGAAAGTTGGAGGTTAATAAGTTCAGGGTATTGACAATGAGGGATCATGAAATCTAAGCTAGATTCCAAGGGAAGAAACTGGTAAGAAATTGGGGAAAAAGAGATCTCAAGAAAGGAAAACAAGAGATTGTTCATTGAAAAGGCATCATACTCTGGGAGGCTGAGGTGGGTGGAACTCTTGAGCTGACAAGTTCAAGACCAGTCTCTCTCAAGATCTCCCATCTCTAAAAACTAGCCAGGCATTGTGGTGGGTCCCTGTAGTCCCAGCTATTTGAGAGGCTGAGGCCTGAGGCTCCTTGAGCCCAGGAGTTTGAGGTTGCTGTGAGCTATGATGCCACCGCACTCTACCACTCTACCAGGGGGCGAGCAAGTGAAACTCTGTCTCAAAAAAGAAAGAAAGGAGGGAAGGAGGGAGGGAATGAAACAGGGGGGAATGGAAGGAAGGAAAGAAAGGAGAGAGCATCATAGTGGGAGTTGAGCACACTGAAGGAGGCAAATCCAGCCTCTTGCTATGACTTATGTGACCACATGAAGATGTTCTACACAACACCCCCTCATTATTTCAATTAGCGCCACCTGAGACTAGTAGGAAATACTTTTGAATGAGACTCAGGAATGCTGGTTCCACCCCAGAATTCACACCCCAGTAGGAAAACAACAACCTGCCACATACCCCTTACATTGCATAGAACTTCACAATCTCCAAACCAAAACACCTCCATACCCATCATCTTCTTGGGCCTTCCAAATAAGAGCCTGTGAAAATGGAAGAGCAGGGACAATTATCCCCACTTTCCAGATGTGAAGAACTCAGGCTCAGGGAAGTTAACTGACTTGCCACATTCACACAGTTAGTAATGGGAGGGCAGGACCTGGCACCAACACCTCCTCCCCACCAGGTACATGGGATTAAGGCTGGCTCACTGGGGTAGTGTCATAAAAAGAAAGGAGAGTAGCCCAATGTTACCAACCCTGAGTCAAGCAAGTGTGAATATTTCCCACACTAAGAAAGCTGTTCTAAATGAAGAGCACACAGCTTTTGTGTCTTGGATGCCAGACTAGCCAAGACACTCAAGCAAAGTCCTAACTAATGATTAGATTCTCTTTTAAATACACATATATATGCAAGTTTCTACCCTGTGACCTTTCCCCCTTTGCTCCCTGCCCCACCCCAGTAACCACCCTTCCACTCTATGTACTTTACTTGCTTTGCTTTTCACATACTAGTGAGATCCTGCAGTATTTTTCCTTCTGGTCTGGGTTAATTCACTTTGGGATTTCTTTGCCAGCACCTGTGCAACAGGCACAGTGAATTCATTTTATTGATGGGTAAATTGAAACTTGATAAAGAAACTTGCCCATTATCTTTAACTCGTGACTGACAGAGGCAAGATTTGAAGTCATGTGTGCCTGGCTCAGAGCCTGCACCCTCAGCCCACTGCACCCACCAGAGTCAGATGGTTTCAGCCTCCTCTCTGAGGTCCAAGGTCAAGTGTCCTCAGTGGGTCTGGAGAGAGGTTGGGATTTGAGGAAGAGGAATCCACACAGCACAGCCTGTAAAAGCAAGTCATTTGGAGATAAATAAAGCCCCCAAAACAGACATTTGTTTGTGCTGGGATGAGACCACAGGGCAGGAACATGCCCATTGTAACCCAGACAAGTCAAGTGCCAGGAACCTATTGTACAAGGAGGGTGTGGGCAGGCCAGATGCAGCCATGTGGGGAGAAGGCAGGTGGTGAGCACACAGCCACATCTGCCAGCTGGATCCCCAACTTTCTTGGGCAAAACTCTACTCCTCAGGGCTGGGAATAGAAACAGAACAAAAGGCCAGGGCACTCTAAAATGGGACATGTCATTAATACAGCTGACCTTGACTTCCCAGCTAGGGAGGAAAGTCTAGAAGCCAGAAAAAAAGACAGAGGAAGCAGGTCTTCTGAAAGGAAGGAGAGGCAGGGATTTTAAAGTGGCAGAGGTCTTTGTTATCCAACCAGGTATCCTCCCTCCTCACTCATGGCCCCTCCCATACCCACACCCAACAGCCCCCTGCCTAGGTGCCTGCCAAGCCTCTATCTGCAACTCCAGAACCATCCTTCCTCTGGATATCCCACAGCTTCTTCAAACTCAGCACATTCTCAATTAGACTCCCCCCTGCCCCTTCAACTAAAGAAAACTTGCTCCTCCCCTCAGAGCCAACTACATCATTTTCAAGACCTCATGCAGACGAAAATGCCATGCCCTGGCTGAGTGCGGTGGCTCATGCCTATAATCCTAGCACGCTGGGAGGCGGAGGCGGGTGGACTGCTTAAGCTCAGAAGTTCAAGATCAGCCTAAGCAAAAATGAGACCCCCCACCTCTACTAAAAGTAGAAAAACTAAGACAAGAGGATTGCTTGACCCCAAGAGTTGAAAATTGCTATGAGCTATGATGCCATGGCACTCTACCCAGGGTAACAGCTTGACTCTGCCTCAAAAAAAAAAAAAAAAAAAAAATGCAATGCCATTGTTCAAAACCAAGGAAAAAAGTACCATTGAAGATACTAAGATATGAAGCTGTTCATAGAACTCTTCCACAGTTTCTCTCCCAGCCTACCTGGTATCTTAATTTGCTACCTAATGTCTCACTCCCTCAAGCCCTGGGACTCTAGCAGAGTGTGTGCAGACACTCGCAGGTGCCATGTGCACGAGGATGCCAGTTGCCCATCCCTGTAGTCACCACAGCCATGCA
Source organism: Otolemur garnettii (assembly GCF_000181295.1). NCBI lineage: Eukaryota > Metazoa > Chordata > Mammalia > Primates > Galagidae > Otolemur > Otolemur garnettii. The sequence continues at coordinate 13,963,088 of NW_003852441.1, read as the reverse complement.
CTGGGTCACAGAGTGGGTGGAAAGTATGCTATGGATTTGGGTAGAGAAGGGAATATCTCTGGCTTGTATAGCCTAGAGCAAAGACAGCTACCACCACACCCTACCCCAAGATGCCCCACCTGGACCTCCTCATGCCTAACAACAGGTGGCAAAGATCACTGGGGAAGGGTCCCACAATACCAGGAGGTAGGCAAGTGGGTGGCAAGTAAATCTTCCATCAGATTGAGGGATGTAGGGACGTCACAGGAGATCACATGTGAGCCAAGGACCGGCCATCTCTTCAGATTTCACTTATAAGACACAAATTCAAAGATAAAATTAGGAAATTCAAGGTGGTGATAGACACAGAGAATTAAACCCCAATCACAGGCCCTTCTAATCACACAGCCCCAGGTGACTGTGCCACTGCACGACTGCCTGGTCATATGCCCTTAAAGCTGACCCTTCCTCTCCCACATCTGCTCTCTCAGTGAGTGGCAGCAGCTTCAACTCTGTACCCAATCTAGAGCCCCCTTCAACCCCACCAAGAGTGGTCAGGTCTACCCAAAACATCCCCCACAGCTGCTGCTCTGACCCTGGTGCCCACCCTCTGGCTGAACCACCTGCTTGCTCCCTGGCCCCACCAGCCATCGTCCACTGGCCCTAATGGATCTTTCCAAAGCAGTGCCAAGGTCACACATTACTGTCCTCAAGAACTTTTAAGGGCCCATCATTGTCACCCAGATGAGGTCCAAACATCTTGTAATTCCATTCAAGACCTACCACTATCTTGAGATTTTCTTATTCTACCTTCACACTGCATCTCCGCCCCAACCCTACCCCCATATAGCCATTAGCCCAACATCCCTAAACTAAATACCTGCAGAAATTCAGATCTACCCTGCCAGCCAGGCATGCCCTGCCCCCACACTCCCTTGGAGAAACACTCTCTCAAAGCACAACTTCTCCTCCTTCCCTTGTCAAAGCCGTTCACTCATTCCTCTGCCTCCAGCTGCGCCTGACTTGCCCCTCTTAGATGCTATTTTATTCATCCATTCACTACATTCACTACTTGCTTATTAAGTGGCTACTATGTGCTAGACCAGGCACACATGAACCTATAGTTAAACTTCCATGGCACAATTAAATTATGTTGATCAAAAAAAAAAAAAAGAATATACTTAACTATGCTTTGAATTTCTTTCAAAACTAATTTAATTCATGATCTTTTAAAATATTCCCAGCACAGCTAAGATCCTCTCACAGCACGCCAGTTGAAAATCACTGTGCTAGATGCTGCTTTGCACACTGGGGTGCAGTTAGCAATAAAAACGAGCAAAATACCTTCCTCATGGAGCTCACATTCCTGGGAGGAGGACAAGAAGCCAAATAAATAAGTGAAATGTATTGTATGTGATGCATACTATAGAGAAAAGTACAGAGAAAGGAATAGCTATTCTGGAGGTGGGCAGGCAGTTTTAAAATAGGCAGAATGGTGAGGCAAAATCTCACCATGCTGACTTTTGAGAAAAGACCTGAAGCAGATGGGAGTCGCCCATGACATAACAGGCAAAGAGATTGTTCTAGGCAAAAGAAACAAGTGCAAAGAATGTAGGGTGGGAATGTGCCTGGAGTGTTTAAGGAACGGGGAAGAGGCCAGTGATATTAGAGTTAAAACAGATTAGAGATGAGGGCAGAAATGACAAGGAGCCAGGTGACCAGGGCACTGTAGATGATGATAATGACCTTGTATTTTCCTCTGAGTGATATCAGAAAACATTGAAAGGTTTTGATCAAAAAAGTTCCCAATGCTGACTACTGTTATTTGTTTGTAGTCTATCCCCCAGTATCCTGTGCATTTCTGGGGTCCTGGGGGGTAGAGGCTGTTCTTATTAACCTCCACCTGGCCCACAATAGGTTGTCAGAGGGAGCTTGTGGGTATTCACTGAATCAAGATGTTAGGAAACTCAAGGCCCTAGGCATGTGCTTCCTACAGGTTGGCGAGCTGTGGCTTATGACTGAAGACTGCAAGGACCTTGCCCTTGGGCTGAGCACCAGCCAGACCTCAACCGAGCTGGAGCTGAGCTTCTGCATGCTCACGGATATGGGAGCCAAGCACTTTTGCCAGGGGCTGAGACAGCAGAGTTGCAGGCTGCAGCGACTACAGTAGTTGTCCTGGGTTGACACCACCTTGTAGGGTAGACATGGGAGGAACAGAAAGCTGCCTGCCTCTGTCAGGCAGACCAGGGGAGGGACAGAGAGAAGGGAAGACCTGATTTGGGGGCAAGGAGGGGCCTACAAGATGTCAGCCAGGCTGTAAGGCTCAGGAAGAGGCTTACCCACACCTCGAAGTCTAAGCCCATTGTTGTATGCTGCCATGCATGCTAGGGAATTTAGAGAGTTAAAAGTTTAAAATTTTCTCCTGTGTCCTGGCCGATACTGGCTAAGGTTGTTGATATATATATATATATATATATATATCTTGCAGTAATTGCATTATACATACCTCCTCCTGCTAATCCTATTATACTTATTAGGGCTGTAACACCTGCTGTTATAGCTCTGGTAGCTCTATTAAGTAAATGAGAAAGGCTTTTGTGTATTGGAGGGACTATATGTCTCTATAGTTTCAGGAGGTGGCAAGGTATATCCTACTGCCCACATCCCTACTGTTTATCAGGTCCAAACATTGGAAAGCTATTACTTTTTCTGGGTTGTCATGAACATTAGGCTAGGAGAAAGATCATCTTAGGTTTGAATAGTAGTGAAGGGTCTTGAAGAGAGGGATCTTGTAGCCAACTTAAATAATCAGCTGAAAGATACGGCCTGGGGCCGCCAGGATATGTGCTTTCTAAGACAGATTGATTAGGCAGACCAATACAGGGGATGATGTGGTCTAGTAAAACATGGGTAACCTTTTTCAGAAATGGCTGAGAAAGTTTTGACCTGAGAAAGTATCTAATGCTAATGAGTAGTTGTGTCATTTATGCATGGGCATATGACTGAAATCAATTTGCCAACCTTGGCCAGGGTAGGAAATGATGGGGATTGTGGGCCTTGAGGAAAGACTAATGGTAGGTTTTGTAGCTTTTTGTTATGGTGGTGAAGGGTTGGGAAAGAATTTTACAAGTGAGTATGAGCTTGTAAAGGTGAAGGCAATGGGCAATGTGAAATGAATTATGCGATCATTGGAAGATATAGGGAACCTGATTTCAGGTAGAATATAATGGCAATCTTCCATAATTGGTCATCAGCCAGAGCCAAGATAAAAGTTACTGTCCTATTGTTTCCCAGGAACACTGGACTTGAAGCATTCCAGGAATTGCACAGAGGGGTTGCTGGATTATGCAGTTTGGTTTCTGGCCTGTTCCTTCCCACCAGCTGTTTCTGATCACAAGGAGCAATGTTTATATTGGGAGATAGAAGAGTATAGGTGTCTGTCTGGTTGGTGAGTAGGCAAGAATATGTTTTGTCTTTACAAACAAAAATAGGCTTTTGTGCCAGACATGAATGAAGAAGAGGGTGTAGAAAATTGTAATTTTTCCAATTTTGTCCCAATTTATTATTTCAGACTGAAAAGTAATTGGCAAGTATTCTCCCAAGAAGAGGGGCAATTGTCTGTCCCATTTGTGTATGCGTTGCAGGAAGAAGAGACCCAACAGAGAGAAAGAGCACCCAAACACCACATTTATAAAAGGAAGGGCTTTATTCACCAGCTGGGAGCTTACAGCATAGAAGAATTCCAAATGGCTGCACTTCCGACTAGCTTGGTCTGTCCCTTTTTATTGAAAGTCAAAAAGTTCCACCCCAAAGGTACCCCTCTCATTGGCCAGTTTGAATCAAGCGGGAAATGCCAGTACAGCCTCTACAGAACTACAGGATTTCACAGAACTTGGAAATTTCCAAGTTCCAGCAAGTCAAGTCTACAAATTCCCAAGAGCTGAGTCACCATGGAGACGACCCTGCAGGTGCATTCCTGTGGTCTCCTTGAGAAAATCTGTTCTCCCAGACCTCAAACTTCTCGGGTATCCTCTCTCATATGGGGGTCAGCAGAAGAGTATGGATTAGGGGAAAGGGTTTCTGAGTGTTAGGTCTAAGGTAATAAATAGGGAAATATACTGAAGAGGGGGGTTGAGAAGAAAATGGGTTATAAAAATAATCCATTGACAAGAGTGTTAAACCCTCCCCCCCCCCCGAATAAAAGGCCTACCTGGCCCTGCCTCAGGAGCTCCACCAGGAAAGATTCTAGCCTGCCAAAGCCTTCCAGCAACCTATGAAATCTCCCTCCACCTACAAGTATAAAAACAAACCCTCAACCAATGAAAGTGTTCCACGAAACTCCTTATTCAGAGATGCAGAGGAAAGTACTGCTAGACAAAATGATTGGAATGAAAAGGGGGGCTGAGGCTCTGTCGGGCACACAGCTGACACCCATGTTTATTGAGCTTCTTATAAACTTATCTAGTAAAGGTTAAAAATAGCAAAAAGAAGCAAAACAAGGTAAGATGTTAAAACTGCCATTAAAAACTCCAAATCAGCACAAAACTGCTACTGAGCACAAGCACAGTTTAAAAAGGCATTTTTACTTCAGACTTAACCACAAAAGTGCCAGGATGTCTGTTCCTGTTTGCCCATTTCCTTTGAGCTAAAACTGACTACTGTGGTGTAAGTGCGGAGGAGATACAGCAGCCCACTGCCTCAGCAAGTGTTATCTCCTGCTACAATCTGGCAAAACCCACCAGCTATCTTATCTGTAAACATGACTGTCTGCTTTTAGGTAGATCTAAACATATTCTCAGAATAAGAAGCTTAGAGTCACGTTCCTCAGGGAGCACTTGAGAATAAACTACCAAGCTTAGGTAATGGGGGGCTGCACCCCAACAAACCACTCTCAGTGCAGCCGCTATCATCGCCCAAGCATTGCACTCCCCTTTCATTAAACTGGGCCTGAACCTCTCCTGATCTCCTCTCTGCGTACACCACTGAACTTTCAAACAGGTAATGGAATATAATCTATCCATCAGAATTGGAAAGCATTGGGTGGGGGGAGGAATGTGGTGATGTGGTTGCAAAGATTTAGAGGTAAGGTATCCAGGAAGATCCCAGAACGAGTGAGGGTCATCTGTTACCAATATTTTTCTGTGACAGGTCTTGGTTTGGAGATTCAAGAATGAAACTTCAGACCATGCAAGCAAATGACAGGAGAAATTTTATTTTATAGGGAAGGACAGGGAGAGAGGGTAACAAAGCCTCCGGAAGCAGAGGGAGTGGATATCCCCAAATGGGAAGACCTGGCATGTGTGTTTTGTCTAGGGGTTCATATACTGCTTGCCAGCAGGGGCCTGTGCCTGGAGAGTATGTCATACTTGGCCAAGATCATACAGATGAAAAAACCTCTGTCCATGTTAATTAGCAACTGAATGTATTAGCAAATGAATGAGGTCCTCCTAGTTCCTGTCCTAGGCTAAGCAGCAAGACGTGTGCCTTCCACTCTAGGATGAAATCCTGCTTGTGTCCGGAGAGTGCAGTTTGGGGAAAATGTCTGTTTGCTCAGGCCTAGAAAATGGGGGTCCCTGTCTGGTCCTGAATAGGGAACCCTGTATCAATACAAAAGGCGGCCGGGGTGAGAAGATTTATGGTTGATGTTACCATCCCAGGGATGGAAGTTGCTGTGTAAACGGGTGAGTGGATGTTTTCTGAAAAGGTCTGGAACATGTTTATTGTTCTGTTGACTATAGTGGTGGGATAATTTCTTAAGCAGGGTGTCTGCTCTGTCAGAGAAGGAGGCTTTCTACTTCTTGAAAGGGTGGCACTCGACTGGCAGAGATCTCACAGACCACCAAGGCTTATAGGAAAGGTCTTATTGGCGGGGGAGGGAGGCTGCCGAGCAGCACTAAGGAGGAGAGAGAAGAGGAGAGAGAGGAGGGAGAGAAATCAAAAGAAACGCACACCCTTATGTAGGTTTGGTTAGGGGAAATCTTAGAATGGTGACAGGAGGTAGAATAGCCAGTAAGGAGTTACTGCTCTGGTGGGAAGAGCCATTAGGGGCAGGCCATAAGTTTGACATTTTCAGCAGGTAATTGGGACAGGGAGCTTGAAGCAGGTTTTGTGACTGGGAGATAAGAAGATGTCTAGCAGGCAACTCCCTGTACTTGGAAACAAGCTGTAACTTTAAGAGTGAGACAGCTAGTCTTGGTCTGTTGAAAGCAGGAAGGAGGTTTTCTGGGGCAATTACCTAACACTTCTTGTGGTAGGTTAAGTGCATGGTGGAAGTGTTTTAAATGTAACCTGGAGCTGGAATGGCTTATCACTGAGATAAAGGTGATGAGGATTGGCTTAGTAAAGATTGATTGTGTTTAGTAAGTACTGAGGTGTAAATCAGGGAAGTTTACAGAGGCTTAAGGGAGTGAGTGTTAGGGTGAGGAAGAAGGCAGTTTTAACTAGAGTTAAATCTTGTTATGAGGAATCCGAGAAGTGTCCCTGGGGATAAGATTTTAGAAAAGTGTGAGAAGGTTTCTCTCAGAGAAGGGTTAGGGATTATTATATATAGAATTAAATTATATAGTTGCCCCTGGGAGGGCATGTTGATGTAGTGTTGCTGTTGCAGAGGTAGCAAAGGGGTTATCTGATTTGGGGCTGGAGGTTTGGGTGGAAGGTTTTGAGATACACCTAATTTCCTGGTTGGAGGGGGCCTCTCTGAATAAGGGACTTGATGAATCTTCTCCGCAACCAAGAGACAGGTTTCCACATGGCCAGTGCAGTTAGCTGTCTCAAGTAGTTAACCAGGAAGGTGACTGTAGGAGGCTTGACGTTTTACAGAAAACACAGGTTAATGTTTAGTGTTCTTTCTCTGACCACTTTTTAGTAAAAATGGAAGGGACAAAATTAAGTTCTGGAGTCTAATGTAAATTAAAAGAATTTATTTGTTAAGAATATGCCCAGTTACCAAAAGATCTAGACACAATAGTGTCAACAAGGAAAGGAAAGTGGCTGGTGATCTTTTTTGTTTGACTGTTTTTGTTTTTGAGACAGAGTCGCACTTGTCACCCTCAGTAGAGTGATGTGGCGTCATAGCTCACAGCAACCTCAGACTCTTGGGCTCAAGCGATTCTCCTGCCTCAGCCTCCCAAGTAGCTGGGACTACAGGTGTCTGCCACAACGCCCAACTGTTTTTTAGAGACAGGGGTCTCGCTCTTGCTCAGGCAGGTCTCCAACTCCTGAGCTCAGGCAATCAACCCACCTGGACCTCCCAGAGTTCTAGGATTACAGGTGTGAGCCACTGAGCCTGGCTGATAGCTGATGTTTTAAAAAGTAAAGAGGACCTTTTTTTTAATCTTCAGTTTCAAATGAGTAACTGACCTTGGGTCTTTCGTTCAGTGCTAGTACCTTATCTCACAGACATATAACCTAATAACTGTAGGTTTTAGTAGGCAAAAAGATACACAGTTCAACAAACTATATTTTAACTCTATAGTGGCAGACTGACTTTTTGAGTTCTGAACTTGTGATGCATTTACTTATTAGTTTAAACATGTTTATGGGAACAGAAAACTAAGAGGCTTCAAATATAAGATTCACAAACTGAGAACAGAGAATTTTGCTATTTTAACTAGAGATTCCTCATTCCTATAATTAATTACACAAAAAACTTTTTTAAGAATTTTCATAACTTACATGAACTATCTTTTGACATGCTTTGTAATAACCTTGGCGACCTGAAAAGACAACTCGGACCCACTTAGATGCAATTAATTGGTGATTTATTTGCACCTGCACAGGGGCCACTGCTCTGGGAGACAGACAACCCTGATGTGCAGGGCCTCTCATCTTTTATACTATTTTTTATTGGTATGAGTAAAAATTGACTAGGAGGGTAAATGTTTATATTAGGAGACAGATATACAAGAGTGCAGGTGCCTGTTCATTTGGTGGGTAGGCAAGAATAAGCCTTGTTTCCCAAATAAAAAATAGAACTTCTTGTGTTAGACATGAGCTAAGGTGGAATGAAAAGAGGTGAAGGAAATTGTAAGTTCCCCAATGTTGCCCTGGTTCATTACCCTAGACTAAAGGAGAACCAGCAAGTGTCCCTTCCTCATTAAGAGGGGAGGTCAGCCCATTGTTCTGTGGAGGGCAGTCTCTGAGTATGTACCCAAGGGAAGAGTTTTTGAGAGTTATATTTAGGGCAAGAAAGATAGGGAACATCGTGAAGTTGAGGGGGTTCCTGAGAAAAAAATGTAAAATTAATCCATTAGCTTGAAGTGACAGAGAATTGCCAGGAACCTGCCTGGCAAAGGTTATTAGGGACCCTGGGAGTCGAAGGCACAGGATGTGAAAGGAAAGACACAAAACAGTGGGATCAGGAGGGCTGTCCTCAATAGGAAGCAGCAATCTCAGCTGTATTGCACAGCTTTCATACACAGTAGCTTGAAGGCATGATCTTATCATGGATGGATGCATAACTTGATTGAAACAGCCTAGGGGCAAACAGCATCCTCAGCAGTCTGTTCTGGCCAAAGGGCATGGCTCCAATCTAATTTGGTTCAAGAACCAGCCATAACAGGAAAATCGCTGAGACCAGGTTTGCACTCAGTCCTTGACTGGATTACATTTCCTCAAACTGGGTGGCCTTGCCTCCCAGAAGGTCAGCTCCCAACAGCTCCCCCTTCTTTTCTAAGCCATGTGGTGAAGATTAGCCTTTAATCCTTGGACTTCTGTGAAGGCTCCCCAGAGGGCTGCAGGAAATACACACAACAAGATCAAAACTATTGTCCCTAATCCAATAAGGGCATATATCACACGAGTGAAAGATGTTGCTGATATAAAGTTAGTAAAGAACTGCTTTACGGCTGTGGCCACCTCTTGTGTTGACAACATCTGTAAATGGGCACCTTGAATGGACTGGATATGTGAATGCAAGGCAGGGATATCTACTGAAAAATTATTAGAAGCCCCAATGCCCTGCAAGTGGCACTGGACATGATCCCAACTCCACTCGGTGGCATTATATTTATAGGCAGTAACACAGATCCACTCAAACTCTGTGTGACAGTGTAGAGGAAGACTGGCCTTAAGGGCCTCAACTTGTTGCCCTAGAAGCAGGACCACCTCAAGAGCATCAAGTTTTTCCTCAGTTTTATGATCAATCTTTTCCCGAATGCCCAAAGCAGTTGAGACATTTTTAGAAAGAGCATTTACATAATAAGCAGTCAGTATGGATTGAGTAATGACTACAGTAGCAGTAGCAGCTGTGGCAACAGTAGTTACAAGGGCAATAATTCCAGCAATTAATATGACCCAAAAATGTTTGGAGCACTTAAGCTGCTCAACTAATAGCTGCCAAACTTGATACCCAGGGTGGGCATACCAAGTGCTGGTCACATGCACTGGAATCATAACAAAAGGGGGCTGCTGCAGCAAAACAATATCCTGGTAGTGCTGGGTGCTATAAAGACAATTAGTTAGGTTACAATTAGTGCAAGTGACAACGTAGTCATACTCCATAACCGTGGAGCCTTCCTCTGGAAAAATATGAGGCTTCATTGCAATATTTAAAGGACTGTTTTACATACTCCTTGAGATACAAGGTTTGCTTATTAGTCTTTTCCTCCAAAGTAGGATTTGTGAAAGTTATTGGGCCAGTGGCAGCAGCAGCAGCTCTCCAAAGGCCAGTTTGCACCTTCCAAGAGTAAACAAAATTGTCATAGTCCAGTCCCTAGCAACCGCTCTCAATTGGAGGAGCTGCCCCACCACTGAGAACAGCAAAGAAGGGGATCTGGCTTTATTCATGACAGCCAGAAAGGGACAGGACCAGTTGTACACAGAAAAAGAGGTGCCAAAAATCTTGTGGATAGCTCCAGTATAAGAACAAGCTCTCCGGGGGGTGGGGGGAGTCATGAAAAGAATGTTCATGCCCTAGTAATGGGCAGGGAGGTAAAGAGGCTGGGGGAGATACCCCCACTGTGATGGCTTGCAGCTGTAAGAACCCATAAAAGGTTATGTTCCACTCAGAAAAAGGAAGTATTGGATTGGAGCCGGAAGGGGTGCACCCTTTGCGGTGGCCCAAAATTTTGTATAGTTCCATGGCTAGCTGCAAACAGCCTGTGTGATTCATCTGATGAGTCATGTACAGAGGAATGCATGCAGAGGACTCAGTATAATTGCAGAGGGTCCATTGAGTAACAGTGGGCTCCTCATCAGGGGGTCCAAACAAAGGGGTGTTATTGACAAAGACTGGCATATTAGGATCACCCCACGCAACAGGGTGAAGAAGAGAGAGACCAGCAAAATAAGGCCAATAGGGTTCCCCTCCCACCAGGCCAACTTGCAACATTAGCAGTGCTAACATAGCCACAAAAAGGTGATCAGGCATGGGCACTCTTCCCTGCATCCAGATTAGGTCCTCTGCCTGAGAGGTCAGCCACTTCACTTGTCCCCAGGTTGGGAGCTGGGCTGACCGGGTTCCCTAAGATTGTCGGGAGGGTCCCTTTGTTGCATGGTCCCAGTGAGGAGGAGAGGTCTTGAGCTTTATTTTCTTGAGGAAGGGAATCAGGTAACTGGGGTCATTGCAAGGGAACCCCCACTGCCTTGACAAGCCTCTCCAGAAGCCAGCGAGGTCCATCCACAGTCTCTGGAAAGACACAAACATGCCCTGATCCCCAAAGGAGCACCAGGTCAGGGTCAAACCACTGTCTTGTGAGGAGGTCCTTTCACTTAACCAAAGGGAAAGAGCCAGGATGGGGATGCCAAAACGGTCCACTGCCGACCGGCCTTCCTGATCTAACAAAAGAAAAATTAAGGACAAAGAGGGCATGGGAGAGATAATTCATGAGGGCATGAGAGAGGTGTCAGAGGATATAACTCCCCCGTTTTAATTTTTCCAATTGGAGCTTTAAGCGTGCATGAGCTCATTCCACAATGCCTTGGCTCTGAGGATTATAAGGAATACCAAAAGAATGGTAGATAGAAAACTGTGCCATAAAAGAAGCAAGGGCCTTGGACGTGTAAGCAGGGGCGTTGTCTGTTTTGATAACCTTGGAAATGCCAAGAACAGAAAAACAATCCAAAAGGTGTGCTTTAACATCCTTGATAGCTTCTCCAAAATGGGCAGAAGCCACAAGAAGCCCAGAATACATATCTATACAAACACTCACATAAGCAAGTTTACCAAAAGAGGGGAAATGGGTGACATTCATTTGCCACAATTGCCCAGGCAAGAGACCCCAAAGATTAACCCCATAATGGGGTACTAGAACATGAGGTAAGCAATAAGAACATTGCTTCACAATCTGTCGGGCTGCTTCTCGTGAGATACCAAACTGCAGATGCATGTATGTGCATTTTGATGGGGAATGGCATGAGAGGCCTGAGCCTTATTAGTCATAGTCAACTAACCAAGCCACATGACAAAGAGAATTAGCAAGGGCATTGCCTTCATCTAAAGACCCAGGCAAAGTGGTATGACCACAAAGGTGACCAACATAATGGGCCAGATCCAGCATGTAGAGTCTGCTGAACAGGTAACAAGAGTGTTTGAAGAGCTGAGTCTACTGAGGGGCCAATTGTGGCTCCCTCCAAAACCTGCAAACAGTGAAAAATCTAATTGCTATCAGTGTAAAGGTGAAGGGGACAGGAAGACTTTTGAAAAGCCAAATGAGCGGCGGCTAGCTCAAACTCTTTAGGCAGAAGAAAAAGAAGTATAACAGGTAAAAGTTTGACCATTTAAAGCTAAAGCAGCGTAGTCAGAAGAGGAACCATCAGTAAAAGTAAGGTCTGCAGGAGGAAGTGGGACAGGAAGGCAAGGAAAAATTAAAGGGTGCAGGCATAAAAATGAAAGTAGCTTGGGTCCAGGGTAATGATAAGTAATCTGGCCTGCAAAACAGGCAGTATTAAACTGCCGTAATTGACTCACTTGTGCTGGACTAAAGGGGGCCATAATAAAATGAGGATCAATCCTACACTATTGATGTGCACAGATGTGGGCGGCAGTGATGAGTTGAGCAACTAAATCAGGATAAGGGGACAGTGTGAGGTGCCAAGAAGATGGCAAATGCAGCCATTCCATAGGGAGAACCTGCCAAAAAACACCAGTAGGAAACAAAAAAGTATCCAAAACTATAAATGTCAGAGGAAAAGCATAGTCTATTCAAGCAATCTGAGAATGTTTTAATGCCTGCTCCACTAGCATTAAAGCAGCACACGCTGAAGGAGTGAAAAAATGGGGAGAAGTGGAAGAAGGGTCTCCTCCTTAATCAGTGGCCTGAAGGAAAAGGCTCAAAACGGAGGCGCTGGCATGGGGGCCGTGGTTGCAGTTGCAAAGGCTGGGTTATTCCCAGAGCATGTTTACCCAGCACTTATAGGGGATTAAAACCTTGCTTAAGCATCAGATTACATACAGTTTCATTTGAGCTGACTAGCAGAGCTCCCAATTGTTTGAGAACATCCCTCCGCCATAAATGCATGGAATGTGTTCCCGCACAAAAGGTTGGAAAGTGCCAGAATTACCTTTGGGGTTGGTCCAAGTAAGGACGGCAGAGCTTTGGAGGGGAACTGAGTCAGGGACAGGGTCAGAGGCCAGGCTGAAGGCCAATGTTGCTTTGACCTGACCAAAATATCTGCCCCAGTATCAAGGATACCCGGAACTAACAGCCTTGAATAGTAAGCATGAGTTGGGGGTGTTCCTGAGAAATAGCTCTGACCCAATAGTCATTGGAAAACGCAAACCTCTCTGATCCTCTATTCTGACCCTTTTGAACCTGTCTGCATTTCTGGAAGGGTACAAGGATAATCTGAGCAATACATTCTCCTGGAATGACAGGCACACTACCATGAGGGGCTGCCATCATAACTTTGATTTCCCCCTCATAGTCAGAATCAGTAACCCCAGGAAGAACTTGGAACCCCTGCATGGCAGTACTGCTTCGCCCAAGCAGAAGTCCCACAATGCCCTCAGGGAGGGGATCAAAAATGCCTGTGGGAATTCTCTGGGGTCCTAGCTCCAGGGTTCGCTGTGGGACTGAGGTCCAGTCCTGCGGAGCTGGGAGTTGCTCAAGGAAGGGATTCAATGCCTTTCCCGGGAGTGAAGACTGTTGAGATGGGACTGTCCCCCCCGGTCGTAGATAACTGCCCCAATTGTTTGTCAGGCCTGGGGCGAGGCCCAGACCCAGTTTCCCAGAGTTGGCTTACGAGGCCTACCCTAAGAATCAGTTTCTGACCTGCATTCATTAGCCCAATGAAAGCCACACTGGCATTTAGTACACAAGGAAGTGGGTTGCATGCACACAGGTGTTGAAGGTCCCTGAGTGCATTGCAGACACTGCTTGGTAAAATGACTAGGCTTTCCACAATTGAAACAATTGTCATTTCTTTGGGGCCCAGAGGCACGTGGAGGGTTGCCCTGTTGGTTATTTCCTTGCATCTGCTGATACACCATCCCAATGGGTACCCCTTGGTATCCCCCCCCATGAATGAGGTGCCCTGAGTATAAGAAGATCTGACCCCTGCAAAGAGGCGAATATAATCTTCCAAGGAACCTCATTTTTTGTAAGGGCATATTGCAGTTTAACAGGCAGAATTAGCATTCTCAAAGGCTAATTGGCAAACAATCAAAGTTCCAGCCTCAGAGTCAGTGATAACACACCCCACAGCTTGCAACAGCAGGGTAACAAAATCTTGATAATTCTCATCAGGGCTCTAGCGAATCTTACTCAGTTCTTCTGTTCAGAGTAGCCACCTCCAGGCAGCTAACGCCATCATAGCAACCTGATTATATGCAAACCGGGGCCAACTGACTTGGGCTGCAGTAACAGAATAATTTCCCATCTCTGTAAGCATATCATAGGAAACTCCATTATTAGCCTGGTAATTACGCTGAGCCATTTATTTCATCAGCTTTATCCATATATTCTGCCTTCTACAAGAGGTAATCCCCTCCAGAGAAGCATGCTTTAGCAATACTCTTCCGATCATTAGAGGGTAAAGCATCATCCCCTAAAGAATCTATCATAGACACAATGAAAGGAGCAGTGGCTCTGTATTGAGACACAGCTGCCTTTATATCCTTCAAAGTTTTAAAGAGAATGGGTTCATGGTATTGCTTATTAGAAGTCAGATCTATGTGAATAAGGAAAGCATGAAAGCCAGACATATCCTCCCCCACTTCACAGGCCAAATGCAAAGCTTGCTGTAATGGAGTAGCAGATGGGGGATGCACCAGGGATTCCCCAGCATGCAGTAAAGGGGGAGCTGCAAAAGATGCACAACATGAAAGAAGTAGAGCAGGGGGAGCAGGAGCTGCAGGAGCCATGGAGCAAACAAAACAACAGGAGCTATAGGAGGGAACATGGAGCGATCCCACTCCTTTTTCTTAAAGGCAGCCTGCAGCCTCTTTTTCTGGCTGGAACCATGGAGGGTGTCGAAGAGAAGAAAAAGAAGGCTCCTGCTGTGCCAGAAACCCTTAAGAAAAAGCGAAAGAATTTCGCAGAGCTGAAGATCAAACGTCTGAGAAAGAAGTGTGCCCAAAAGATGCTTCAAAAGGCAAGGAGGAAGCTCATCTATGAAAAAGCTAAGCATTATCATAAAGAATACAGGCAGATGTACAGAACTGAGATTCAGATGGCTGGGATGGCAGGAAAAGCTGGCAACTTCTATGTACCTGCAGAACCCAAATTGGCCTTTGTCATCAGGATCAGAGGTATCAATCGTGTGAGTCCAAAGGTCCGAAAGGTGTTGCAGCTTCTTCGCCTTCACCGGATCTTCAATGGAACTTTTGCTAAGCTCAACAAGGCTTCCATTAACATGCTGAGGATTGAAGAACCGTATATTGCAAGGGGGTACCAAAATCTGAAGTCAGTAAATGAGCTAATCTACAAGCGTGGTTATGGCAAAATCAATAAGAAACGAATTGCATTGACTGATAACAGTTTGATTGCACGATCTCTTGGTAAATATGGCATCATCTGCATGGAGGATGTGATTCATGAGATCTATACTGTTGGAAAACACTTCAAAGAAGCAAATAACTTCTGTGGCCATTCAAGTTATCATCTCCACGGGGGTGGAGGGGATGAAGAAAAAGACAACCCACTTTGTAGAAGGTGGAGATGCTGGTAACAGGGAAGACCAAAGCAATAGGCTTGTTAGAAGAATGAACTAAGGTATCTGCCCTCATTGTTTTTGTAATCTGGTCAGTTAATAAACAGTGACTGCTTTCAAAAAAAAAAAAAAAAAAAAAAAGGCAGCCTGCAAGGCTGTGAAAGTTTTAATCAAGTCTTTGGTAGGCACTCCTTCAAAATCATCACTATAATTTTTGTCCCCGGGAGGCTGCTCTTCCTCCTCATGATATCAAGCAGCTTCCTCCTCAAGCTGTTGCACTTCCTCTGGGGACAGAGGATCCTCCTTAGGGACAAAATCGGGGGTGTCCAGATCATTGAGAGTGGGCACAGAGGGAGTGCACCAGAGGGGACTCGTGCGCTCAACCTCAGGTTTCGGGTTGAGGCAATCCGTCACCAAATTCTAGATGGTGAAAGTTTAGATGGGGATCCCACTGGGCCCCCAAACAGTATAATAAGCTTTCAAGCAGGACCCAACCTTAGCCCATGTATCCTGATTTACAATCCCCTCCTCAGGGAGCCAAGGCATACCTCCTGCACAACTTCCTCCTACAAAAAACACTCTATTGATGAGTCCACACCTGGGCTCTGCAACCTGTGAGCATAGACTTTAACACTTGCACATACAAACCATGATCCTTTGAGTTAGACTGTCCCATGCTTTACTCCTGACAAACTATGTGCCCCCTTAATATACCTAAATTTACAAAAGTATATGACCTACTTTACACTAAGGACTCACCTATGAGTCAGCTACAGTGCTGCAAAACAACTTTTTGGGGGTGTCACGCAGTGTCAGTATTCCTCAGGTCCCTGTTGGAGCACTACATGCCAGGAACCTGCCTGGCAAAGGTATTAGGGACCCTGGGAGTAGACAACGCAGGATGTGAAAGGAAAGACACAAAACAGTGGGATCAGGAGGGCTGTCCTCAGTAGGAAGCAGCAATCTCAGCTGTATTGCACAGCTTTCATATACAGTAGCTTGAAGGCATGATCTTGTCATGGCTGCATAACTTGACTAAAAACAGCCTAGGGGCTAACAGCATCCTCAGCAGTCTGTTATGACCAAAGGGCATGGCTCTAAGCTAATCTGGTTCAGGAACCAGCCATAACAGGAAAACCACTGAGGCCAAGTTTGCTCTTGGTCCTTTACTCCAGTACATTTCCTCAAATTGGGTGGCCTTGCCTCCCAGAAGGTCGGCTCCCAACAGAGAATAAGTGCTGGGAGAAAGGATTCTGGTGATATAGTTGCAGAGGCTTGAGAGTGAAGGGCCCAGGGCTGGTGCAGTTCATACAAAGAGGGGCTGGATTGAGAAGGTTTATGGTGGATGTTACCACCACGGAGTTAGGAGTTGGTGGGTAAAGGAGTGAGCAAATGTTTTCTGAAAAAGTTTGGAACAGGCTTTTGCTCCTTTGGCTATAGTGGTTTCCACCTGATCATAGAAGGAAGTTCCTTTCTCTTTGCAGTCAGTTCTATGTACAGTAGATGTTTCCCTAGATGTGACCTGGATCTGGAATGGCAATGTAAGCATCAGAGGAGAGACAGGAAATCCAGCGTTGGTGAGACTGAGAGTGACAAGAATTGGTTTATCAGGTTTTGTGTATGATTGATTGTGTTGAGAAGATATTGGAATTTTAAAGGGATTAAGCAGGTACAAGGAGGAGGAAGAAAGTGATTCTAGTCAGTGTTAATTCCTGCCATGAGAAATCAGTAAAGTGTCCTTGGAGGTGAAGGCCCCTAAGAAATGTAAGAAGGTCTTTGACAATTGGAGGATCAGATCTTATATCTGTTCTGGAGAGAGCAGGAGAGGTCTGTAAAACTAGTTAACGACTCAGACTCAGGCTGTGAGACTGGTTACAACTTACTTGTGGCTGTAAGATTGATTTATGACTCTGACTTATGACTGTGACATTGGTTTATGACTTATGCCTTAGGGCTTGTTGGGGTTAACTTCTTCCTCTCTATGATTTGGGACAAACTAATGCAAATTGGGGAGAGAAGGGTAAATGTCCATTCTCAGTTGGTAGCTTCTTCTGTTGCTTTTTTAAGTCTGGAAAAGTCTATCCATGAGTTGATGCCCTGTAACCTGGCTGCCATGGGAGTAGTGAGGAGGACTAAAAAAGGGGCTGGCCCATTTCGGGGATAGGGGCTTAGGTTGGAGGTTTAGAGATTTACCCAAACACCTGGCTAGACCAGTCCTCTTTGAAGGGGGAAGGTGGCTTAAGTAAGATAGTATCAGCTATCTGCCTCACTGAGACTCTAGTAGAGGCTAGGTTAGGGAGGTAGTTCCCTAAAGGGGAGGGAGGAAAGTTTCCCTGGATGAATGGCCTGCCATACATAGTTCAAAGGCACTAAGGAAGTAGGGTTTTCTGAGACTAATGTGTATCCACATTGAGGCAATGGGAGGAGGTCTGTCCAGGTTTATTGTGTTTCCACCATGAGGTGAGGTGAGGTGAGGTGTGATTTAATGAGTCCATTCATTTTTTCCTACCTCAGGGTGGTAGGATGGATAAAATCTCCACTATATGTCAAGGCCCTGAGAAACTCCTTGTGTTGTTTGAGAAATAACCCTTGGGCCATTATCCCTGCGGAGAGTGGTGGGGAGACCAAAGTAGGGGATTATTTCATTGAGAAGGACTTGAATGGGAAGAAGGGAAGGCCTCTTCCTGGGAAAAAGGGAAAGCCTCTACCCACCCTGTAAATGTGTCTACAAATACAAGAAGATATATAAACGTTTGACTGGAGACATGCGTGTAAAATCAAGCTGCCAATATTGTCTAGGAATGTCTCCTCATAGTTGGTAGAGATGTATAATAGGGGGCTTGAGGGGAGTTTGAGGACTAGTTTGTGAATGGACTATGCTAATAGTGATTTTAGTTAGATCCTGAATGAGAGTTGGATGATGTATGAACAGACTTAAAAGGAGGGTCAGAGGTCAGGGTCCCACGTGAATTTGGTATGTAGAGATGTCAAAATGGAAATGGCTGATTATTGAGGATGTATGACTTTATTATTTTGGGTGTATAAGCCCCTTCCTCCAACTTAGCAAGTCCTAATGAATTAGTATGCAGTGATGGTCATTAGAAGGGCTGTAGCAAGGGCCCATGGTAGTCCCTGGACTGATCTCACTGCCTCCTTTCCCAGCCAATACACCATAAAGATGAGAGGTTTAGGGATAGAGTCCAGGCCAGGGTCTGCAAGAAGGAGAGGAGGCCAGTCCGGGCATTAAGGATTGGCTTTATCTTAAAGGAGCAGAACAGAGTTTGACCAGAAGTCAGCCCCTCCTCACAGAGCTGCAAGGGATTTTTATTAGTGTAGTTGAAATACTGAGGGGGTCATGAGAGGTGAGGGAAGTCTTCCCCAGGTGTTAATCTTGCATTTGAGCCTTATCTCTAGTGTGATCCAGGACCAGGGTAGGAGATTCTAACATTTCCCAAGAACACCAGCCTTGAAGTATTTCAGGAGGGTGGCAGGGGGTTGCTGTGACCATGCCATTTGATCTCTCACCTGCTTTCTATCACTAGCTGTCCTCACAGAATGGCGTCAACTCGTCAGGGTTATGAGGATTTACAGGAGTGTGGCAAGGGGGCTGTTGTGATCATGAAATTTGGTTTCTGGCCTGCTTTCTTTCCCTCCCTGTCCCCAAACAGCTGTACTCTTATCAGGGTTGTGAGGATTTCTTCCCCACAGAATGTAGATGAGAAAGTCCACGTCAGACAGGGAAAAGAAAACATGTACTCAGACAATGCCCTCTGCTCCAGCAACTTCTCTAAGGGGGAGTGTAGGGTCTGGGGAAGAGGAGCACTGCCTGGCAGGTGGGGATCATGGCCGTGACCAGAGTGGGTGTTGGGGGAGAGAAATTGGAATGTGGGTTGGGATTGACCGCCAGAGAAGAAGTAGGATTTATTTTCTTCCAGACCAGGGGGTCCACAAGAGGGAGAGGGAACAGGAGCAGCTGGGGATGGGCAGTGATCAGCCAGGTTAAAGAATATGATTTCTAGAGGATTTGGGGGTGTTTGGACTGGGAGGAAGATGGAGAAGATTTGCAGGGAAAATGAAAGAGGAAGACGTGGGAGGGAGAAGAGGAGTCATGAAGAGACTGATTTATTTGGAGTGTGAAAAAGGCCTGGATATAGGGAACTTTAAACCATTTTTTATTTTGCCTGCAAAATTGCCATGGTCTGTTAAAATTTTGAAATTGAAAGTTTCATTTTCTGGCCATTGAGATTGATTGTCTAATCTATATTCAAGCCAAATTTTGTTACAATAAATAATTAAGCATTTATGGCAGAGATTTTGAGCCAGCCCAAGGGCCTGTAAATTTCGGAGGAGACAACTGAAAGGTGTCCTCTTGGGAACATTTGACTGGGAATTTCCCATCGACAGGGTGGGTGAGTCAACTAGAGGGCCCCCCGCAGTGAGAGGAAAGGAATCAGAGCAGGAAGAAAGCAAGCATCCTACCCTTTTCCTTCTGCTACTAATGGCGGTTAACTGCTAGTCAGATGTCCGTGAGATGGCTTGGTAACTGAAGGCCAGGGCCACGGAAGGTCTCTTGACTGAGCTCAGATTTTTGGACGCTCCTGGATGGTGGAAAAATTGGACAAGAGAACATTGGACTGGGAAGAGGGAAAAGCCCAGACGCAAGACACACCCGTAATTAGATGTGTGCTGGTGTGGATGTAGAGCAGGTGTGGGGACAAGTGGTTGCCAGTCCCAGTGTCAGGTGTTAATGTTCTGTCCTCAGTCAGGAGGGAGTCTCAAGGAGTCTCCAGGTATGAATAGGGGAAGAAGTGGCAGACAGATTCCAAGGAGGAAAGGAGGAGGAAGGAAAGGAAAGCTTTGGCGTCACCCTTACAGGCTACTGTCTGCCTACTGAAGGGGAAGTGTGTGTCCTTCAGGCCATATCAGGGAGTGCCCTGGTCAGTAGCCATCACTTGAGCACTCTCCCTATTCAAGTGGACTGAAATCAAGGGGGAAAGAAGGACAGATGGGAAAAGGGGAGTGGGAGACTCCAAGACTTAACCCTACCCAGGCATTAGGCACCAAATGATAGGTAAAAACTGAAAGGAAAGAATCAGAACACTCAAGACCAAAGTGTAGCAAAGGCGGTGATGTATATTTTGACACTTGGGTGCAAGTGGGGTAAGATCTAAAGGATGTTAGCAGGGTTTAGGGAGCAAAGCAGGTCTTTTAGCTGGCTGAGGAGAGGCTGGTTTCTATCCAGAACCATCAGACTGTTGTTCTTATCAGAGCATCAAAGATTCTATCTCTTTATCAGGACTGTTCTGGCAGGCTCTTCTTATTAGGGTGTCAGAGGCTTACAGTGTCAGGATATTGTAATTGGGCCAGTACAAGGACATGAGGAGTCTGCAGCATATCTCTCTTTTTTTTTAATTAATTATTTTTTATTAAATCATAACTTTGTACACTGATGCATTTATGGGATTTAGGGTACTGCTTCAATATACAATGTGAAATGTTTACATTGAACTAAGTAACATATCCATCACAATTATACTCATTTCTTAATAGTTTTGAAATGAACTGTTACATCATGCACATTTGAGGTCCCCCCAAATACCCTCCTTCCTCTCATATTCCCTCTCCACTCCCTTCTCTCTCCTCTTCCCTTCTACTTTCTGAACTATAGTTATGTTTTGCCATTCATATGAGTGTGTAGGTGGTTATATATTGATTTCATAGTAGTATTG
>NW_003852441.1:13921771-13941618 GCF_000181295.1 Otolemur garnettii | reverse complement strand
ATAACCTGCAAAAATCTTCTCCCATTCTGAAGGTTGTCTGTTTGCTTTACTTACTGTGCTCTTGGCTGTGCAAAAGCTTTTTAGTTTGATCAGACCCCAGTAATGGATTTTTGATGTTGCTTCAATTGCCCAGAGGGTCCTCCTCATAAAATATTCTCCTAGGTCAATTTCTTCAAGTGTTTTCCCTGCACTTTCATGTCTTAAGTTTAAATCTTTTAGCCAGTGAGAATCAATTTTTGTTAATGGTGAAAGGTGTGGGTCCAGTTTCAGTCTTCTACAGGTCCCCAGCCAGTTCACCCAGCACCACTTGTTAAAAAGGAAGTCTTTCCCCCACTGAATATTTTTGATAGGCTTGCCGAAGATCAAATGATGATAAGCAGCTGGGTTCATCTCTTGGTTCTCTAGTCTGTTCCATAAATCTACTGCTCTGTTTTTGTGCCAGTACCATGCTGTTGATCACTATAGACTTATAGTATAGCCTAAAGTGTGGTTATGTGATACCTACTGATTTGTTCTTATTTCTGAGTAATGTATTTCCTATTTGAGGTTTTTTCTGATTCCATATAAAACAAAGTACTAGTTTTTCAAGTTCTTTAAAGTATGACAATAGTGCTTTAATAAGGATTGCATTAAATCTATAGATTGCTTTGGGTGGTATGGACATTTTAATAATTTGATTCTACCCAGGCATGAGCATGGTATATTTTTCCATTTGTTAACCTCTTCAGGTTAACCTCAAACTTTTCTCAGCATTTCATAGTTCTCCTTATAGAGATGTTTCATGTCCTTTGTTAGGTAAATTCCCAGATATTTCATCTTCTTTGGCACTATTGTAAAAGGAATAGAGTCCTTTATTGCTTTTTCAGCTTGACTATCGTTGACGTATATAAAAGCTACTGACTTATAAGTATTGATTTTGTATCCTGAGATGCTGCTGTATTCCTTGATCACTTCTAAGAGTTGTAAAGTTGAGTCCCAAGAATTTTCCAGGTATAAGATCATGTCATCAGCAAAGAGTGAGAGTTTGATCTCCTCTGACCCTATTTGGATACCCTTGATCACCTCTCTTGCTATAGCTAAGACTTCCATTACTATGTTAAATAGCAGTAGAAACAGTGGACATCCTTGCCTCATTCCTGTTCTGAGTGGAAATGACTTCAATTTTACACCATTCAATATGATATTGGCTGTGGGGTTTCTGTAGATGGCCTCTATCAGTTTAAGAGATGTCCCTTCTATGCCTATTTTCTTAAGTGTTCTGATCATGAAAGGATGCTGGATATTACCAAAGGCTTTTTCTGTATCAATTGAGAGAATCATATGGTCTTTTTTTTATTTTATTGATGTGACATATTATATTTATAGATTTGTGTATGTTGAACCAACCCTGTAATCCTGGAATAAAACCAACTTGATAATGGTGTATAATTTTTTTGATGCATTATTGAATCTTGTTTGCTAAGATCTTATTGAATATTTTTGCATTGATATTCATTAATGATATTAGTCTATAATTTTCTTTCTTTGTTGGATCCTTTCCTGGTTTGGGTATCAGGGTGATATTTGCTTCATAGAATATGTTAGGAAGTATCCCTTCTTTTTCTATGCTTTTAAAACATGGTATAATACAGGTACTAGTTCCTCTTAAAAGATCTGATAGAATTTCATGTGAAGCCATCTGTTCCTGGACTTTTCTTTTTAGGGAGATTTCGTTTTGATGATGCTATTTCAGTGGTTGATATAGGTCTAATCAAGATTTCTAATTCTTTCTGGTTGAGTCTAGAAACGTGGTGTGCTTCCAGGTATTGGTTCATTTCCTTCAGATTTTCATATGTCTGGGAATAGAGACTTTTGTAGCAATCATTGAGGATTTTTTGAATTTCTGAAGTGTCTGTTGTTATTTCTCCTTTATCATTTCTGATAGATGATATTAGAGATTTTACTTTTCTATTTCTGGTTAGGTTGGCCAAAGGTTTATCAATTTTGTTAATTTTTTCAAAGAAACAACTTTTTGTTTCGTTGATCTTCTGAATGATCCTTTTGTTTTCCATTTCATTTAATTCTGCTCTAATTTTGGTTATTTATTTCCTTTTGCTGGGTTTGGGGTTGGAATGTTCTTCCTTTTCCTGTTGCTTGAGATGATCCTTTAAGTTGTTGGCATCCTCTCTTTCTGTTTTCTTGATGAGGGCTTCCAATGCTATAAATTTCCCTCTTAGGACTGCCTTTGCAGTATCCCACAGGTTTTGATAATTTGTGTCTTCATTATCAGTTAGTTCCAAAAATTTGGTGATTTCCTTCTTAATCTCATCTTTGACCCAGCTATCAGTCAGCCTAAGATTATTTAGCTTACATGACTTTGTTTGAGTATGGAGATTCCCATTGCTGTTGAGTTCAACTTTTATTCCATGGTGGTCCAAAAAGATTCAAGGAAAAATTTCTATATTTTTAAATTTGCTGAGATTAGACTTGTGTCCTAGGATATGATCTATTTTGGAGGATGACCCATGGTCTGATGAGAAGAGTGTTCTGTAGAGGTCTGCAGAGTCCATTTGTTCTAGGGTCAGATTTAAGTCTAATATTTCTTTGTTTCATTTCTTCTTGGAGGATCTATCCAAAACTGTCAAAAGGACGTTAAAATCTCCAACTATTATAGTGCAGGAAGATATCAAGTTGTTTATATCCATTAGGATCTGCTTTATGAATTGAGGAGCATTCTGGTAGGGTGCATAAATGTTAATTATCAAAATCTCTTCATGTTGGGTGTTTCCCTTGACAAATATGTAGTGACCTTCCTTATCTTTCTTTATCTTTGTTGGTTTAAAGCCAATTGTATCTACTACTAAAATTGCACCCCTGCTTTTTTCTAGTTTCCATTTGTCTGTATTATACAAGTCCATCCCTTCACCCTGAGTCTATTTTTATCCTTTAAGGTAAGGTGAGATTCTTGTATACAGCAGATATCTGGTCTGAGTTTATGTTTCCAGTCAGCCAGCCTGTGCCTCTTTAGAGGACAATTTAAACCATTCACATGAATTGAGAGAATTGATAAGCCTGGTTGTGTTTTGGGTGTCATGATTTTCAGATGTCCAGTGGACATATTTAATCCTTTCACCACTGTAGAAGTTGGGTTGTGTTCAAAAATTTTTGTGTGAGTTTACTTTAGAGGTATAGCATTGCGCTGGTTGTTGTGGAGGATAAGTCCAGGAGACCTGGTTTAGTTATGGCAAATTTCTTCAACATGTCTATGTCATTAAAGTATTTTATTTCTCCATTGAAGAAACTCAGTTTAGCTGGATAGAGGATCCTGGGCTGGAAGTTGTTTTGTTTTAAGAGGTTGAAGGTTGCTGACCATCGTTTTCTGGCTTGAAACATTTTGACTGAGAGATCTGCAGTTATTCTGATATTTCTCCCTTTGTAGGTGATGCTTTTCTTTCATCTGGCTGCTTGCAGAATTTTCTCCTTCATCTTAACTTTGGCAAAGTTAATCACAATGTGTCTAGGAGATGCTTTATTTGGAATGAGTCTTGCTGGGGTTCTGAAACTGCCTGCTATCTGAAATTCTGTATCTCTTGCAATGTTTAGGAAATTCTCCTCCAAAATCTCTTGGAGTAGAGCATCTGTACCACCAACCTCTTCTCCTTTGGGAATTCCTATAAGATGAATGTTTGATATTTTGGAGTGATCCCACAACTCTCTCAGGGAATGATCAGTTTTTGCTCTGTATTTGTCTGCCTCTTTGAGTGTTTGGGAACATTCAAAAGCTTTGTCCTCAGTTTCAGAGATCCTTTCTTCTGCCTGGTCAACTCTATTACTGAGGGATTCTACTGTATTTTGGAGCTCCTCAACTAACTTTTTCATTTCCTCAAGTTCTTCTATCTCTTTTCTCATTATGTCCATATCTTTGGTGACTTGGGCTTTGAATTCATTAATTTCTTGAAACAACTTTGGAACTACTCTTTGGAATTCAATTTCCATCTTTACTTCCATTCTATTTATCTTATTTGCAATCCATATTCTAAATTCAGTTTCTGACATTGCTGCCATTTGTCTATGCATGGCATCTTCAGTTGTATCTCCTTTGTCATTTCTTGGGGGTGGGGGTTGATCTACTCTGGTTATTCATGTTGCCAGAGTTCTTCTGTTGGGTCCACACCATGTTTATTTCCCACTGTTTGGCTATCAGAAGTGGTAAGGTGAGATTGAATTGGGGTTCTCTGGTAGTAGAGATAGCCCCTTACCAAAGCTCTAGGCTTTGTAATTGTGGGTTATTTCCTATAACCTTACAAAAGCCCCTTTCAGAGTTTTGGCCAGAGACTCTGGGGACCTACTTGATGAGATAGTGCAGGTTGTTTTGATATCAGCCAACCTCTGACCTATCTTAAGAAACCACACTATTAGATTTAAATTTCGACAGTGAAGAAATACAAACAGCTGCAGCACCCAGCCCCAACCCTTCAGTTCTTTTCCACTATAGAACTTCAAAAGTCAACCTCAGAATGTCCCAGAGTTGACAGTCCCAGACATGGGCTCCAACCAAACTGTCTTTGGCAGTCAAAACCCTACCCAACGCAGAGGGATTCAAGGACAATTCAAAGCAAAGGGATTCAAAACACAATTGAAGCCAGGAATCCACACTCTCACCCGCCAGACCCAGTCCACACTATTGTCTGCTTCTCTGCTCACAGGCTCAGCTGGAACCAGGGCAACACCCCCGCCCACCAGTCTCAGTCCACACAAAGCTAGCCTCTGGAGTAGGGTCTGGAGTAGTGCTTGCCAGACCAGTTGGAGTCAGGGGACCACACACCCCCTTGCCAGTCTCAGTCTACTGCCTGACAAGCCTCTATCTGCAGGCTCTGTTGGAGTCAGGGCACCGGGCCTGCCCTCTGGTCTCAGTCCATACACAGCTAGCCTCTGCTTGTCAGACCAGTTGGAGTCAGGGGACCATGCCCCACCTGCCAAACTGAGAGTCCACTGCCTGGCAAGCCTCTGTTCACAGGCTCTGTTACAGTCAGGGCACCACACCCACAGGTCTCAGTCCTCACCTGGTAAGCCTCTGCTCCCCAGCCCCACTAGAGGCAGTGGAGCACACCCTAGCCCTCAGGGCTTGCTTCACACCCAGTAAGCCACTGCTCAAGGGTTTGGTTGGAATCAGTAGACTACACCCATGCTCTCAAGTAGGAGTCCACGCTTATCAAGCCTCTGCTCAAAGGTCCAGCAGGGACTAGCCCTATCTGCCAAACTCAGTCCACACAGGGCAACCACTCTCCTGCTGTCAGTGCTATCAGAGCTGGGGGTTCTGCCCCCTGTACCATCAGACACAGCCCGAACCAAAGTCAACACTACCACTGGCCAGGCACAGTCATATCCAGGGGACTGCTCCTCCTGCTGCTGAGTATCCCTTTCTTCCCACACCCTTTTTCTTCCCCATTAGTCACAGATTCCATCCTAATGGTTGGTGGTCCACACTATGCCCAGGTCTCTCAGGACAAGACCAAACACTCTATGCTCTGCAGGGGGCAGAACTTCAGAGTGCCATGCAAAGGGGAAAGGGTGGACTGGAAGTTTGAACTTGTGGGGAAAAATATCTGTTCAATTTTATGCCTGGCAGGGTGATGTCTAGGTTCATAAGTGGGACCTCCCTGGAGAAGGAGACCTGGAGTTTAATGGCTCTCTCCAGCCAGGTAAAATGAGAGGTGTTTTGTTCCTGCTAGTTCATAGATAGCCTGTGGTAGGCCTCCTGCTTGAGGAAGGGGTCTCCCATCCTCTAGTCAATAGGATTTGTACTTATAATTTGTTTTCTTGAATGCTCTTCCTTGGAATTACAGCTTTCCAAACTTTCTTCTTAGCTCCGCTTCCCATCTTTGGCTTCATAGAGTCTGATTCCATCCAGTTTTTCTTCCTCTGCTCAGGAGCCTCTGACAAGGGTTGCTACCAGTCAGCCATCTTCCCATAATTCTCTATCTAGCATGTCTCTCTTATCTGATTTATGACCACCTGTAACAGAGTCTCATAGAATGGCTTCTAGCTTGGCCAACCTAAGAAGGCCTCACAAGTTAAAGGACTTGCCCCAGACTGCAAAACTGCAAAAGGCAAAACTATACTATCTGACTCCAAATTCCATGTTTCTTCCCTCTGAATCCTGCTGACCTAGAACTAAATAGAGTGGACTAGAAGAGGAAGAGCCCTTGGACACTGACCTGTGCTGTGATCTGACCAGGTCTCCTTACTTCTCTGGACCTCCACACCCCTTTCCACTGGGCCTCCACACCCCTTTCCACTGGCCTTCAATCTCAGCATGCCCAAAACTGATAGTTTAGTACAGGATTCCTGTACTCCACATCAGATAGCTTAGAGGCACAAAGGCTCACATGTTTATGTCCACAGGTCAGACAACTATGGACTGGTGAGTGGGCAGCTAAGGATTCTGCATGACTGGGGCTGTAGCCAGGTGCATGCACTAGGGAAGATTCCTTCTACCTGGCCTTGGTTTTGGTCTCTAGATTTGGAATCTCTCACATATTCAGAATGCTAGGGACCTCATATGATATAATAAAAGATAAATGATGTATTCAGTCTTTGCCTCCAATCCTGGCACATAACTCCTAAAACCTCTGGACTCAATAGAGCGCTGAGTATCTTCTGCACACTACTGAGATGTCTGGTGGCTGGGGGCTCCCAAACAGCTTCAGGATGGGGGCTGATCATCAGAAAGCTCAAGGCAGAATTAGAGGGTTGGAACAATCACCCCACCTCAGAACCTCTAGGAAGGGGAGAGGGGCTAAAAGTTGAGTCGATCACCCATGGCCAGTGGGTGAAATTTCCATAAGAACCCACACAGTTTCATTTGTTTGGGGTCTGAGGAGCTCCCAGGTAGGGAACAGGCAGAGGTGCAGGGAAGGAGGTGTTCCTAGAGAGGGCAAAGAAGCTCTGTACCCCTCCCCCAGGCATCCTTGCCCCATCACACATCTCCTTCCATTTGGCTGTTCCTGAGTTGGATCCTTATCATAAACCAGTAATAGTAAGATGCTGTCCTGAGTCCTGTGAGTTGTTCTAACAAATTATTGAATCCGAGGGGGACTATGGGAACCCTTGATATTGTCACCAAGCCAGACAGAAGTGTAAGTGGTCTGGGAACCCCATTTACCACTAACATCTAAAGTGAGGGCAGTTTTGTGAAACTGAATCTTAAGCCTGTAGGGTCTGATGCCAACTCCAGGCCTTCAGTATCAGAAGTGAATTGAATTGTGGTACCTCTGATTGGTGCTCAGAGCGTTGGCATCAGACCCCACAGAGCTGGTTGGTGTCAGGAGGGAAAAAAACAGCCTTCACATTCCTCCCCTGGACATTCCTCCCATCATATGGGGTCCCAGGGTCCTTCATGAAGCACTCAGACTCCTCTGGATTTTAGCACAGGGCTTTCTCCTTCAGGTAAGTCTTATGCTAGATTGTCCTACAATGTGTTTATCTGCCATTAAGAAAAACTAACACTTATCCAATATATTTAGTGATTACTAAGAGCTTTTGTTGAATTTGAGTCTCTTGGCAAAACTTGGACATCATAGGATGTCCCACTTAGCAGATAAGCAAACTGAGGCTCAGAGAAGTGACTCAGCCAACAAGGAGGAAATGTCCACATAAGCCACAGGCTGCAGCCTAGATCCACCAGCCCAGGTCAAATCAGGACATCTCCAGAAACCCCTGGTGCTTTTTACTATACAACAGAAAACAAGTTGGGTAAAGTCATCCTTAGCATGGAGACTGCAACCCCTGCTTTGCCTAGCTTTCCATGATAATGAGCCGAAGACTGTTCCACTTTCAGGTAGAAATCCTTACTAGCTGAGTGCCAGACTGTTCACAAAGCACATAGCACCAGGCCTGGGACACACTTTTTAGGGCCCCTCGAAGCGGGATGAGCACTGGGGCTCAGGAAGCCCCCAAAACCATGACAGCCTGGGAAGGATGCTCCCTGGTCTGGTTCTTATGTTTCCTAAGGAGCTGCCCCGGCAGACATGGGGACCCAAAACACTTTGAAAGCCTGAGCCTGGGACCCACAGCCACCTGCCAGGAAAGTGTGCGCCTTGGCTCTGCCGGCAGGGTCTGGGCAATAGGCCAGTGTGTGTTGTGGGTATTGCCTGTCTGGATATCTGGCTCTGAGCCTCTGCTCTACCACGACTGTATGAGGACCCTCTCTTCCTTGGCCATGGGTTTCGTGTGGGTGGCTTTTTCTACCTGCTCTGGCTGATCCAGGGCTTTTTTCACTAGTTGGTATGCCAGGGCCAGGAGAGATCTGAAAAGACCGTGGACCAGAAAGCCACCTCCTGCCTTGTCTCTCCTCTAGCCCACCTCCTGCCAGTCTTACAGCTCAAAGATTAATCCTACAAGGCCAGGGCCCAGGAAAGGGAAGAATCTGAAGTACATATAACCATGAGTGCCACCCACACCACCATCCCCTGCCTCCCTATCCCCACTTTCATTATCCTCCCTGACAAGCCCTGGGCCCCACCCTAGACCCCCACATAACCTGATTTCTTCAAGTATTCCTCAGTCCCCTCCAAGATCCTCCATCCCATGACTTTCATAACACTAGCCTCCCCCCCACCCCGCCCCGCCACTCCCAACACCATTTACCACCAGATGCCCTGGGGCTTACAAAACTCAGTGTGAATGCTGAATAGTTTACCACATCAAAAGCAATGATCCCAATGAGATCACAATGGGAGATGGTCTAACCAAGGCAAAGGAAAGAATTATTCTCTGCCTATCTGACACCCCTCACCCCTTCACTTCCTCCCCCCACTGAACATCTCCTATTCCCCTACTTTTGCCAGAGATGGCCAGCAGAGGCCAGCAGCAGCTGGGCAATTACTTGGAGCTATTGAAGAAGGAGGAGCTGAAGGAGTTCCAGCTTCGGCTGTCCAGTGAAGCAGCTGTTCCACCAGAGAAGATGAGTGGCATGGAGATGGCCTCACACCTGGTGGCTCAGTATGGTCAACAGCAGGCCTGGGACCTGGCCCTGCGCTCACTCCATGCCCAGGCCCAGGCAGAGGTGGGCTCATTGTCAGGTGAGTAGACAAAGGGCCCCTCTGGCTGGTGTAGTCCTCCTGGACCCTGCTTATCCCCCCTGGGACCTACTGCACCCTCCCTGCCAGGTCTGCTGTTGGGCAATGACTTGGGACCAACCTGACAAAGACTAGGATGGAGTTCAGGTCCCAGAGCCCTACACCCTCTTCTATTCAAGTGCATTTCCCCCACCCTTGTGGTCCTCACCATGCCTGGGAAGGAGATGCAGAGACATCCAAAAGGGTGCTAGAAGGGTGGACATGGACTTCAGGCCCAGCACCCAGGCAGAGCATTTTCCCAGTAGTACAGTGACGAGCACAGACTCAGGCAGAGGCATGTTTCAGTCCTGGCACTGCCATCCTAAGCAAATCGCTTCACTGCTCTCTACCTTTATTTCTCTGTCTATAAAATGGGAGACTAAGAGCCCACCTCCTTGGGCTGTGTGAGGAAGCCCATGAAAACTTACCCTGGTAAGTTTATCAGGGTGAATTTACCCTGGTAAATCAGCACAGAATCTGATGTATAGATATGCTCAATAAATAAGAGCTCTTCCTGCTATTGGTGCTGCTGCTGTTGTTATTACTATGAATAGCCCTGGGAGGTAGAGTCCCTCAGCCCCAAATGGGAGAGGAATAGTGACATACAAGGGAGTAGGGTCAGAACAAGGACAGATATGCAGGTTTCCTGAATCCCAGACCAGTACTTTTTCCCCAGCAGTGTCCATCAGAGCCTCATTCTTCAGATGAGCCAATGGCAGAGATGTGGAGGGCTGCAGTGGGCTCCCTGGCTTCTCCCTGGCTTCTTTCTTGGCTGAGACAGGAGACCTGCTTAATATGAAAAGCCCTGGCCTCCATTTTCTGGCTTCTCCCCTTGCCCCTCTGACATATCCCCAACCTTTCTATTTCTTTTCTACAGCCAATGACCACCCATCTCTCTGCTCCCCAAGTGTACCCAACCTGATGTCCCCCAGCCGGCCCACCCGTGTTGCCAAGCCGAAGATGTTCCCAGACATTGAAATTTTTCCATTAATAAAACACCTCCAGGACTCAGAAAGGAAAATGATATTACCTAAACACCCTTGGAAAGGTGAGGCAGTGGATCTCCAGCTAGGTGAGTATGTACCTACATGGGGGCCTGAATTAGAGGACAGCAGAGGAAGTGTGAAGGATCCAGGCTGGGGTGTTAAGAGGCAGCAGGCCTCAAAATACCTTTCAGGGATCTGCCAATGCTGAGTTTACAGCCCTCCCTATTTGAAAGATGGGGAAACTGAGGCCTGCGTAGGAAAGGCAGTGTGTCTCACCCAACTGGGTGCCATGTGTGGCATGATCCTTGCCCAAGAGTTCAGCTCACAATCTTTTGGACTCTGAAGATCCTTGAGGTGAGGGTGGTGCAGAAATTCAAGAGGACTTTGTTCTCCAGATGGGCCCCAAGAAGGCTCATTTCTTAACCCAACCCACTTCCCTCACCAGAATTTCCTTATTTTGGTCTCTGACACCCTGAATCACCCATTCAGCAAACTTCGGCTACACCCTTTCCTCTTTTGCTTCTCATGCCAGCATCAAAGTGGCCACCTCTTCCCAAAGCAGAAGGATAGAGAGAGCAGTTCATTAGTGCAAGCTCACACAGCATTTAGTGGGAGAACAAGAGCTAGAACCGAGAACAACCCATTCTTGCTATAGGGATTTCCTCCTCAGCCTGCTGCTGCTTCACCTCCACCTGGCCCCTTCTGATTTTCTTCCTTCAGTGCCCACTCTCACACACCCTCAACCCCTATGCCCTGCAATGATTATCACAAGCCCAGACTCCTCTGCCCTCAGTTTTCACACTGACTTCAGCAGCTTGCTGTGAGACAAAACAAGTCTCTCCACCCCTCTGTCTTATTTTCCTCCTCTAAGCCTTCATAGTACTACTGACTTTTCACTCCTCCTACCACTTTCTACTCCAAAGCACAGAATTTGTACTGCTCTGAGGGCTACACACACACACAAAAAAATCTACTTGCACTTAAGTTCAAGCACATGATATAAATTCTACTGAAGGCATTGTAGCAGATACGTTAAACTGTTCACGTTTTTCCCCAAAGAAGGGTCCTCCTGTGTCCTTGCCAGCATTCTTCTTTCTTGTCCTTCCTCCATGAGGTACCCAGTCTTACTGGCTCTTTCCTTCTCTGTGACACAGAGCAATTCTGCTCTGCCTCCAACCTTCATATCTTCCATTTCAGTGTCTAGCTAAGCGACTGCCTGGCCACTTAGTATTTTTATTCAAAATGGCTTATCAAAATCTTCCTACTTCTCCACTTTCCACAAATTTTCCTTAGCACACCTGCAAACGTAGGACAAGTAATCTTGAACTATGGAGGCCTAGTGGATTTCCCAGGATGACCAGACTTTAGGATCCCAGATGAGTCACTTTAGTCACTCTCTAAAATTCCCTTAAGGAGCAAGGTGAGAGGCCCTCAAAATATCAGAAAGGGAAATAAAGGAAGGGTTTGTAGCAATTGTTTTATTTGGAATATAAGATGGGAGACTGAGATCCCTTCCTAGGGGACAGTCCTATCTGTGAGCTCAGAGGCATCTTCCTTTCTGTCTCAGGTTGAGATCCATCAAAAACAGATCCTAAGACAGGATTTGCTTGCAGGTATTTTATGGAGGCCAAGAAAGGTACACTATGGAGCAGGTTATTCCTGTAAACACTGTGCCAGGGATGACTGAGAGAGAATGGGGACACAACTGAGGGGTCTATCCTTGGGGCAGGGGACCCAGTTTTCCACTAAGGACTCCTCCTGGAGTCTTAACTTCCCAGCATTTCTCAACCTCCCCACTTGTGGGCCAAGAGAGCCCTCAGACTATCACAGGTGCTGCAGAAAGACACTGTTGACAGGTATTACAATGGTGGGAGCTGAGGGGATTTTGTCAGGACCCCACAGCATCTCCAATACCATCATTATCTCCCTTACCCCTGCATGACCTCCTGCAGGGAGATCTTAAACCCCCAAATTACACATGAGAAAACCAAGGCTCAGTGGAGCTAATGGTCCAAGTCATGGGCTTAATGAGGACAGAAAGTTGTGCCTGTTTTGTTCACTCTTAATTCCCAGCCCCTAGAGCAGCACCCAACACATGGTAAGCCCTTGATAAACATTTGAAGAAGGAAAGTCATACAGGGAGGATGACTTGGTTCAGTCAAGACTTGAACTGGGTTCTTCCACCCCACAGCCCATGTTCCTTCTACTGCATGGTAAGAACAGCCATCTCTGCAGTCAGTGCCTTGAGGGTCTGAGAGTAGATGCCTAAAACAGTTGTTGAATAAATGAAGAATGAACACATGCATTCTGTACCTTTATGTTTCATGTTTCCCTCCCTTAGGAATGAGAGAAAGATACCACAGCCAGAGAAGAAAGAACCCAGGTTTCACACAGTCCTGGAAAAATGAGGATTTACACCAAAAATTCACACAGCTGCTACTTCTGCAAAGATGTACCCCCAGAGACCAAAAGTCTCTGCTCAGGCAAAGATGGAATCTCAGAGTGCTGAAATATAAAGGGCGTTTCATTAAAATCAGAGACTTGTTTTGCCCATGCCCGGAAACCCAAGAAGAACCTCGCATTGTCATACTATATGGAGTGGATGGAATTGGGAAGTCAACACTGGCTAGGCAGGTGCAGAAAGCCTGGGAGAAAGGTCAGATATACCAGGACCACTTCCAGCACATCTTCTACTTCAGCTGCAGAGAGCTGGCCCAGTCCAATGTGATAAGTCTCGCTGAACTCATCACAAAAGCCCAGGCAGCTCCTTCAGCTCCCCTTGAGCAGGTCCTGTCCCGGCCAGAGCAGCTGCTCTTCATCCTTGATGGCATAGATGAACCAAGATGGGTCTTGCAGGAGCAAAGTACTGAGGTCTGTCTGCACTGGAGCCAGCCACAGGAAGTGGCTGCACTATTGGGCAGTTTGCTGGGGAAAACCATACTTCCCGAGGCATCT
The DNA here is from genome assembly GCF_000181295.1 of Otolemur garnettii. Taxonomy (NCBI): domain Eukaryota; kingdom Metazoa; phylum Chordata; class Mammalia; order Primates; family Galagidae; genus Otolemur; species Otolemur garnettii. The sequence continues at coordinate 13,928,579 of NW_003852441.1, read as the reverse complement.
TTCCTGATCACGACTCGGACTGTGGATTTGCAGAAGCTCATTCCTTCTTTGAAGCAGCCACGTTGGGTGGAGGTCCTGGGGTTCTCTGAGTCTGGAAGAAAGGAATATTTCTACAACTATTTCACAGATGAAAGCCAAGCACTTAGAGCTCTCTTCTTGGTTGAGTCAAACCCAGCAGTCTGGACCATGTGTCTCGTGCCCTGGCTGTCCTGGCTGGTCTGCACCTGCCTGAAGCAGCAGATGGAGAGTGGGGAGGATCTCACACTGACCACCACGACTGCCACAGGCCTCTGCCTACACTATCTCTCCCAGGTTATCCCAGCTCAGTGCCTCAGGCACCAGCTGAGAGGCATCTGCTCTCTGGCTGCTGAGGGCATATGGCAAGGAAAGAGCCTTTTCAGCCTAGATGACCTCAGAAAACACAGGTTAGATAAGCCCATCATCTCTGCTTTCTTGAAGATGCGTATTCTTCAAAAGCACCCCACCTCCCTGACCTATAGCTTCATCCACTTGTGTTTCCAGGAATTCTTTGTGGCGATGTCCTGTGCCCTGGGGGATGAGGAGGAGAGAAGTGAACATCCTAACAGCATTGGAGGCGTGCGGAGGTTGCTAGATGCATATGAAAGGCATGTCCTAGTCAGGGCACCAACCAGGTGTTTCCTATTTGGCCTTTTAAGTGAGCAAGTGGGGAGAGAGATGGAGAGCATCTTCACCTGCCAGCGGGCTCCAGAGCTGAAGCAGGAACTCCTGCAGTGGGCCAAGTGGGAGGCCCAGGAAATGCGGTTTCCCAGGCAGCCTGGCTTTCTGGAGTTGTTCCACTGTTTATACGAGACTCAGGATGAGGAGTTTGTGACAGAGGTGATGGGTCATTTCCAAGGATCAAGTGTGTATGTCCAAACAGATATGGAGCTCCTGGTGTTCACTTTCTGCATCAAATTCTGCCACCATGTGGAGAGCCTTCAACTGCATGAGGGTGGACAGCCCAGGTCAACATGGAGGCCCGCCAGGGTAATCCTGTGAGTACCCACCTGCCCCTGTCTGCAGTTTGTCTGTCTGTCTCATGAGCCTGGATGTCCTGAGCACTGAAGGCACTCTCGGTGAGCCTAGGTAGGGGGCTAAAGGATCGTAGTCTGCCCAATCTGACCACCATTCTCTGTCCTCTGTGGGACAGGCCCTGCTTGCTTCTGCAGAGGCTTGGTGGGGCCCTGCCTTGAGCTTCTGCACTTCTCCTATCCCTAGGACAACTACACCCTGTCTCTCCTGGACACACTACCCATTCATGCTGACCTTAGCTGTCCCCACACTCCCAAGGGTCAGGCAGTCTCCTCAACAAATATATACCTATATCTTCCAGTCATTATGGCCCACTCCTGTAGTCCCAGCTACTCAGGAGGCTGAGGTAGAAGGATCATTTAAGCCCAAGAGTTTGAGGTTGTGGTGAGCTATCATGATGCCACGCTTCTCTACACAAGGTGACAGTGCTCTGTCTCAAAATTAAAAAATAAAATAAAATAAAAGGGGGTAGGGGAATGAACAAGTGCAAAGAGGGGATGGGGGTCACAGTATATGTCACACCTTTTGAGGGTGGGGTGCAATTATAAGAGGAACTTTACCTAACAAATGCAATCAGTGTAACCTAATTCTTTGTACCCTCAATAAATCCCAAACAATAAATGAAATACATAAAAATAAATCAGTAAATAAAATTTAAAAAATAAAATTAAGAAAAAGTGAAGTAGGCCTTGCTAGTCCTGGGTGCAGGTGCTGCAAGTAGCAGTGGCCTGATATGCACCTTTCTAAAGCATCTAGAGCAGGCATAGAGGCAGAGGCCAGACATGGGGGCATGAGGAACCAGGAACATCAGGCCAGACCAAGGGAGTTTGGGACTTACAGTGGCAAGTGGAGCCTGGAGAGCATCCCATGGGGAAGGCAGGGGCTTCAGCTGCAAGTGAGAAGGGAAATTTTTAAGTCACAGAGTGAACTAGACAATGTAGAGAGAACATTAAGGGGTTACTCTAAACAAACAAAAAAGTCCGGGAAGAAAGAAGGAAGACTGGCTGAAGGCTGTGGGAAGGGAGAGGAGGACCAGAGATATTAAGGAAATGAAAATGGTAGGTGGGAGGCGTGTAATGACGCATCATGCATTTTGTATAGCTAGTTTTTAATTTTTTCATTCAGTCACCCTTATTAAAGATGGCAAATGTGGACTGAAAGAAAAAATTAAAGTTTCACAAAACTAAATAAATGCAAAAGAAATACAAATAATTAAACTTTCAAATGATGGCTTTCTTGGACATGTTTGTAGCATTTATACTGGGGAAGTTGTTGAATTTAAAATGTTTGGGATTCTCTGTAACATCTTTTTAATCCTCATGGAACCCACTGTGGCAATCCACTGAATTTGTCTCTTTTTGTCACTGAGGAGACTGAGTGAGGCAGGGGAGTGCAGCTGACATGCAGGCACTGGTCTCCTGGCCTCCACTCCCATGCAGGCACTGGTCCCCTGGACTCCACTCCCACTCCAATATGGCTCTGCAGACTTAGGAGGAAGATGAATTTAGGGTGGAGAGATATTGGGATGCATTAGGTCAAAAAGTTAGTGGACCCATCTGACCAGAAAACAGGAACATCCATTTTCAGTCATATCACCCTGAACATACCAAATCTGGTTGGATCTCAGAAGCTAAGCAGGGTCAGACCTTATATGGAAAAAATAGAAACGTGACTCTGAAACTTGGGATAGAGCTTGAGAAGGTGAATCCTGGGAATTAGATGAGGTCATGAAAGCAGTGTGTGAAAGTGGAGAAATTAAATGGATAGAAATTATAAAAGGCAATATCTATTCCAACACTCTCAAAGTCCATCATGCTCTCCCCTCCAAGCTGCAAATGTCCACTTCTAGGATGTTCCCTTTGCCATCTCCTCCATAGAACTTCTCTGTGGTCTTGCTGTCCTTGGAAGGAGATACAGTCCCATGCAAGTCAACCAGCAGTATGTATGTGTAAGATCACATACAACTTTCCATCATAAACTCACCCTCACATCATCACCTCTCCCAGCCTCTGTGTCCACCTCCCATCTCTTTCTTTTTGGGCACTGGGAGTCTAGAATATCTGTGCCAAATGATGACAGATGTTTCTGCAGCCAAAAGTAGAAAACTGTCCAAATCACCAAGCTCCTTCTCTGTACCAGGTCGTGTGCTGGGCACTGCCGATAAAAAAGATGACAAGTGTCTACCCCTACCCTCAAGGAATTCCTAGGCCACAGAAGAAACAGATACACCAAATGAGCATGTCAGTACCCTGTGGTGAGGGGGGGCTGTAGAATGAGGAGCCCCACAGAGGAGGAGCCCTAAGCCCAGGTGGTAGGGACAAAGGGCCTGGCGAGGAGGCTGGCCAGTCCCAGGGATGGCACTACCCACAGTGGCCTTGGTGCTCAGGGAGACTGCCCACTGTGTTGTGCAGGGCTGTGCACAAGAGACCCCACACACACAGCACACCTGTCTCTTATCCCTCTCTCCCTCCCTCAGGGTCATGCAGGTCCCAGTCACAGATGCTTGTTGGCAGCTTCTGTTCTCCATTCTTAAAGACACTGGAAACCTGAAGGAGCTGGACCTGAGTGGAAACCCACTGAGCTGCTCTGCAGTGCAGAGTCTTAGTGAGACCCTGAGATGTCCTTGCTGCCACCTGGAGACCCTGCGGTGAGTGTGGCTGGGATTCTGCTCTGAAGCATGGCTGGGCAGCACCCCAGGCAGAAGCAGAGGCTAGGATGAGGGATTGGTCTTTGTATTCATCAAACATTCATTGTAGCCCTCTCTCCCCATGCACTGTGACAGAGGCCAGGGCTAAACAGATAGGATTTTTTTCTCACAGATTCTACAAGAGACTGACATTAATCATGGAACCATACTAACAAATCTATAATAAATGTATAATAATTAGGGCTCTAGTGGAGAAAACCTTCCTCAAGAGGAAGTGAAGCTTGAAAAATATCTCAAGGATACAGAGGATTTCACTAAGAGAAGAAGAGGAAGAAAGTTTTAGACAGAGGAGATGGTATGTACAAAGGCCCTGTGGCAGGAGAGAGGATGAGGCAGCCAAGGAATTGAAAGCAGGCCTATGTGTCTGGAGGGCAGAGAGCAAAGGGATGTGATGAGGCTACAGAGAATGGCAGAAACCAGACCATGCAAGGCCTGCAGGCCATGGTGGGATTAGGGGTCTTTTCCTGATGCATTGGGATTTTAAGCAGAGAGTTAACAAGATCAGTACATTTTCAACATAGAAGCTGGGTGCTATGCAAAAAATTATTATGCTGCAAAAGTAGAGGTTGGGAAAACAGTAGGAAAATGAGATAGTTCTTATAAAGACGATGATAGTTTAGCCAGTGGTTCTCAACCTTCCTAATGCCACAATGTATTTTCATTGTTACAAAGGGGTCGCAACCCACAGGTTGAGAGCCACTGGGTTGGGCTAAGGAAAATGACAGTAGTTTCTGTAACACACAATAACTTACTGCAGTATGGCCATGGAGATGGAAAGAAGTAACTGGATTCAAAAAAGCTATGAAAGCAAAATACGTGGGCTCAGTAAAGGATCAGATTTAGGGAGAAAGGCAGAGGAACATATCAAAGGTGAAAGATGATCTAAGGTTTCAGGCCAGAGCAACTCATGGAATCAAGAAGCCTTCCATGAGAGAAGAATACTGAAAGAGGAGGGTGTGATCTTGTGCGTTTTGGTTTTAAGTTCTTTTAAGGTATCCAAGTGGGCTTGCCAAGAAGGTATCAAAGAAAGCTCTATGCAAAGATAATACTGTCTCACAAAGCAGGTCTCAATGAATTTTTAAAATCATACAAAGTAATCTAATTTTATTCTCTGATCATGATGAAATAAAACTAAAAATCAATAACAGAACAAAATTTGGGAGTGCACAAAGACACTGAAATTAAATGACAAGCTCCAAATAGCCAATGAGTCAAAAAAGAAATAACACAGGAAATTAGGAAATATTTCGAGATGAATAAAAACAAAACACAACATACCAAAATGTACTGGATGCAGCTAAAGCAGTGCTGAAAGGGAATTTTATAAATTTATAGGAAATTTATAAATGCCTATGTTAAAAAAGAAAATGGGATACCACTACATATCTATTAGAATATTCAAAATACAAAATACTGACAACATCAAATACTGGTGAGGATATGGAGTGACAATAACTCTCATTCATTGCTAGTGGGAATATAAAAAAATAGTACAGCCTCTTTCAAAGATGAATTGGCGAGGGGAGCGGAGCCAAGATGGCGGACTGCAGCCAGCTTTTTACAGAAGCTCCCGTCCAGAAGGAGGCTGAAAGGACAGAAGTTTAGCAAATTAGCTGATGGTTTGGAGCAGAGCCAAGAGAGAAGATTGAAGAGTGCACTTCAACCTTCCTGACGCAAGCTATGACCCCAAAAATACAACCAAAATGTACAAAATCCACCACCAAGCAGACTAGAGTCCCCTCCCCCACAACAAGGGTTCGCAGTTTACTCCATGCAAACAAGCGAGCAGAGTTCAAACATCCTCCCACTCTATCCCACAGGAGAGACCCCCTAAAAACTGGACCTCCTACCCCTGCTGGTGTGCCACGGCACCCTCTGGCCAGGCATAAAACTGTAAAACTGTATAAACCTGTATATATTCCCCACCTGCAACATTGAACTCCGAGGAGCCCCCACCCACCCACTCTGAGGTCTGGAGATTTATTACCTATGGAATCCTGATTCTTGGGCATCTCCTTGAGTGAAGTGGAGGGGGAAAGGGCTGGTACTTTTCTGTGCTGACTGTGGTGTGGGCGTGAGGAGAGGAGAATCAGCTCAGGGGACGCCAGTGCAGCAACTATATAAAACTGTATATATATCCTGAGCAGCAGGCTGACGCCATTTCAGCCCCATCCCTTTGGGCAAGCAGAGGTTCTGGACAGCAGCCACAGGCAGGGCACACATAACTTTCTTGGGTGAAGCGCCATCCCTCAGAGGGCTAATGCGGCTGAGACAAAGGCAGTGGGCCGGCAGAGGCTAGAATTGACACCTGAGTGTAAAGCTGAATGCAACCTCTGATTTACAGAGAAATCTAGCCAGAGAGAAGCCTAATTTAAACACTCAAGGCCCCCCTGCCAGACTCAGATTTCTGGCTGATTTTGCCAGGTAAACCCCAGGAGCAGTGGCCTACTGGAGTGAATAGGGCCACAGACCTGGGGAATTACGAGTGACTGAGTGCAAGGTGGGGAAGGAGGTATTAACCTTCCCAGACTAACCCATTTGCCAGGTGGGTCCCTTTGCCCTCGCGGAGCACTGGAGCAAGTTACATCTGAACTGCAAGCAGACCCTTCTTATCTCGCTCCCAGAGACATTTGAACTCTTCCACCTGAAATGGGTGCTGACTGGGACAACTGATTTGGGCCCCTCAAACTTGGTAGACCACTCAAGGACTATTCAAAGGGGCACCCCAGGTGTATGGTTGAGGAAAGGTTTGAACTATATAAAACTGTATATATTTCCCACCTGCAACATTAAACTCTGAGGAGTCCCCACCTACACACTCTGAAGTTTAGAGGTATGGAGTCCAGATTCTTGGGCATCTCCTTGGGAGAAGTGGAGGGGAAAGGGCTGGTGCTGTTCTGTGCTGACTGTGGTGTGGGCGTGAGGAGAGGAGAATCAGCTCAGGGGCCGCCAGCACAATAACAGTGGCATCCTCAGCGGCAGGCTGATGCTATTCCAGCCCCATCCCTTTGGGCAAGCAGAGGTTCCAGACAGCAGCCACAGGCAGGG
>NW_003852441.1:13875455-13918659 GCF_000181295.1 Otolemur garnettii | reverse complement strand
GAGAAAATGACATGAAGGCTGTGTTGACCAATTTGATGGAAGTATTTCAGATTGCATATGAAAACCCCACACTGTACCCCAGAAGTGCATTAATGTACATAGTTACCATTCAATAAAAAAAAAAGATGAATTGGCAATTTTTTATAAACCTAAATATACCTTTTTATTTTTTTGAGACAGAGTCTCAGTTTGTTGCCCTCAGCAGAATGCCATGGCATCATAGCTCACAGAGACCTCAAACTCTTGGGCTCTGGTGATATTCTGGCCTCAGCTTCCCAAGTAGCTAGGACTACAGGCACCTGCCACAATGGTTGGATGTTTTTAGACAGAGGGTCTTGCTCTGGCTCAGGCTGGTCTCAAACCTGTGGGCTCAGATAATCCTCCCAGAGTGCTAGGATTACAGGCATGAGCCACCATCCCCGGCCTCTAAACTTAGTTTTACCATATGATCCAACAATCACACTCCTTGGTATTTACCCAAATGACTTCAAAACCTATGTCTACACATAAGCCTGTCATGGATGTTTATGGCAGCTTTCTTCATCAGTGCAAAAATGTGGAAGCAATGAGACATCCTTCAGTAAGCGAATGGATAAATAAATTGATATCTATCCAGACAATGGACTACTTAGTGCTAGAAAGAAGTTATCAAACCATAAAAGATACAGACCTTAAATGCATAGTACCATAAAGGAAGCCAACCTGAAAAGGCCATATACCATATGATTCCAACCATATGGCATTTTGGAAAAGCCAAAACTATGGAGACTGTATAAAGATCAGTGGCTGCCAGGGGTAAACAGGGAGGGATGGATGAATGGGCAGAGCAGAGAGGATTTTCAGGGCAGTGAAATTATTCTGTGTGACACAATAATAGTGAATATATGTCATTGCACAGCTGTCAAAAGCCATGGAATAAACAACACCAAGAGTAAACTCTAGTGTAAACTATGGACTTTGGGTGATAATGACGTGTCTGTGCAGGCTCATCAATTGTAACAAATGCACCACTGTGATGCAGAATGTCTGCAGTGGAGAAGATGATATGGGGGCAGGGACAGAGGGGTATATCAAAACTCTCTGTGCTTTTTGCTGTGAACCTAAAACTGCTCTAAGAAAGAAATTTTGAATGAACAAAGAAAATGAGAAAAGAAGGAAGGAAGGGAGGGAGAAAAGGAGGAAGAAAAGAGAAAAAAAAGACCTCAAATCAATAAACTGACCTTAAACTTTAAGAAATTTATTTTAAAAGCAAATAAAACCAAAGCAAAGAGAAGGAAATAATATTTATTACAGTGGAAATAAATTAAATATAAGGCAGAAAAATAATACATAAAATCAATTAAATCAAAAGTTGGTTCTTTGAAAGTATCAACAAAATTGGCAAACTTTTACCTAGACTGAGATAAAGACAAGACTCAAATTACTAAAATCAGGAATAAAAGAGGGGGCATCACATCTGTCATTACAGAAATAAAAAGGACTAAAAGGGAATGTTATTAAATGCTGTAAGTTAACCAATTAGATAAGCTAGGCAAAATGGGCCAATTTCTAAAAAGACACAAACTGTTTGAACTGACTAAAAAAAAAATAAAAAATCTAAATACACCTAAAACAAGTAAAGATATTGAATTAGTAAACAAAAAACTTTCTATAAAAAAATCCTAACCTAGAATGTACTAGTGAATTCTACCAAATATTTAAAGAATTAAAACTTACTTTCTCAAACTCTTCCAAAAATAGAGGAAAGTGGAACACTTGCCAACTCTTTGTATCAAAACAATATCACCATGATACCAAAATCAGACAAAGACAACCGAAGACACCAAAAGAGAAAAAAAAAAGAAATACATATGCAAAATCCTCAAAACATATTAGCAACACCATGGCATACTATTCAACCATAAAAAGATAGACATTTTACATGTTTTGTGTTTACTTGGATGGAGTTGAAACACATTCTTCTTAGTAAAGTGTCACAAGAATGGAAAACAAGTATTCAACCTACTTAATACTAATATGAAGCCAGTAGACAAACTAATACACACCCACACAAGAGAAAAACTCAATTTAATTCACATTGGGGATGAAGGGGGAGGAAAAAAGGGGGAAAGACTATACTAGTAGGTACTTGGATTCAATAAGACAGATGCTCTGGTTGATGCACCAGCTTTTGTTCTGTGGTTATGTACAGTTTGGAGAGCAAGGACAAGCAAACATCTCTGGGTGCTATTTAAAGCCTGTCTAGCGTCTCTTTCTGAGATCAAAGGGGATGATCAAAATGTGAAATGCCCTCTGCCTAACAATTTCCTACTGTACTTAACAGCTAGTTAATGTTTGTCAGCCTGGACATTTCTAGTATTAAGCTAAAAATTTTCTTGGTGTGTGATTCTTTTATTTTTAATCACACACATAAATGGATCAAAAAGTATGTTTACCTAGAAAAATTGACTTAACCAAAAATGCAAAACAGGTTTCAATGAGCTTTAGATTTCCTGGTATGTTACTTCTGACCCTAAGATAGAAGTCCACTCATTTACATGCCCATATTTGTAATATAAGCTAAGTGGCTAGAAAAAAACTCAGAATAGTCCCAAGTAAATATGGGAGGTGATACCGATGATAAAACCTAAGATTTCTCAGAAATAGTTTTAAGTGGGAAGCCTCTATTCCTACCTGGATAGTGCTTTTCTGTGGGTTTCTTAGCATGAGTCCAAACCACAAAGCACTGCCAAAGATTGCTACCCAGTATCATAAACATGGCAGTAGGTCCAATAGGCTGGATACAGGGACCTAAAGAATGGCAAAAGCAAATCAAGGAACAAATGCTGAGACTTCCCCTTGTGTTCCAGAGTTGGAAGAATAAGTAGTTGGTCCCTAGGTAGTTTTCCACTTCTTGGCAGATAGTCACTCAAATACATCTCATACCCCAGCTGCCTTTTGTTTAAAGAACTTTGTTCTGGGTACTCTCTTGTCCCCATGCTGAGTCAAAGGAGGTGGTGTCTTGATCCACAAGGTGAGTGTATTTGGTATGACCAGAGTGCCAAAGTTCTTGACCTGCATGACTTTAGGAAGAATAGTTTTGTTGAAATGATCCTCCAAGGTGGGGGCACTGAAATCTCTCTTGTATACTGCTTCATCTTCACCCATGAAGAAGGCACCCCGGTGGTAATATTTCTGTAAGAACTTGTATTTGCCCTTAACAGCTTTCTTGGTGATGACTTTGCCATTTGCCTGAAGTTCAGCTCGCCTCTCTTCCTGAGTCAGGTTTCTCATGCATTCAATTTCTGCTTTCTCCTTTTCAAGCGCTTCTCTGTCTTCTCGGTCCCTCTAGATTCTTTTCAGCTCTTGAAACTTCCATGCCTCATATTCCTCCTCATCATTTTCATCGTCAGTATTCAGTGCATCCAGTGCAGCTAAGGACCACTTGTTCTCCTCCAGCTCTTTCTTGTTCTCCTCTTCTACAATCTTGAGTGCGTACTTGCGCCTCTTTTCAGCCATGCATTTTGCTTCCTACTCCAGCTCCTTTTGTATCAGTGCTTCAGCCTCATGTTCTTGTACTGTCACTTTGTCCTTCTTTCGAATGAAGACTGGCTTAAAGTGAGACTCCATCCCATCTTCACTGTCTGTGTACTCTTCATACTCAGATTCTGAACCTGACTCTTCCCCAGAACGTCCTTCATCGTCTACTTCCATGACTTCCATCTCTTCATTTTTTCTCTCCTGTGCTCGCTGACGCATCATGCCACAGGACCACTCTGTTTCCTCATCATCAATTTCTTCTTCTTCTCCTTCATTGCTATCTTCTCATTCCATGCACCAAGCAGCTCCTTCTACTTCTGAGTCACTTTCTACTACTACTTCAGGTTCCACTGTTTTCTGAAGTTCAGCCAATCTCTCTTCCACATCTTCACTAATACGGTTCTGTAAGCACCACAGCCAAGGGTCACTAGATGAATCTTCCTCCTGTTCCTCAGGCTCTGCTTCTTGTTCTTTAGCTTTCTTAATGAACGAAAATTCTTCATCCTCCTCATCTGAGGACTCCATAGGGGCATAGTCTGGCCTCTTTCTGGATACATAACGTTTTACCTTCACTTTCTCCATTGAAATCTCACCTTTCTCATTGCTAACCAGGACAGCCCCAGCCCTCAACTGAATGGGCAGTTGCTTCATGAGTGAGTTGGGACCGACATATTGACAGCAGCGGCAGTGATTCCCAAAACTTGATTGATTCCAAACAATGAACACCAACAATATCAATGAACAGAAAAAAAATCCTTCCCACCTACCCCACAGAACACTACTGCGTGACTCTTGGCCATTGTAAATTAAGCTGCAATAAACAGTCTAGTGCAAGAGAAGCAAGAATCCTATGTACTCAATTCTGATTCGAGTACAATTAATGTCCTAGTATACGGTGGGGGTTAGGGGATGGGGAGAGCAGAGGAAGGGATGGAGGGAGAGGTGGAAGGACACAGGTGTGGTACACTTTTTGGGGACCAGACACAATTATAAGAGGGTCCTTATCTAACAAATGCAATTGATGTAACCTGGTTCTTTGTACCCTCAGTGATCCCCCAACAATAAAGAAAAAACAACCTCAGTTGTCTTTTATGCAGAAATGAACAAGCTGATCCTAAAATTCATATGTAAAGAGAAGATTGCATTTCAAACCTTGGGGAATCCTACCCCCCAATGTTTAATGACTAAACAAAGAAGAGTAACAAAGAAGCCTGAGAAGAGGAGCCAAGTGGGGTCATAGAAACCACAAAGCAGAGAGATTGAAAGAGAATGGGGTCAGCAGGGGCCACTGCTGCTGGGAGGTCAGATAAGATAAGAACTGAGATCTGTTCATTGATTTAGTGACAGGAGAGTCATGGATAGTCTCAGCAGAATCAGTTTTGTGGCATGAAAGGGCCAGAACGCAAATTGCAATGTGTTGAAGAGGGAGACAGAAGTTAAAAATAAAATAAATTAGGGTTGGCGCCTATAGCTCAGAGGCCAGGGCGCCAGCCACATACACAGGAGCTAGTGGGTTCAAATCCAGCCTTAGCCTGCCAAACAACAATAACAACTACAACCAAAAAATAGCCAGGCATTGTGGTGGGTGCCTATAGTCCCAGCTACTTGGGAAGCTGAGCCAGGAGAAGCCTATAAGCCCAAGAGTTGGAGGTTGCTGTGAGCTGTGATACCACAACACTCTACCCAGGGTGACAGCTTGAGACTCTGTCTCTAAATAAATAAAGCTACAAATGTTTAATAGTGGCTCAATTTAGAATCACAAAGATGTGAAAATAATATAAACACCTGTCAACCCATGGAAGGATTAATAAACTGTGACATATGTATGCCATGGAATACTTTATGTTCAGCCATAAGAAAGATGGACACTTTACATCTTTCTTTTGTATTTACCCGGATGGAGTTAAAGAGTGTTCTCTTTAACTTGGTAAAGCATCTCAAGGATGGAAAAGCAAACACTCTGTGTACTAATTTTAAATGAGTAGATGAACAACTATAAGCCCACATGAGAGAAAAACATAATTAAATTCAAGCAGGGGGAAGGGGAAAAGGTAAGGGGACTCAGTAAGCTTCCATCTGACAGATACAATGTAAATGTACATGGTGCACCTCTTGGGTGAAGGACTCAGCTACAACTTGAATACTACCTAACAAAGGCAAACAGTGTAACCCAATCATATGTACTCTTATTAATCCAAAAATTTTTTAAAGAGACAGTTTAGAGATTAGGGCAAAATGACAAGGATCTAGGCCATCAGGGCCCTGTAGACCAGGACAAGGACCTTGGATTTCACTCTAAGTCAGTGGTTCTCAACCTCCTTCCTAATGCCACGATGTATTTTCATTGTTACAAAGGGGTCACCACCCACAGGTTGAGAACCACTGCTCTAAGTGATATCAGAAAACATTGGAAGGTTTTGATCAAAAAAGATTCCAAAATTGACCACTGTTATTTGTTTCTTTCTCTGTTTCCCAGTAGCCTGTGAATTTCTGGGTCCTTGGAGGCTGTTCCTATTGACCTCCACCTGGCCCACAATAGGTTGTCAGTGGGTGTATGTGGGCATTCACTGAATCAAGATGTTATGAAACTCAAGGTTCTGGGTATGTGCTTCCTACAGGTTGGCCAACTGTGGCCTCACAGCGGAGGGCTGCAAGGACCTTGCCTTTGGGCTGAGCACCAGCCAAACCCTGACTGAGCTGGAGCTGAGCTTCAACATGGTCACGGATGCAGGAGCCAAGCATCTTTGCCAGAGACTGAGACAGCAGAGTTGCAGGCTGCAGCGACTACAGTAATTGTCCTGGGTTGACACGGTCTTGTAGGGTGGACATGGGAGGAACAGGAAGCTGCCTGCCTGTGTCAGGCAGACCAGGGGAGGGGCAGAGAGAATTGGAGATCTGCTTTGGGAGTGGGGAGGGGCCTACAGGATGTCAGCCAGGCTGTGGAGGCTCAGGAGGAGACTCACCCACACCTGGGCTGAGGGACGTGGCCTCTGGGCTTCAAATCCAGCATGAGCACCCAAGTCCCAATGGGCACAGTCTTTCCAAGCCCCTGTTTAAGTCACATTTGCTATTGTCCCATTGGCCAAAGCAAGTCCTGTGATAGCCAGGCCAAGATTCCAGGGGTAGAGAGATAGATTCAAGCTCTTGGTAGAAGACATTACCCAGGGTCATGGACACAAGGTGGTTCCAGGGAAAGAATGTATGATGATTAACAGTACCAACTTCACAGACTTGTTATGGGGGTTAGTGGATGAAGTACTTAGCACAGTGCTTGCTGTTGCTCTCCTGGTCTCAACAGCTGGGATCTGCCTAGTAACAGGGACTCCTACTCGGCCTGGGGCTCAGTCAAAGAGTTAAAATCACTGGTGTCCACTTAATTCAATCTTTTATCTCATCCAAGAAGCCAGTGTCATGCCCCATATAGAATCAAGGGGACTGTTCACCTCTCCCTGAGACCCCAGGGCCCCTTACCCTGACACACAAAGTTACACACACAACCCTCTGCTCAGAAGGCTGCCATCAGGGTCTCTTCCATAGAAGCAAGTACTTCCCTCCTTATTTCCCAAAGTCAAACCTCTCCCCTTCCCAGGGCCATTGCCTGTTTCCCACTCAATAATGCTGAGCCAAGAGTTAACAGGATGGGTGGACAGGAAGGGGACCCCCTCTAACATCAGAGGTCAGTGATTCCTGGAAGGCTACAACTCAGTAGGTCCTGTAAGATTTCTTCCTCACTACTTTTGTCAAGATTGAATCTGAGAGGTTAAATTACTTTACTAAGGTCACACAGCTGAGAAGAAACAGCATTAGGATTTTGAAGTCAGGTTTGATACCTGCTTTTCTACTTTCCCAGGCCCCTCTCTGAGCCAAGACCCTGTGAGGGCTATGTGATATGTTACTAGCAAGGACTGCAAATAAGGTCCTGAGCTTTCTGCTGAGGGCTGAGAAGACCCAGATGTGGGAGCCAAAGGTTCTAGAAGCACGGCTGAGGCCCCAAGGGCAGAGGACCCCCAGACAGCCTTCCCCAGAGACAGCCTGTGTACACACAGCATAAGCAGACACATAGCCCTTTCCTTACATAAATGGCAGCACACCACAAACACTGTCCTGCACTTTGCTTTGTCTTGGAGATGGCCCCACATCAGTGCATACAACATTGCTGCATCTCTTTTAATGGCAGGAACACGTATATTTACCATTTGTTTTTAATCAAGCTCTTGTTATAGGCATCCAGGTTTTCTCCAGTCTTTGCCCCCATGAACAGTGCTGCTGTTGACCTCTTTCTTATGCATCCTGAGACACAGTGGATTATCTGTGGCCTAAATTCTGCAAAATAGAATTGCTGGGTGAAGGATATGTACATTGCTAATTTTGTCCTCTAAATAGATTACTGGCCAGGCTCGGTGGCTCACTCCCATAATCCCCGCACTCTGGGAGACCGAGGAAGGTGGATTGCTGGAGCTCACAGGTTCAAGACTCCTCTGAGCAAGAGCAAGAGACCTCATCTCTAAAAATAGCTGGGCGTTGTGGTGGGTGCCTGTAGTCCCAGCTACTTGGAAGGCTGAGGCAAGAAAATCACTTAAGCCCAAGAGTTTGAGGTTGCTGTGAGCTATGATGCCACAGCACTATACCAAGGGCAACAAAAGTAACACTCTGGCTCCAAAAAAAAAAAAAAGAGGTTGTACTAATCAAAGTGCACATTGATTATCATGATTAAATAAATTACATTGAGCCTCATCCATAGGCACCCCAATGTCAGTCCCTCCTGGAACATCTCTGTAACCCCCACACTGCAGGGAGAGGGAAGAACTTTATCTGGAAAGAAAGCATACACCAGCCTGCCTTTCCATCCCTCTCCCTTCACCCCTCTGTGATACTCAGCCCATGAACAGCAAGGGGCTGCCCTGGCCAGCAGACCCCACCTCTACACAGGGCCTTCAGCCCAGCTCCAAGAGAGGCAGAGTTACCCACCCAGATACCTAAGGCAGGCTGTGGGACAGTGGCACTGCTCAGCATGGCATATGGCATGCCAGACACTGTCATCAGTGTGCACTCCCAGTGTAATGGGGAGCCTAGGAACCTCAGTTCCTCCTGAAGCCATCATACTCCCCTTCAATTTTTATTCTTCTTTGAGATAACTCATTTTTTTCCTGAACTGCAGACCCTCTTACTATTGAAACCTACCAAAGCATCCTATGGCCACTGACTTGGGGTGTTTGGCAGGGCTGATGTGATTGACAGACCAGTGATCTTCAACCAATATGCCATGACATACTGGTGTACCAAGAGATGATTTTGGATGTGCCATGAAAATTTT
This sequence comes from Otolemur garnettii, assembly GCF_000181295.1. NCBI lineage: Eukaryota > Metazoa > Chordata > Mammalia > Primates > Galagidae > Otolemur > Otolemur garnettii. The sequence goes on along the minus strand of NW_003852441.1, from coordinate 13,909,826 downwards.
CAAAGATTATTAATTAAATTATTTTCAAAAGAAGTTCAAAGCACAGTAAATATATTCCTTTTTTAACTTTTTTTTTTCAACATAATTTAAGTGTGTCACAGAAGTTTAACTATAGTTTCAAGTGTGCTATAAAACAAAAGAGGTTGAAAAAACATTGAGTTACACCCAGGTATACACATGGAACATTGGGCAAATCATTCCTCGAGATTGAAGTGGTGACTACTAGAATTTGAGGTGGGTGGATTGAGAAAGGGAGGTTGCTTCTTGGCTATAAGAGGAAAGTAAAAATCTCCCAGATTACTGCAATCCAGGAAAGTTTTTATCTTCCCTAATGTCACTGCAGGGCCCCCAAAGGGTCATAGCTACAGGAGAGGGGGACTAGACCCCAGTTACCCAGATGAGTGAGTACTGATGATAATGACTACGGGACCATGTGTGTCTCTCCTGCAGGCTGGTCAGCTGTGGCCTCACATTCAGCTGCTGCCAGGACCTGGCCTCTATGCTCAGCACCAGCCGCAGCCTGAAGGAGCTGGACCTGCAGCAGAACGACCTGGGAGACCTTGGTGTGAGGCTGCTCTGTGAGGGGCTAAGGCATCCCGCCTGCTCACTCACGCTCCTGTGGTAAGGCCCTGTGGGCCCCCTCTGGGCAGAGGGTATGGGAGTGAGGGCAGTAGGGTGGCAAGGGATCGGATCAAGGAAGGAAAAGGGGCTGCTAAATGCATAGTCAGCTTGGATTTCTTACTGGGTCTGCCTCTTACTTACACAGGCCACTCAGGAAAGTCACTGTCCCCTCTGAGATCCAGTCCCTTCATCTGTGGAATGGGAATATCATACCGACTTCATGGATTATAATAAAACAAAATGTATAAAGAACAAGGCTAGTGCTAGGAAGAGTTAGACACGATCAAATAATAAGTGTTAGTAAGGCTGCGTGTTCTAAGGGACTCCAGCATCACTGCAGGGCAGCACTTCATTCATTCACTCATTCATTCATTCACGGCATGCCTCCCATGTGCAAGCACTGGGCCAGGCCCTGGGGATAGGACAGTGAGCAAACAGGCCTGGGTCCTGCCCTGGTAAATTTAAACTCTACTGGGAAAGAGATAAACATTGCTCACCTAAGAACGCACAAATGCATATGCATCATCTCTGTTGAGTTCTATGAAAGGGAATCATGGAGTATTATGAGAATTTAACTCTGGGGGAGGATAGAATTAGGTTGAAGGGCCAGGAAGGGCTTCTCTGAGGAAGGGACATCAGACTGAGGCCTGAAAGGGAAATAGGAGTTGCCCAGGCTACTTTGGGGAGAGCTGTCCAGGCAAGAGATAGAGTGGGGAGAGGGCCCAACAGACTCGGGCTCGAGCACCTAGACCCTGAGACCCCTGCAGAGCCCTGTGTGACTGGAGTGGAATGAGCCCCCAGCCTTCAATTCCCATCCTGCAGGCCCCAGAGACTAATGTCCTTCCCCAGGTAGTCACTCCCACACCATTTCTGGGCCACTTGCTCTTTCTTCCACTTCCCTGTAAGCAAGCCCATGGGCCATTTCTGCTGAACACTTCCTTATAGCTTGACGGGGCCATGCCACATGCTCAAGGAGCTAACAGAAGCTCCAGATACTAGGTCCAGAGTCTCAGGTCCTGCTCTGAGTTCTCAGAGCGGTTCTGGAATCCTGGGCCCCTGGGCTTTCCTCAGCCAGGCCTCCTGCTCCCTCTCCCAAACCTAAAGGAGGAGTCAGGGCAGCATAACAAGGATAAACAATCTTCACTTGGGCCTGTCTTCTGGAGCTAAAACTGGCCACTTACAACCAGAGGATTCCAGCCCTGGGACCAGCACCTTCCCACCCCCAGCCTGCTGGCCACTGAGTACTGTTGGCTGTAACCATCTACCCCAAGTTGAAGAGCCAGAGCTTGGCCAGCATGGTCATCAAACCTCTGCTGCCTGGGAAGGAATGTGGCTCCTTGAGGTCTTGTGAAGGTGCCCCATCCTTCCCTCTTGTAGCCCAGGACTTGGTTGAGAGGGACAACTGTCTACTGTTTGGGCTCCATCCCCTCCCCAAGAGTAGAACAGCTTTGCTCACAGTAGGGTGACAAAGGCCTGGCCCTTTGGGTGAGGGTCTTGTCACCTCCTGCCTTATTTACATCTCATAACAGGCAGAGCAGGAGAGATTCACCCATGACTAAGGACACAGAGATCCAGAAGAGGCAATATATTTGGGCAATAACTGTCCCAAGTTTGGCAGAAACCCCAGAATACAAGGCCTGTGAGACTGGAAACAGGACTCTCTCTTTCCAGCAAAACTTCCAACCTCCAGGAAAAAAAACCCAGGACCCAGGCCCTAGGTGGTCACTATGAGGACATGGGAAGTGCCACTGGTAGCTGGCTGCAAGGATGGCCCCTGCCAATGACAGCTTGTCACCAAGGTCACACCTGCTTCCTGGTGTGGCCTGCATCCAACATCTGACGCCTGACAGATGTTGGGATACAAAGGCACAGACTCTCATCCCAACCCCAGACAGCTCTAAAGGGCCTGCCCAGCTTCAGAACTGCCCATAGGGCTAAAAGAGGCCTCTCCTGAGATGGTCTGGCACCCACTTCTCCCTCTGCCCAACCCACTTCCCTCCCTCCCCTTACCCTGGTGTGGACCCCAGAACACTCCCTAGTAAAATTCCTCACACAACTCTCCACCATAGAGCCTGACTCCCAGGGATCCCAACCTGGGACAGAGTCCTTTAGGAGGAGCAGGACCCTGGATTCTGGATGGGCCCTGAGGGCCCAGGGAGCACGTGGGGACCTCAGGAGAACCAGGCCCTTTTTGTGCTTGCAGGCTGGACCAGGACCCTCTGGGTACAGAGCTGAAGCAGGAGCTGAGGACGCTGGAGAAAGAGAAGCCTGCACTGCTCATCTCTAACAGGTGGGAAAGGGTCCCCAGAACTCCCTCTGGCTGGCACAGACTCAGGGCTGAGCCTAGAGACAGGGAAAGATTCTTAGAGTGAGAGAGACAGACAGAGCCAGGAGGAAACCAGGAAGCCACAGCAGCCAAAGTGAGGTTAGTTAATGAAAATAGAATCAAATCACCTTCCTGCTGAAACCCTTTCTGTTAGACAAATAAGGGGATGGAAAGTGAAAAAGTGAGTGGGTGAGTGAGTGAATCCTCTGGGGCCACCATAGTGTGATACTAAATGACCACAAGTACAGGCTCCTTCAGTGCAGACCAGGGAAGATTTGGAACAATGAAAGCAATGCCCACATGGGGGAGACAGAGACACAGACCACTCTCACCATCACTGCAACTCACACACAGGTACACACACAGCCACACACATACACACCCTTGGCTTGAGGGGCAAGTCCCAAGCCCCTGTAACAGCAAAATCCATTTTCCATCCCCAGGAATCTGCTTTCAGCCCCTTATTCTCTCAGTTGGCACATTTCAGCCTGTATCTGTAAAGTGCTGTCCCCAAGTTCCTAGCTGCTATGCTCTGCTTACAATAGAGGAGAAAGAGCTCCTCGTTTTAGGCAGAGGCAGCCATCCACTGAACGGACATTCCCTGAAAAACCACTACGTGTTGGGCACTATTTAGGGATCTGAGTTCACAGCAATGAACAAGAAAGACACAGCCCAACCTCCAGGAGTGTAGTCCCAGGGAGACAGGCACAAGTTACCCTACACGTCTACATTACTGCACCTGGGCTGGGTGTGAGCTCACTCATGGGCCCATCTGGCCCTGTGCAGAGGAGCTGACCTGAGCTCTGACAGATGGGAAAGGTTGGCTGGGCCAAAAGGGTGTGGATTCTAGGCAGAAGTAGGAACTGTGAGGGAGGGGAGATTCTAACCCTATAAGGAACAGAAGGAAGCCAGGAGTCTGGAGCAGCACTGCTCAGAGTGTGGCCCATGGAGCAGCAGCAGCACAATCACCGTCACCCAGAGCTCCAAGAACTGCAGAGTCCTGGGGCCTATTCAGACCTGCTGAATCTGAATCTCTGGGAGCTTGCAGAGGCAAGTCATCTGTATTTTAGCAAGCCCCCCAGGGGACATTTAAACACATTGAGTTTGAGAACCACTGGTCTATAGGCCAGTGGGCAGGGAGAAAGTGGCCTTGATGGAGTTGCAGAGGGACAGGGACCATAGCAAGGCCTTTTGGACCACATTAAGAATTATCCGTTTTCCCCCAGAAACAATGGAGAGACATTACAGGGCTTCAGCACCCACAAGATATACCCAATTCATATGTGCCAGTCACCTGCTGTGCAGAAAATGGGCTGTGGAGGAAACAGAGTGAAGCAGGAAGACCTTTCAGGGGACACTGCAATGGTTCAGACCACAGATGCCAAGGCCCAGCCCTAGAGTGGTCATTATGGAGGCAGAAGAAAGAGAACAGAAAGCAAAGCTATTGGGAGGTGCTGCCAAGGTGATCAGCACTCAGGATGGGACTGGGTAGGAGACATTAATGGAGACAGGGGCTATAGAAGTAGCAGAAGTTGAGTTCAAATTGATAACAGTTGAATTTTAAGCAGGGATATCATGTATATAGCCCTAGCTTTCTCCAAGAACATAAGGAAAATGAACAATTCTCAATTCTGGATGCAGGAAGCCAATTGTGATGAACCCTAAGGATGGTGGAGAGAAGAGTAGTAACGTGTCCTCACTCAAGCAGCAGAAGCAAGTATCAGGTAGTCTGAAGGAGCCAGGCTGGGAGGATCATGATGGGTGGGGGAGGGGCAGCCATGGGAGGTCATCCCTCCATGCCCCTGCCTCTGATGCCGGATGGGGCAGGTTCCCCACCAGGGAGGGCCCCTCTCATCCATGATCTCTTGCACCTAGAACCTGCCTGAATTTCTGCTCCCTCTCCCCCAGCCTCAGGGCCTGGTGCTGTCTATCTCCAGAACTTTTATGGCATGGGTCTAAGTTGGAACCAGGGCCATCTCCCATTCTAGGCTGCTGAGGCCTGGGAATCACCTCTCCATCCCTGCCCATCCATCTTCTAAGCCATGTTCCTCTTCCCACCTGCCCTCCTGGGGACATGCTGGGAAGAGTAATACTCTGGACCAGTGTGGCAGGGCAGACAGGCAGAGGCTGGGTTGAGGGCAGTGGGGAAGGCGTCCACAGAAGATGCGAGAGGCATCCACAGCCTCAGGTGCAGGGATGGAGACTGCAGACATACTCTCTGCCACAGGCCAGCCTTGGGAAGGGGCTCAAAGGTCCAGTGTGGGGACTAAGGGGAATCTAGAGCTGACCACTGCCCTGCTATTCTAGAGGGAAGCTCAGCACAGGCAGAACAGGTGGACCTTCTCTCTCTGTCTTCTCCTGCACCTCCAGAGGACTTGCACATGGAACCTCCGAGCACCAAAGATGAATTTTTGGGCCCCACAGGGCCTGTGGCTGCTGAGGTAGTTGACAAAGAAAGAAAGAACCTGTACCGGTGAGTGATGCTGGCCTCCACTCCCCAGCTATCCATTGGGTCCCCTCAGATAGTCAGCACCCCACTTACTCCTGTATTGGGGTCCCTCTCCTTGCCAAGCCAGCAGGCAGGGATAAGGCTGTGATACTGGGGTGTGTGTGTGTGTGTGTGTTTTGTTAAGGAAAAGTATGGTTTCTTGTAATGTACACAATAGAGAGTACCAAGAATGTCCATGTAGTCATTACACAGCTTCCACCATAGTTTTGTTTGTTTGTTTGTTTAGTTTTATTTTGTTTTTATTTCTTATAGTAAACTATGTACATTAATGCAACCATGGGGTACAGTGTGCTGTTTTCATATACATTTTGAAATACTCTCATCAAACTGGTTAACATAACCTTCATGTCATTTTCTTGGTTATTGAGTTAAGACATTCATACTCTGCTTTTAGAAAGATTCACTTGTACCCTTGTAAGATAAACCAAAGAGGTGACCCTACCAATCACCCTCCCTCCCCCATCCACCCCCCTCACCTCCCCTCTCCCAACCCCCTTCCCATATTCTAAGGCTATAATTAGGTTATGACATTCCTATAAAAGCTATGAATTAGTTTCAGAATAGGGCTGTGTACATTGGATACTTTTTCTTCCATTCTTGAGATACTTTGCTAAGAAGAACATTTTCTAATTCCATCCATATAAACACGAAGGAGGTAAAGTCTCCATCTTTCTTTAGGGCTGCATAGTATTCCATGGTGTACATATACCACAGTTGTTTGATCCATTCGTGAGTTGATGGGCATTTAGGCTTCTTCCATGACCTAGCAATTATGAATTGGAATTCTATAAACATTCTGATACAAATATCTTTGTTGTAATTCGATTTTTGTTCTTCTGGATATATACCTAATAAAGGAATTGCAGGATCAAATGGCAGGTCTATTTTCAGATCTCTCAGTGTTCTCAAGATGTTTTTCCAAAAGGAACAAATTAATTTGCATTCCCACCAGCAGTGTAGAAGTGTTCCCTTTTCTCCACATCCACGCCAACATCTCTGGTTTGGGGATTTTGTGATATGGGCTAATCTTATTGGGGTTAGGTGGTACCTCAAGGTAGTTTTGATTTGCATTTCTCTGATGATTAAGGATGGAGAGCATTTTTTCATATATCTGTAGGCCATGTGCCTATCTTCTTTAGAGAAATTTCTCTTCAAGTCATTTACCCACCCTGAGATGGGATCGCTTGTTTTTTTTCTTGCTAATATGTTTGAGTTCTCTGTGGATTCTGGTTATTAAACCTTTGTCGGAGACATAACCAGCAAATATCTTCTCCCATTCTGAGGGCGGTCTACCCATTTTATTTACTGTGTTCTTGGCTGTGCAGAAATAAGTTTGATCAGGTCCCAAAAGTATATTTTTGATATTGCTTCAATTGCCCAAGGGGTCCTCCTCATAAAATTTTCGCCCAAGCCAATTTCTTCAAGTGTTTTCCTTATGCTTTCTTCTAGTATTGTTTCATGTCTTAAGTTTAAATCTTTAATCCAGTGAGAGTCTATCTTAGTTAATGGTGAAAGGTGTGGGTCTAGTTTCAGTCTTCTACAGGACAACATTCCACCACAGTTTTGTCAAATTCATTTAAACTATTCATTTTCTCCTTCTTTGGTTATTTTTACAATATTTTATTTTTCAGTTTTCACAACTGCCTATTTCACAAAAATTTTTACAGTATATTTTTTGACAAGAGGACCCTTTACAATATTTTAAATTTAAGACATCAGTTGATTTTATCCTTAAATATTTTATTTTGCATCCCAAAAGTAACAATAAAGACCTTTTCTTTCATAACCATAGTGCCATTATTACATCTAACCAAGGCAGTAATAAGTCCTTTGTATCATCTAATAGTCCACATTCAAATTTCTTCAAATATCTAAAATATGTTCTTGCAGGTGGTTTGTTCTAATCAGGATCAAAACCAGGTCAGTTTATTGTATTTGGTTTGTTATGTCTCTTAAATCTCATTTAATCTATATGCTCCCATTTTATAAAAGGCTGCTGTGTGCTAAGGACTATACTAGTATTAACCAGTTGAAGACCCTAAAATAGTGACCCTGCCCTGCCCTCCAAAAGCTTCAGAGTGTGGCACATGGAGCAGCAGCATCACCATCACCATCACCCAGTGCTCTAAGAATTGCAGAGTCCTGGGGCCCAGTCAAACCTGCTGAATCAGAATCTCTGGGGGCTTGAGGGGACAAGTAATCTGTTTTAGCAAGCCCTCCAGGGAACATTAGTACATTAGGATGTTAGTCTATAATCATAGCCATGGTCTCTTATATACCACATTATCACTCACCAAATACTATCACAGACATTATCTCAGCTGGGGGGCAATGTCACTGCCAACTCACACCTACAGAAGCTTGTAGCCTGGCACTCAACTGCTTGCACTTGGGAGCCTTGGAAAAGTCACTTAATATCACTATAAAGCATTGTCATCTCTGAGGGTTTACCATGAATATTAGCATGTACACAAAATAGAAAAATCCAGAAGAGAATTGTGGGAAGATGGCTGACTAGAAGCAGCTTTTGCCAGAGGCTCATGCCCAAAGGGAGAGATATTGGATTGAAGTAGAAGGAAACCAAATGAGAGGAGCTCCGCACTGAGAGGACTGCTGGTGGTACACATCACCCAGGCTGAACCAAGTAGCAAAAATAAGAAAATGAAAGAAAAACAACAGGTACCAGCCCCACTCTCAGAGGAAGGGAGACCCCTTCCCTCAAAGAGGAGCTCCATGGTGGGCAACCAGTCAGCCAGCAAACTGGTCTCAAAAGTCTTCTCACCTTATCTTACAGGAGAGCAGTTGCTATGTCCCAGTCCTTCATTACTGAGGTCCCACCACTGGTACCACCACTGGACTGGCCTCATTCTGTCAGGTACAAAAGACCAAATATTTTGCCTGCAATCCTGAGCACCCAGATCACCCTTTCCCCACCCTAGTTACTGGAAGGACTTCCCCCTGTAGAGTCCAGAGTGCTTGAGGAGCTCACTGGGAAGCTGGGAAATCTGGGGAAGTCTGCCAGCCACGGAGCTGCACCATGAGAACATTAGCAGAGCAGTCCAAATTTTGTGGGGAGATGGTGAACTACTCATCTTCAGCTCCTCAGAAATTCTCAGGCAGCTCTGTTTTCTGCCCTTCAGGACAACTTCTGAGCTCCACTGGGTGGGCAGGGCCAGTGCTTAAATGACTTTGAGTTGTGACTGAACTTTGGACATGCCCCCTCCACCAGGCACAGCTCTCTGAACTTGATTGGATGAGCAGGAGGGTGTCTAAGTGACTTTGAATGGAACTTTGGACCTCTGGCCTCCCACAGCCAAGGCTCTCTGAACTCGACTTGGGGGACAGGGCTGGGGTTTAAGTGACTTTGGACTGAACTTTGGACTTCTGGCCTCCAACAGGAGGGGCTCTCTAAGCTCAGTTGGATGGTTTAAGTGACTTTGAACTAAAATTTGGACCTCTGGCCTCTGCCAGATGGGGCTCTCTGAGCCAAATTGAGTGGGCAGGGCTGAGGTTTAAGTGACTTTGTACTGAACTTTGGATTAACACTCTCCACTGGGTGGAGGCTATCTTGGCTCAATTGGGTGGACTATTCCTGGTGCCTGAATGACTCTTATCTGAAATTTGGACCTACAACCCCTGCCGGACAGCAGCCCCATGAACTTGATTGAGCAGACGGTGCCCAGTCCCTGAGCAACTTTGAGCTCTGGACATACACTATCTACAGAGCTTCAGCCCTCACTGTTCAATTGGCTGGATGGTACTCAATGCATAAGCATCTCTCCTGAACTCTGGGCCAGCACTGTCAGCAGGTCAGCTTCATGAGCTTGATTTGGTGGGCAAAGCAAGCACTGGCAGAGCAACTTTGATTGGAACTCTGGGCCAGTACTGTCTACTGATTTTTGTCCCCCCTGGAAACACTGTCTAGGGCTATAGATTCACCACTTGTCTGCCTTTGTTAGTGTAATGGTGGCACTGCAATGGTAAGGAGTGGATTTATCAGGGACAACCTATCAATTCAACTAAAACAGTATAATTAACATATTTAAAAAGAGGAAAAGGAATAACTTAAAATGATTCATGAAGAGGAATTGGCTGAAGAACTCTGGCAACATGAAAAATCAGAGCAGATCAACGCCTCCTGGGAATGTCAAAGAAAATACAACAGAGAATCCCATCCCCAGAGAAACTGCTAAAATGTCAGAAACAAAATTTAGAATATGGATGGCAAATAAGATAATTGGAATGGAGGAAAAGAGGGAAACAGAGAACAAAAAAATAGTACAGAAGTTATCTCAAGAAATTAATGAATTCAGAGACAAAGTCATCAAGGATATGGACAAAATGAGGAAAGATATAGCAGACCTTAAGGAATTGAAAAAGGTATTTGAGGAGCTTCAAAATATAGTAGAATCCCTTAGAAATAAAGTTGAGCAATGCAAAGAAAGAATCTCAGATAAAGAAGACAAGACTTAGGAACTATCCTAAGCATTCAGAGAGGCAGAAAAATGGAGAAAAAGAACAGAATATTCCCTGAGAAAGTTATGCAATTTTTCCAAGAAATCAAACATCCAAATTATCGGGATCCCTGAAGGAGAAGAGAATGGTCCCAAAGACATAAATTTTCTGCTTCAGGACATTATGGCAAATAATTTCCCATGTATTGCAAGAGACATAGAAATTCAGATAGTAGGTAGTTTCAGAAACCCAGCATGACTCAATCTAAACAAAGCATCTCCTAGACACATTGTAATTAATTTTACCAATGGTAATATAAAGGAAAAACTTCTGCAAGCAGCCAGGCATAAGAAAATTATTACTTACAAAGGGAAAACTATACTGATTTTTGATCTGCTCTGATTTTTCATGTTGCCAGAGTTCTTTAGCCAATTCCTCTTCATGAGTCATGACTGCAGATCATCGTTTTTGGCTTTCTTAGAAAGCCAAAACTTTCCAAGAAAAGGAAGGTCATCAACCTTCAACCTTCTTAAACAAAATAATTTCCAGCCCAGGATTCTATATCCTGCTAAACTGAGTTTTGTTGGTGATGGAGAAAGCAAATACTTCACTGACATCCACATATTGAGGAAATTTGACCAGCTCTACAGGAAATACTCAGACCCATTCTTCATAACAAGCAACAGGATTGTACACAACCAAAGTAAACCTACCCAGAAATTAAAGAACAAAACCTAGCTTCCACAAAGGTTCTGGGGGAAAAAAAAAAAACAAGATGACCAAAACTCTGCCACATATGTTAATTCTCTCAGTGAATGTGAATGGTTTGAACTCTCTTCTAAAAGGGCATAGGCTGGCCAACTGGATACAAAAACTCAGGCCAGATATCTGTTGCCTACAAGAAACTCATCTTACCTCAAAAAACAAAACTCAGGGTGAAGGATGCACAACCAAGGTATTCCAGGCAAATGGAAAGCAGAAAAAAGCTGGGGTTGCAATCTTGTACGCAGATACAATGGAATTCAAATCAACAAAAATAATGAAAGACAAATACGGACACTTCATACTGGTCAAGGTAAGCACACAATGTGAAGAGATTTCAATAGTTAACATCTACGTGCCCTATCTGAATGCTCCTTGATATATAAAACAAACCCTAACCAATCTGAATGATATGATATCTTCCCACACTAGAATAGTTGGAAGTTTGTTTTATTGTTTATTTTTGTTTGTTTGTTTGTTTTTTGTTTTTTTCGCAGTTTTGGCCAGTGCCATGTTTGAACCCACCGCCCCAGGTATATGGGGCCAGCACCCTACTCCTTGAGCTACAGATGCAGCCCTAATAGTTAGAGATTTTTAACACTTATTGGCAGTACTGGACAGATCCTCCAAGCAGAAACTAAGCAAAGAAATAATGGACTTAAGACCCTAGAACAAATGGACTTAACAGACATTTATAAAACACTTTATGCTAACAAAACCAAATACACATTCTTCTCATCAGTCCATGGATCATCTTCCAAAATTGATCATATCTTAGGTCTCAAGTCTAACCTCAACAAATTCAAAAGAATAAAAATTATCCCCTGCATCTTCTCAAACCATCAAGGGATAAAAGTTGAACTCAACAGCAACAGAAACCTTCACACTCAAATAAAATCATGGACTCTAAATAACCTTATGCTGAATGATAGCTAGGTCATAGATGAGATCAAGAAAGAGACTGGCTCAGCGCACGTAGCTCAGTTTAGGGTTTCAGCCACATACACTGAGGCAGGCGGGTTCAAACTTGGCCTGGGCCTGCTAAACAACAACAACAACTGCAACAAAAAAATAGCCAGGCATTGTGGTGGGTACCTGTAGTCTCAGATACTTGGGAGGCTGAGGGAAGAGAATCAATTAAGTCCAAGAGTTCGAGGTTGTTGTGAGTTATGATGCCACAGCACTCTACTGAGGGCAACATAGTGTGATTCTGTCTCAAAAAAGAGAGAGAGAGAGAGCAAGAGAGAGAAGGAGATTATTAGACTTGTGAAACAAAATGATTAATAAGCCACAAACTATCAAAACCTTTGGGATACTGCAAAGGCAGTCCTTAAAGGGAAATTTATAGTATTAGATGCCTTCATCAAGAAAACAGAAAGAAAGCAACTCAGCAACCTAATGGGCCATCTCAAGAAACTGGAAAAGGAGGAACAATCTAATCCCAAACCCAGCAGAAGAAAAGAAATAACCAAAACTAGAGCAGAACTAAATGAAATTGAAAATGGAAGAATTATTCAGATCAGAGAAACAAAAAGTTGGTTCTTTGAGAAGATTAATAAAATTGATAAATCCTGGCCTAGACTAACAAGAAACAGAAAAACAAGATAAAATATTACATATTTTAATAACTAAAATCAGAAATGATAAAGGGGAAATAAGAACAGATGGCACAGAAATACAAAAGTTTTTCTACAATTACTACAAAAAACTTTATTCCCAGCAATGTGAAAATGTAGAGGAATCATATACCTTCCAAAACTCAGCCAGAAGGATTTATAAATCTTGAATAGACCAACATCAAGTACTGAAATAGCATCAATTATACAAAATTTCCCCAAAAGTACTGAAAAAGCATCAATTATACAAAATCTCCCCGAAATGAAAAGCCCTGGACCCAACAGTTTCCCACCAGAATTGTATCAAACTTTCAAAGAGGAACTAGTTCTTATAATGCATAAAAAAATAAAATTATAGACCACTATCATTAATGAATATTGATGCAAAAATATTCAAAAAGATATTAGCAAACAGAATGCTACAACACATTAAAAGGTTACACACCATGATCAAATGGGTTTTATCCTAGAGACACAAGGTTGGTTCAACATACACAAATCCATAAATAGAATTACACTACATAAATAGAATTAAAAACAAAGACCACATAATTCTTTTAATTGATGCAGAAAAGGCTTTTAACAATATCCAGCATCGTTTCATGATAAAAACACTCAAGAAAATAGGCTTAAAAGGAACATTCCTTAAGCTGGCAGAGGCTATCTATAATAAACCCATAGCACATTAAATGGAGTAAAACTGAAAGTATTCCCACTCAAATCTGGAATCAGATAAGGATACCCACTGTCTCCACTGCTATTTAACATAATTTTGAAAGTCCTAGCCTTTGCAATCAGGCAAGAGAAGGAGATCAAAGGAACCAAATGGGGGCAGATGATGTTATACCTGGAAAACCCCAAGGACTCAACTACAAAGCTCTTAGAAGTGATCAAGGAATCTCGGGTTACAAAATAAATACCCACAAGTCAGTAGCCTTCGTATAGGCCAACAATTGTCAAGCTGAGAACAAAATCAAAGACCCTCCTTTTACAATAGAACCAAAGAAGATGAAATACGTGGGAATATACCTAACAAAAGATGTGAAAGATCTCTATAAAGAGAATTATGAAACTTTGAGAAACGAAATAGCACAAGATGTCAACAAATGGAAGAGCATACCATACTCATGGCTGAGAAGAATCAACATCATTAAAATGTCCATACTTCCCAAAGCAATCTGTAGATTTAATGAAATTGCCATCAAAGCACCAATGCCATACTTTAAAGATCTTGAAAAAACAGTATTTCAATTCATATGAAACCAGAAAAAAAAACAAATAGCAAATACAGTTCTTAGAAATAGAAGCAGTTGGGCAATGCCCATAGCTCAGTGGGTAGGGCACGTCCACATACACAGGGTGGCAGGTTTGAACCTGGTCCAGACTAGCTAAAAAACAACAATAACAACTGCAACAACAACAAAAAAAAAAATTAGCAGGGCATTGTGGCAGGCACCTGTAGTCCCAGCTACTTGGGAGGCTGAGGCAAGAGAATTGCTTGAGCCCAAGAGTTTGAGGTTATTGTGAGCTGTGATAGCACAGCACTCTATCAAGGGCAACAAAGTGAGACTCTGTCTCAAAAAAAAAGAAAGAAAGAAAAACAATTCTGGGGACATCACATTGCCAGATTTCAGGTTATATTACAAGGCTATAGTGATCAACACAGCATGGTACTGACACAAAATAGAGAGACAAATCTATGGAATAGGATAGAGAATCTAGAGATGAAACCAGACATGTATCATCATTTAATCTTTGATAAGCCTAAAAAAAACATGGAATGGGGAAAAGAATCCTTATTTAACAAATGGTTCTGGGAGAACTGGTTATCCACATGCAGAAGACTGAAACTGGACCCACACCTCTCACCAATGACAAAAATTGATTCTCATTGTATAAAAGATTTAAATTTAGGACATGAAACAATAAAAATTCTAGAAGAGGGTGTGGGGGAAACACTTGAAGATATTGGCCTGGGAAAAAATTTTATGAGGAAGACCCCCCCTAGCAATGGCAGCAACACCAAAAATAAATATCTGGGACCTGATCAAGCCAAAAAGCTTTTGCACAGCTAAGAGTATCACAAATACAGCAAACAGACAGCCCTCAGAATAGGAGAAGATTTTTGCATGTTATGAATCTGACAAAGGCCTGATAATTAGAACCTACAGTGAACTCAAAGTAAGCTATAAGAAAAGTGTAAACAACCATCTCTGTAAGTGGGCAAGAGATTCAAACAGAAACTTCAAGGATGACAGATGAATGGCTAAGAAACACATGAAAAAATGCTCATTGTCTTTAATCATCAGAGAAATGCAAATCAAAACCACTCTAAGATATCACCTAACCCCAACAAGATTAGCCCACATCACAAATTCCCAAAACACCAGATGCTGGTGTGGATGTGGAGAGAAGGGAACATTTCTACACTGCTTGTGGGATTGCAAACTAATACAGCCCTTTTGGTGAGAAGTATGGAGAATTCTCAAAGGTCTAAATGTAGACATTCCATTTGTCCCTACAATCCCATCATTACTAGGTTTCTACCAAGAAGAACAAAAAAAACTTTACCACAAAGACATTTGCACTAGAATGTTTATTGTCAATCTATAATTGCCAAGTCATGGAAGCAACCTAAGTGCCCATCAACTCATGAATAGATCAACAAACTGTGGTATTTGTATACCATGGATATTATTCAGCCATTAGAAAAGATGGAGACTGGCAGCGCCTGTAGTTCAGTGGGTAGAGTGCCAGCCACATACACTGAGGCTGGTGGGTTTGAACCCAGCCTGAGCCAGCTAAAGAACAATGACAACTGCAACAAAAATATAGCTGGGCATTGTGGCAGGCACCTGTAGTCCCAGCTGCTTGGGAGGCTGAGACAGGAGAATCGCTAAAGCTCAAGAGTTTGAGGTTGTTGTGAGCAGTGATGCCACTGTACTCTACTGAGGGTGGCATAGTGAGACTCTGTCTCAAAAAAAAAAAAGAAAAGAAAAGAAAAGGATGGAGATTTTACATCTTTTACATTTACCTGGATGGAGTTGAAATACATTCTTCTTAGTAAAGTATCACCAGAATGGAAAAATACATATCCAATGTACTCCATACTAATGTGAAATCAATATATAAACAATTACATGTTCCTAGCAACAATAAAACACTATTATAGTCCAGTTCAGGGGTAGAGGGAAGCGGGAGGGGGGAGGGAGGAGGACATATGGCAGAAGGACAGAGGGCATGAGGGGGGATCTCACCTACTGTGCACATTGTGAGCGTGAGGGGCTCTTCTACAAATGGAACTTTATTCTGGAAGTGAGAACAATGTAACCTAAATATTGTGCCCTCATATTAATTTTAATAAAGTTTTTTTAAAAAAGGAATATTAGGGGGAAGGGAAAATGGGTGGAGGGAGGGGGATTGGAGGGATCACTTCTGAGGTTTATCTTATAAGGGTACAAGTGAATCTTTCTAAGAGTAGAATGTGAACATTTTAAAACAATAACTGAAAAAATGACATGAAGGCTGTGCTGACCAGTTTGATGGAAGTATTTCGGATTGTGTGTGAAAACCCCACACTGTACCCCAGAAGTGCGTTAATGTACATAGTTACCATTTAATAAAAAAAAAAAAAATTGGGAGGTGGGGACTTTGGACTAAATACACATTTAGTAAAATGAAGACTGCTACTAATAAAATTAATGTGCGTATGTATAGTTAGAAAAAAAAAGGAATATTAGCATGTAGGTCAGACACAGTGGCTAACACCTATAATCCCAGCACTTTGGGAGGACAAGCTGAGAAGATCACTTGAGTCCAAGAGTTTGAGACCAGCTGGGGCAACATAGTAAGATCACTATCTCTACAAAAAAAAATACATATATATTTTTTAATTTACATATATATAAATAAATATATATGTGTGTGTATATATATACTATTTTTTTTTTTTTTAGTTTAGCTACTCAGGAGGCTGAGGCAGCAGGATCACCTCAGCTACAGTGAGCTATGATTGTACCACTGACCTCCAGCCTGGGTGTCAGAGCTAGACTCTGTCTCTAAAAATAAACCAAACAAATAAAAATAAAATTACAATGTAGGTTGTTATTAATTATTAGTCTATAGGCCCTTTAAAAATAAGAATACGTGCCTATTTCATTGTTATCATGATAGAAACAGCTAACTTCTCCCAGGTTTGCATCAAGCTGCCAGCATGTATTAGTCACTTATTCTCACAAATATAAATTGGGTGCTGCCATTATCCCCACTTAAAGATGATAAAACTGAGAATAGGGAGGTCACATGACTTTCTCAGAGAGCAGAGGAGCCAGGACTGAAACCCAAATCTGTCTGACCCTGAAGTCCGGGCTTGCAACCACTCTGCTATATTCAGAAGGCCCTGCAGAGTGTCAGGCATCCAGCAGGCACTCACTGAGTTTGTGTAATGTAGTGTCTGCCTGTCCCTCTTCTTCCCAGAGTTCACTTCCCCATGCCTGGCTCCTATGACTGGTGCAACACAGGTCTCAGCTTTGTGGTGAGACAGGCAGTGACCATCGAGATTGAGTTCTGTTCCTGGAAACAATTCCTGGATGGGAATGTGTCACAGCACATCTGGATGGTGGCAGGACCTCTGTTTGACATCAAGGCTGAGCCAGGATCTGTGGCAGCTGTGCACCTCTCTCACTTTGTGAACCTCCAAGGTAAATGACAGGGAGAGAAATTAGGGGCTAACAATGGGCTTGATGGGGAGTATAGATGATAGTGTCCTGGGGGAGAAGCTTATGGCTTCCATTGAGAGACTGGGAGTGGGTTAGGGAGGTAGAGACCAAGATTGTTGCTTCTTCTGCTCTTCTTTGCACACATCAGTTTTCAAACACATGTCCCCCACCTCATAATTATGTTTTCCTTATTTAAAAATTTCCCTAAATGGAAAATGATCTCATGACGATAATAATTAGCATCTATTAAGTGTTCTTTATATAGATTATATCACACAGTGTCCTAACAGGAAACAGATGATAGGCTCAGTTGAGATTTTAGAAGAGACTTTTCAAAACAGGACTATTTACCAGGTATGGCAAAGTGAGCTAACAGGAAATGTTGGGGTACCCAGAGACTAGGAACAGCAGGAAACCATTACTACTCCTACAGGCAGGGAGAAGAAACAGTGTCACCAGACTGTACTTGAGAACTGGAGCCATGAAAGAGAGACATCCCAATAGAATACAGTAGTCATAAAATATCCCTACCTCTGTCACCTACAGAGACTTCCAACAGATAAAGTTCCAAGAAATGAGTTCAGTCAAAAATCTTACATAGGGTAAATAAGGCACTATAAATAACAGCCAATGGAAACCACATATACCAGCATAAGTTCCTTAAATAAATACTTCAGATATGAGAATTATCAGAAACAGAACATAAAATGAGTGTATAAAACATGCTCGAAGTATTAAGTAGCCGTTTTTCTTCTTTTACTCACCACTATACAAATAAGGGAAAGTAAGTAATCTTAAGAATATGAGCAAGAAGCAAAAAACCATTAAAAATGATAACTCAAATTTGGAATAAAATTAAATTGACAGAAAATATGAAAAAATTAAAAAAGAAAAAGTGATAGGAATTGTGATATGTACACTGTGGAACATTATGCAGCCTTAAAGAAAGATGGAGACTTTACCTCCTTCATGTTTACATGGATGGAGTGCAAATATATTCTTCTTAGCAAAATATCTCAAGAATGAAAGAAAAGTATCCAATGTATTCAGCCCTACTATGAAACCAATTTACAGCTCTCATATGAAAACTATAACACAATTATAGCCTAAGAATATGGGGAAAGGGAAAAGGGAGGGGAGGGGAGGGGAAGATGGGTGGAGGGAGGGTAATTGGTGGGACCACACCTACAGTGCATCTTATAAAGGGTACATGTGAAACTTACTAAATGTAGAATATAAATGTCTTAACACAATAACTAAGAAAATGCCATGAAGGCTATGTTAACCAGTTTGATGAAAAGATTTCAAATTGTATATAAAACCAGCACATTATACCCCATGACAGCATTAATGTACACAGCTTTGATTTAATAAAAAAAAATTAAAAATATAAGAGATTTTTAAAAAGAAGAAAAAGTGATAGGGATGATATGATGAAAAGAGCTAATATGCACCTAATTGGAATTCCAGAAGGATATAATAGAGGACATGAAAAGGATACAATATTCCAAGAGATAATTGCCAATAAATTTCTACAATTGTTGAGAGATATGAAACTTTTCCCAAAAATCCAAAGCAGAGAAGAGAGAGAAAGAAGTCAAGATTGGACTCATTATAGTGAAATTAAAGAATAACAAAGTAAATGGAAGGTCTTGAGGGCAGGCAGCAGGAAAGAAAGACAGATTACCTAGAAAGGTACTGTGATGAGGCTGATATCTGAATTCTAAACTGCAACAATGGAAAGCAGAAGAAAATTGAATTTTCTCTTGATGTACTAAAGAAAAATGGTAAACAGAGAAAAAAAAATTTTAAGAAGAGTTTAAAACATTTTAAAACAAACTACAAAACAAAACCAAGAGAGCTTTCCATCAACAAATGCTTGCTGAAGGAAATTCTAAAGGGTGTAGACCAGACAAAAAGAAAATGATCCCACATGGAAGACCTGAGGTGAAGGATGGAATGACAAGCAAAGATCCTGAGACACATGGGTAAATCTAACAAAACATTGCTAGAGAAAGCAATGATATTAAAGTCTGATATGTGGGGAGACTTTATATAAAAGAGAGAGAGAACTAAATAAATACCAATAATAATAGCAACTAAGAGTGCTAAAGGAGTCTAAGATCTTGATATAGTTCATAAGAAAGGAAAAGGCAAGGCTGGCCTTCAAATAGAGCAGCAGTACTACTATCTAGGTTTAAATACTGAAGTGCGGGTCGGCACCTGTGGCTCAAGCGGCTAAGGCGCCAGCCACATACACCTAAGGTGGCAGGTTCAAATCCCCAGCCCGGGCCCCCAAACAACAATGATGGCTGCAACCAAAAAATGGCCAGGCATTGTGGCAAGCGTCTGTAGTCCCATCTACTTGGGAGGCTGAGGCAGGAGACTCGCTTGAGCCCAGGAGTTGGAGGTTGCTGTGAGCTGTGATGCCATGGCACTCTACCCAGGGGGATAGCTTGAGGCTCTGTCTCAAAATAAATAAATAAATAAATAAATACTGAAGTGCTTCTGTAAAGAGAAATTCTTCACTTCTTGAGACCACAAACTACCTAACAACATCATTCAGTGTTGGTCACAGAGATGGGAAATGGGCCTGATGTGGTGCAGCATGGAGTGGTGAACAAGGCAGCACTGCTCTGGACTAGCCCAGGGCAGGCCTAAGGGTCTGAGGCCGTGATGCACCCGAATAGGGAATCCAGAGCACTGTTGTTGGCTAAGGCTATACCACGGACTCTCCACACCTGGCCACATGGGTAGAGCCAGATGAAACTCAGTCAGTGCTGGGTACCAGGGAGCTAATGTCTATCATTGTAGTGACACAGTTAGAAGAATCTTTGTGGCTCCCTTGTGACATCATGACTCAGGCAGGAGCTTCCTTTAACTGATGGTAGAATGATTTAATGAACAATTTGTGTTAGAGCTTCTATCAGTTTTGAGCACTTTCTGGACAGGTAGAACTTAGGTAATAAAAGGATAATTTTCATTTATACATTAGTTGTTACATTACTTTATAGTGTCATCCCAGTAGTTCAATGTATTTGGCATCACCTCAAGGTAAAGGTATTAAGATCAGACTTTAAGTATGCACATTGAAATACTGGGAATTAATCAAAGCATACATGTAAGAAAAATCATTTAGAAACTAGTAGAAAGAGAAAAATGAAAAGGGAAAATTAAAAAGCAAGAAACTGCCCAGTACCCAAGGCCAGGGTAGTCTTATTTGTTGAGGCCACAGAAGCTCAGTAAACACTTCAAGTGGCAACCAGGAAAAAGCAAAGGGCAGGGAGATAGAGGCAGTCCTCAGGACCCTGGGTTAACAGATGGGGCTGTGGGGCCCTTCCTTAGGGAGGTTCCAGGGTAAAGCAGGATGGGGAAGGAGGGGCAAGAGAGCTCTGAGGCTAGAAAGGTACATCCAGAGAGGAGGAACCAGCTCAGACACTCTACAGAGGAAAGAGTACAGCACTACAGCACCCATGCTGCCTCTTGGGCCCAGGGGCTGTCCAGGTGCACTGTCAGGAAGACAGGCTTGGCCAATGCGATCAGTGGACACAGCCTGCCATAGATCTGCCAAGGCCCAGCAACAAGAGCTCTTGGGCTACCCTGACCTGCAGTGCTCAGAGCTGTACCACCATGCCCAGCTCTGCACCAGGGTATTCCAGGAGAAATCTCATGCCGCTAAGGCCTGAGGTCAGAATGCACCAGCTGGTCCCAGTGGAACAAAGTCTGCCTTTAGCTCTTGCTCCAGGGCCCCTCATACCCCACTTCTAGAGGTGAGCAAGCTGGCCCCTTCCCTTTGTGAGGCCACCCAGCCATACTCTGGTCAGTCCCACACAGACAGCAGCTGAGTCTAAGGAAACAGGATTTGCCCAAGGAATTCAAACTTACAGCCAGACCTGGACAGGAGTGAAATCACTGTGTTAGTGGCACTGTCCTTTGAGGACTCCTGGGATATGGCTAAGAAGAAATACCGTGAAAAAATACTAAGCTTTGTTCCAGGTACCATGCAAGGCAGTTGCACATATATTAGTATCATCTCGGTTTTCATAACGACCCAGCAAGTTAGGTACTCCTGTTTTCCCTTGGTGTATCAGCGAGCAAATTGAAGCTCAGAGGTTAAGACCCTCGTCCAAGGTTGAGATATAACCAAAGTCCTATTTATCCCAGAGCTATCCCCTACTCCATCCCAGCAGGGCCCAAGCCCATGTTCCATTAGCCTTTTCTAAACCAAATTCTAGGCGGGCAGACAAGACCTAGTCCCTTTGGATCCTCTACATGGAGTAAGAAGCAAAATGCACAAAGGCTGCTTTTAGCTGGCCATGTCCCTGCTCAGCCAGGAAACCAAGCCCTGGGGACAGGCAGGGCCCCATCCAGAAACCCCTGCTGCCTGTTCTCTGGGATGCAGCTGTTTGTTGCCCTGGAAATGATGACCTCACATCTGGTTTAGTACTTGGGTACTGGCCACTTCTTCACCATCAATGGTGAGGTCCCCTGTTGGGTGATTAACTTTGCACAGTGAGTTTTCTCCTGCCGCTGCCTGAGCTCAGAGCTTTCAGCTTCTCAGCTTCACCCAAGGCCTCAAAAGCTTCACCAAGACGGAGTTCCCACACCCTTAAGGGACCAGCTCCTACACTTGCAGGGCCTAGTACAAAATAAATTATTTCTTACTAATACTTCTGTCCCTGTTCAACAATGAGTAAGAAGAATATCAAGCATTTTATCCATGACAATACCAGGTAACTCGGGCTAGCCCAAGTGCTTTACAGACACAAGCCCATTCTGTCTTCATGGTGACACTAGGAGGTAGACACTTTATAGGCTCCACTGATGGTGAGCTGAGAAGCTAAGTAATCTGCTCAGAATCGCACACCTGATGAGGGCTCATGCTGGGAGTCAAGCTGAGGCATTCCACATCATTTAACCACACTGCTAGACAGCTCTCTAGTCTAGTGTCCCACCTTCATATGATGTAGGTCCCACTGTCCCTCCCTGAGTAGGAAGGTTGCTTTGCTGCAACAGCTCACCTAAGTCTTGAAGGTGCTGCCAACACACTCAGCAGGCAAGGCAGGGAGGGCAGGGCCTAAAGGAGGGAGAATCCTCTGGCCCCAGAACTGCAGCTGCATGTGGAAAGGAGGACAGAGCAGAGCGATGGGCTCCACTGCAGACCCCTTGTGACGCCCTGGGCCATCTGCTGTCTTCCCTATTGGGCCATTAGCTCTGGAATTACAGTGCCCTCCTCTGCCCTGTTCACAGCTGCATCCACAAGGCCTGGCACATTGTAAGTGCTCAGTAAGTTTTTGTGTACTGAGCAGATGTAAAGCCCTGGGCCCTAGGCCCTGCCACAGAAACACGCTCATCCCTTAAATGGCTTGTCCTAAAGGTTTCTTTCTTTCTTTCTTTTTCTTTCTTTCTTTCTTCTTTCCTTTCTTTCAAGACAGGCTCTTACTTTGTCTCCCTGGATAGAGTGCCATGGAGTCATACCTCATAGCAACTTCAAACTCCTGGGCTCAAGCAATCCTCTTGCCCCATCCTCCCAAGAAGCTTGGACTGCAGCACTACAGCTCAGCACAACGCCTTGCTATTTTTTAGGGATGGGGGGGCTCAGCCTGATGCCATGGTTCATGCCTATAATCCTAGTACTCTGGGAAGCCAAGGAAGGTGGATTGCCTGAGCTCATAGGTTCAAGACCAGCCTGAGCAAGAGTTGGTCTTGAACCAATGACCACCCATCATAATGTTGTGGTCATTAGGAAGGTCTGACAAATGTGTACAACAATTTAAACTGTGATGGGAAAACGGGAGACAAAAACTGTGATGGAAATATGAAAAGATGTTGCTGCAGAGAAAGACTGTGATAGAAAAGGGTAGGATGAAGCCGGGTGTTGTGGTGGGTCCCTGTAGTCCCAGCACCTCAGGAGGCTGAGGCAAGAGAATCCTAAGCCCAGGAGTTAGAGGTTTCTGTGAGCTATGTGAAGCCATGGCACTCTACCGAGTGCGATAGAGTGAGGCTCTGTCTCTACAAAAAAAAAAAAAAAAAGATAAGGATAGGATGGTAGCTGTAGCTATATTGTTTGATTGACCCATATATGAATTCTTCATATTTTCAGAAGATTTATGCCACGGAAATATTATTTTCATTCAAACAATGCAATTAATGAGAAAACTTTTTTGTTTCTTTGATTTTGAGACAGTCTCACTTTGTCACCTGGGGTAGACTGGTATTGCATCACAGCTCACAGGAACCTCAAGCTCTGGGCTCAAGTGATCCTAATACCTCAGCCTCCCAAGTAGCTGGAACTACAAACAGCCACCACAATGCCCAGCTAGTTTTTCTATTTTTAGTAGCGATGGGGTCTCCCTCTTGCTCAGTTAGTCTCAAACTCCTGAGCTCAAGCTATCAAACCACCTCAGCCTCCCAGAATATTAGGATTATAGGGGTGAGGCACCATAAGCTTTGTGGATCGCCTGTTGCCCAGCAGTCACCCACAGTGCAGGAGCTGCCAGGCAATGCACTGAGGGAGCCAGGGCTTCTGAGCTCTAGGCTAGAGCCTTTTCCACCACCAGCCTTCATCACTCAAACTTTCTCTTGTGGCTTTGACGTCCTAACCTGGTGTACTGGTCAGAGGCTGAAATCAAAGAAAGCCAATTCTGTCTGATTAAAGAAGATATTAGAAGATTTTCTTTTTTTTTGAGACAGAGTCTCACTTTTTCACTCCCAGTAGAATGCCCTGGCACCATAGCTCACAGCAACCTCAAACTCTTGGGTCCAAGCCATTCTCTTCCCTCAGCCTCCCTAGTAGCTGGGAATACAGGTGCCTGCTGTGACACTCAACTTTTTTTTTTTTTGTCTAGCAGGCCCAAACTGGGTTTGAACCCACCAGCCCTGGTGCATGTGGCTGGTGCCCTAACCAATGAGCACAGGCACAGTCCATATTAGAAGATTCTTGAGTAGCTCATAGTCCTAACAAAGAGTTATACAACAAATCAACAGGACCCAAAGATGCTGAAAAAGCAAGGACACAGCCAGTATAAAACCAAAAAAAAAAAAAAAAAAAAGGAAAAACCTCTGCTACACACACAGATACTGCGGAATCCTCCTGCCATGGGGGCCGCTGGACTTTTGACTCTACTGCTACTGCCACAATAATCTCTGTCTCTCCATCTGCACTCATCCCTTCTAGACTCAAGGTCATCCACTTAGTCATGTCTTGGCCACGTACCTGTGTCATAGCTGCCAGGGGTAGCAGCTTCCTGAGTGGGAGGCTCAGCTTGTCTCCTGCCAAGCCCCACACAATGCTGGAGAACATGGCTCTTCCCAAAAAGAGGAATTCAAATGGAGAGTGACCATTTGACAGTATAGGCTACCCTTGTTCACTCCGTTTTCCACTGTTCCTCCCTCCTTCTTGTTCTCAACCTGCCTAAAGTCAAACTTGCCAGCATCACTCAATGGTCCCTCACAGTTACAGAATCTAAACCAGCAGAGGTAGCCAGAGCTTCAATATTTTTCCCAGCTCCAGTGTCAGAGGATGGGCCTGTGTATGAGTCTGGCTCAAGGGGGTTCCTGAGGTTCTCCCATCCTAGAGACAGTACCACCTGCAGCCTGCAGATGCCCCTGACCCAGGCACAACCCCGCCTCCATGCTGGGTGTCTTAGTCCATTCCAGCTGCCACAACAAAGTCCTGCAGACTAGGTAGCGTATAAACAACAGAGATTTATTCTCAGTTATAGAACCTGGGAAGTCCAAGATGAAGGTGCCAAGAGATTCAGTGCCTGGTGAAGGTCTTCTTCCTCATAGATGGTCCCCCCACCTGTGTCCTCACAGGGTGGAAGGGACAAACAAGCTCTCTGGGGTTGCTTTTATTAGGGTGTTTGTCCCATTCATGAGAATTCTGTACCTATAATCTAATCATCTCCCAAAAGTTTCCACTTCTTTTTTTTTTAAGATAGGGATCTTGCTATGTTGCCCAGCTCAGGAGATCCTGAACTCAAGAGTTCTTCTCACCTCAGCCTCACTAGTAGCTCAAACTACAGGCATGCACTACCCTACTTGGCATCCATTTTTTTGTTGATGGATACAGGGTCTTTCTCTGTTGCCCAGCATGAGGGCAGTGGCATCCTCATAGCTTACAACAACTTCAAACTTCTGGGCTCAAATAATCCTCCTGCCTCAACCTTCCAAATAGCTGAGACTACAGGTGTGCACCATCACACCCAGATGATTTTTTTCTATTGTTTTTTAGGCATTACACTTTTAATAACATCACCATGGGAGTTAGAATTTTAACATGTGAATTTGGAGAGGACACAAACTTCAGATCATACCTTTGGGTTCCACCATGTAGGGGCCTGAACCTAAGCCCTAGGATCCCACTGTGCCAGCCAGGTGAGGGCACTTAATCTAAGCCTGTCTATTCCATTATTTGACAGGGGACCAGGTAGACGTCTCCCTGTTCCAAGTGGCACACTTTAAAGAGGAGGGGATGCTCCTGGAGAAGCCAGCCCGGGTGGAGCCACATTACATCATCCTGGAAAACCCCAGCTTCTCCCCCATGGGAGTTCTACTGAGAATGGTCCGCACGGCCCTGCCCTTCATTTCTGTCACCTCTGTGGTGTTGTTGTACCATCATCTCAAATGTGGGGAGGACACCTTACATCTGTACCTGTTCCCTAGTGACTGCTCCATTCAGAAGGTGACACTAAGAGCCAGAGAGGGTGGGCTAGGGTGGGCTGATGGTAAAATACAAAATGCAGCCAGGGAGCCCTCAGAGAGGTCCTTGATTAGGAATAAGGTTGGGCCTCTTATAAGCAGGAACTCTAAGTGGGTGACAGTCCTGAACCCTACTCGGCAACAGGCTGTGCACTTAACTCCCCAGGGTCCCCCCAGCTGGGTTTGATGCTCCATCACTGGCCTTTGCACAGCAGTTTGTGGCCTCTTTCCAGGAGTCAAAGAGTGGCAGGGCCCTGTGCCTAAAACCAGCCTTTCCCCTTTATCACTTCTTCTCTAGGAATGACCCTTTCCCCTACCCTGAAGATAGCAGAGGTCCAGTGCAGGGCTGTCTGTGTGGCTTGGGGTACAGTGGGGGGTGAGGGACGGTATACCACCCCTGCCCCACAAACACACAGATGACCATCTCACCTATTCAGACCAGATCCCATGGGGCAGAATCCTGTCTTAGTCATTGTCCTGTATGTTCCTTAGGCCATTGATGATGAAGAAAAACAGTTACACGGTGTGAGAATATACAAGCCACCCCCATCGACCTCACTATATATAGGCTGTCGCTACACTGTGTCTGGCTCAGGCAAATTGGAAATATTACCCAAGGTGAGCAGCCAGTGTTTGTCCCCTGGCCACTAGGATCAGAAGGCATGCTCAGGAATGCCTGTGGGGCAGGTGTCAGGGCTGTCCTAGAGAGGGGGCATATAGGGAGGGGTTGGATAGAAAGGTAGAGGGGTTTGGGGTGAGTGGGAACACTGCAGTGTTGGGGGAAAGGAAGGAGGAGCACATTGAAGATGCAGAGGACAATGGGGTTGGATTTGGGGTCCCAGGGAAGTGCCTGGGCTATAGGATGCCAATGCCCTCCAGTGAAAACCCACAGAAACACACCTGAAGCCCAGCACTGGGCTTGTTGCTCATTGTGGCAGGAGAATAACACACCAGGAAACCATGGGACGTCTCAGTAAAGGGTGACAGAAAGAATCTGCTATAAGACTTAGGCCTGGCTTAGGTGATTTGGGGGAAGGCCTAAGGACACAAAATTCACTCAAATGAGAAATATGCCAAAGAATAAAATAATACTATACATAATTTTTTAATGTATTATATATGTAAATTGTACTTATGTTGAAATTTAAAATATATGTATTACAATACTATTTTGTGTTCTATGAAAATTTTGTTGCTCTTTGGCATATTTCTCATTTGAGTGAATTTTTTTTTAGTAGATTGCTGTCGTTATTTAAAAGGTCTCGATAATCAGTTCTCAATAATTATTTGTTATTATTAAAGTTTACCATTATAAAATTAACAAAAATAATATAAAACTCATATCCTGGCGAAATAGCCACATGGCAGCTGAAAACTATATATTTCCTTCCCATTCTCCTGCCATTCCCTAGCTTGTCATGCATTCTTTCCAAAAATCGAGACTTTTTTAAAACACTGCGTGATGCAGGACAAATTGTTAAAAATCAGGACTGTCCCGCAAAAGTGGGACGTCTGGTCACCTTGCACTAGGAAGACAGGCTTGGGGCTGGAGGAATGAGGGTTTGGATTCAAGACGCAGGAGGTGAAGGAAGAAGGATCTGGTTCAAGATGCTAAAGAAGGATCTGGCTCAGAATGACAAACATTACTTATACAGAGGCACTCTGATTAATCCGTGACATACCAGCTGTGTCCTCATCCTTCTCAGTCA
Organism: Otolemur garnettii; assembly: GCF_000181295.1. Lineage (NCBI taxonomy): Eukaryota > Metazoa > Chordata > Mammalia > Primates > Galagidae > Otolemur > Otolemur garnettii. The sequence continues at coordinate 13,882,407 of NW_003852441.1, read as the reverse complement.
AGATTTCCGGAAAGTTGGGGAAAGAGCAGGTACTGATTTCAGCACAGGAGGTCATGACAGTGTTGAGCAGGGCCAAGTAGGTGTCAGGTGTAGGAAAGACCTCACTTGAGGGATGAACATGATGGCAACTCTCTGTCTCTTCAGGAACTGAAGCTCTGCTATCGAAGCCCCGAAGAACCCCAGCTGTTCTCTGAGATCTACTTTGAAGCCTTGGGGTCAGGGATCAAGCTCCAAATAAGAGACAAGAGAGATGAGACTGTGGTATGGGAGGCCTTCCTGAGACAAGGTAAAACCAGGATAAGTCCAGGGAGCACAGAAGGGGGGGGGGGGAGGAGAAAGCCAGTGAGTATGTGTGCACATGTGTTTGTGACAGTAAGCATTATCACAATTTTTATTTTTAAGACAAAGTCTCACGCTGTGGCCCAAGATAGAGGGCTGTGGCATCAGCCTAGTTCACAGCAACCTCTAACAACCGGATTTAAGGGATCTTCCTGCCTCAGACTCCTGACTAGCTGTGATTACAAGCACCTGCCACCACACCTGGCTAATTTTTCTATTTTTAGTATAGACAGGGACTTGCTTTTTTTCAGGCTGGTCTCAAACTCCTGAGCTCAAGGAATCCTCATGCCTCAGTCTCCCAGAGTGCTAGGATTACAGGCATGAGCCACAGTGCCCAACCCATTGTCACAATTTATTGATGACAAGAAATAGTTCAAGGTAATTAGGTGACTTTATCAAGTCACAAAACAGTTGTGACCAGAATTTAAATTCGTTGGTGTCTACATTCTCTCTGGTGCACCATGGTGTCTCCACCTTGCCCCTGAAGTAGCAGATCTTGACATCCACAGGCTTTTGGAAAAGTTTCTCATGATAGATTGGATGAGGGATAAAAAGATTAAGAACTGGATGGTTATGTGGCTATGCATGAATTAGGCCAATTTCAGCAATAGCATGTACTTTCCCCAGGATCATTCAATATTTTTCAGGTGGATAAGAGAATAATGAACTTTCAGTGGTGAAGAAATCTCATAGCCTTAATCCAGCACCGCCACACTAAGAACCAAAATCCCCCAAATAGTCCTTCTAGGGACAATCAGCTCTTGTCAGCCATCAAATAATGGAGCTGCCTCCTGAGCTGCTCTAAACAGGCAATATACACTGGTGGAAAGAGGGCAGGCTTTACCCAACTTGGCCTGTGTGCAGCCACAGGTGGAGAACTAACCAGCCCCAGCTTCAGGCCTGGGGTCGAATCCCATTCTGGCACTGATTTGCTGAGGGATTTGGGTTTTACTTAACTTGTTTGACCTCAGATTCCTCATCTGTAAAGTGAGGATCATAATGACTAACTTGTCATTATGGAAAGATTAAATAAACAGATGCTTGAACATGCCTCATGCCGTGGAGCTTGATAAACAGTATTCATTCTCCCCATATTAAGCCATTCTCTTCTTCCTAGCAGTCTTAATTCCATCCCTTGGAGCTCACAAAAGTCTATCTCTTTCCCTATTGGAAAACCTGTCAGATTCTTGATATGTTCATGGCCTTCTGTATGTCTCCTCTTATAGAAGTTAACAACCCGAGTCCCTTCCATAATTTCTCTTCTATTTTGGTTCTTAAATTGTTTGCTGTCAACATTCTCCAAAAATGCTCTCGTTGTGAATGACTCAGGATTGACTCCCAGAATGTTCAGTCTGCATGGAGGATGTGGAACGCCCTCCTTCCTCTGTCCAAATGGACCCTGTGCTCCCTGTACCACAGTCTGTGTCCCTCTCCTACCCTGAGAGGTCACTGTGAACTCAGGTTCTGCTCAGGCTCTCAGGCCTTGTTCACACAAACTGCAATGAGCGCCTTCTTTCTCTCCTTTACATGAATTTTTTTAAGTCTCTTCTCTCTTTTGGGGGGAGGGGCGGGGCTTCGTATTAAAATTCACTCATTCTTTAAGCAATCATGTTACGATTACTGAATCTTCATTCTTGATTCTGACATCCAAATCCAGAATTCACATGTTCAGTCTGTGTGAGTCTAGAAGGCCAAACAGGAAAGGGAAGTCAACTTCTACTCAAAATAAGATGACAAATAGTTGGGGGGTTTTGTTTGTTTGTTTGTTTGTTTGTTGTAACAATTACCCACAATGTTTGGACAAACAACATCAAATAGTTTTAAGCTTTAACTAGCAAGAGATTTGGTTAGTTCTCTACCAGGGATTCAGTTCAGGCAAAGAGTGGATAAAACTGCATTTGCAATGTGTAGGATAAATTACTACTGCTCGCTCAGATGACTTCTCTTTCTTTATTAGTCTACGGTCATTGCCCCTGGGCTTCAGTTTCCCCATATGCATAAGGAAGAGATTCTGCATCAGGGAATCTCAGGAGTGACTGGAACCTGGAGGTGTGTCATGTGTGTTAATAACTAGTACTGAAAGAGGTGCCCCTTCTTCTGTTTTCCCCAGGAGATCTCGGACCTGCAGCTGCTCTGGGCCCTCCAGTCACCATAGGTCAGTAACAGCTCTTAGAGACTGCAGAAGCCCTTGGTAGTTCCAGGGTATACTATATGGGCTTGGATAGAAAGGAAGAGAAAACGAAAGGGATTCTATCATTGCAAATCTCATAATGATCAGTTCTGGGAGAGTGGTGCATGTCCTGGGGTAGAGTCCCCTCCATCATCCAATAGTTGCTGCCCACACAGGTCCTGTAAGCCCCCACTCAATGACATCACATACCCTCATGATGAACCCTACTACCACACCCTGCTTGGGCAGAATACCAGGCTAGATGCTGACGTGAGGGTGGGCAGAGATGTTTTCTGATGATCAGATGCCTTTCCAGTGGGAAAAGGAAACCAAGAATGCAACCAGGAGAAAGGAAAGAGCTGGAGGTGGGGGGGGGGTTGGAGATAGAGGCTGTGATGGGAACCTTTCTTTCTTTGTTGCCAGCCCCACCTTCACCCCCAGATACCCCAGCCTTGCTGCACTTCGTGGACAGGCATCGAGAGCAGCTGGTAGCGCGAGTGACATTGGTGGACTCTGTTTTGGACAAGCTGCATGGACAGGTGCTGAATGATGAGCAGTATGAGTAGGTGCGGGCTGAGGCCACCAGGCCAAACCAGATGCGAAAGCTGTTCAGTTTCAGCAAGTCCTGGGACGAGGCCTGCAAAGATCAGCTCTACCAAGCCCTGAAAGAGATTCAGCCTCATCTAATTTTTGATCTCTTGGAGGGAAAAGGGGGGTTGAAAAGGCATCTCTGGCCGCACAGAAGTTGAAGTCTGAACCTCCACCTTTGAGTTTCTGGCTCTGCTTGACCCTTATTTAGGTCTTAATTTCTTCATTTATAAAAAAATTGCCATCTGACTTTCCTTCCAGCTGCAAAGTGATGGAGGACTGATGCTGCCTCAAAATGATTATATGTCCATGCCCAGCAATGCCACACAGGCCCCAGGCTGCCTCCCTTGGCCTTTACAGGCCAGCAATCCAAGTGGGAAAACAACACCTCAGGGAATGCCATCTGCTGGCAAGAGTCCTGCAGACCTTGTAAAGCCTGATCTGGTGGCCACCACAGCCAAGCCTAGAGAAGTCCCCCTCTAAGAAGATGCAAGGAAGAGTAGAAAGGACATGGGACTGTTTACTTCTGAGGGAGAGAGAAATTGAAATGTGCACATGTCCATGGCAGGGGGGAAGGTTGACTTGGTTATGAATTGTGGAGGGCGGTGAAGATTTATGATTTATTTTTTCAGTTGTTGTTCTATCCAGACAAACCAAATACTATGTTGGGGAATCACCAAAAAAATAGAAATAAGGGAATTCTCACAAGGGAGAGCACCAAACAGTCCCAAGATGGAGTCTAGGAGTTCAAAGAAAGAAGCAGTGAACATGAGAATGATCAGTTCAAAGCACTTATTAATAATAATAGTGGAACTTACACACAGAGTGGGTAGCAGTGAACCCTCCAGACTGTAGAAAAAGGGGTGTTCTACCTACTAATGCCCACAGTGAGGGAGTCAGGTATGGAGTTAATATGAGGGTTTCAGGAATTTGGCTCAGGGAAAGGGCCACTTTCTTTCAGTGTTTGGGGCAATAAGCTAGATGTTTTTATCAGTCCCTAAAAAATTTTCATGGCTCTACTATTGGTTTAAGCCTGCTGGGAAAAACTGGCAGCTGGCTGGGTACCAGAGTAGTTGAGGCATTCTGTGAGTTTACAGGCAGGATACAGAAAGAAAGCAGAGGCAACTGGGAGGATGCTACATACCTTGTGGAGTCACTGACTTTTTTACTCAGGTCTTGTTGCTAACATGTTCAATTAAGTTAGCTGGCTATGGGAATCGGCATCTGGAGAGAAGAGTGTTTCTGAACTTTTGTTCCCAGCTCCTTTACATGTCCTGTAATGGTATAGAGTCCAGTAGGGCACAAACACTTTAAGAAAGAGCATGATCTAAGATCCAGATGTTTATGGCTATTTTCTGATCCCATGTAGAAATAGCCTGTGTAGAAGGAATAAAATTGTCAGGACTCTCCACTCAAGACTTAGACTCTCTGCTTCCAAAGACAAGAAAGCTGTATATAATGATTTCAAGGGATTCCAGATCAGATGCCCATGCTGGCAGTTCTTTGTTAAATGTGGCAAGTGTACGATCTGCACCAGAATTTGATGTCCTCAGCAGTCTTAAGAGGAAAACAGCGCTGTATTTGTTTTAGACATTGTTTTTTCTCCAAATCACCAAAGTCCTCATGAGAAGCAAGGGAGAGCCCTCTTAGGACAAAACTATTTGCTTGTATTGCCTTGCACTTGGTATCACATCTCTATCAATAACAGATTAAACCATGGAGAAGAAAGAATCTCTGAGTTATAGGATAAGGCTCTTGTTTTTATTTTATTTTATTAAGTCAAATACACATAGACAGAAAAGAAGAGAATAAGAGCAGAGCAATCCCTTATACAATTATGAGACCTCACAAAGCATTCAAACATATATAAATTACAGGTATCCTTGAAGGAGAATAGTGACCCAAGGATATGGAAGCCCTACTGGTGGGTATCATAACCAAAAATTTCTCAAGCATCACCAAAGATTCTCACACACTCCTTTTAGATGGATACAACCTTTGGGTCTTCTCAATACAGAGTATCTCCTAAACACATTGTGATGAACATGTCCAAAGTCAAGTTGAAAGAATAAATTATGCAAGCAGCCAAAAGTAAGCATCAATTGACTGACAGGGCAGACACACCAGGGTGACAGCAGACTTCTCAGCAGAAAGTTTACAAGCAAGAAGAGACATTGAGGGTATTTGCCACTACATGACCAGCTTTGCAGGAAGTACTCAGACCCATACTACCCATGGGCCATCACAATGAACCGCCCACAAGCTAAAGATATCCAGAAAAAAAGGTCAGCTTCCACAATGGCTCAAGTGATAAAATTAGGTGTCAGACCTCCACAAAACAAGACAAACAGAACTCTACCAAATTTTTCAGTTCTCTCAATAAATATGAATGGCTTGAATTCCCCACGAAAGAGACACAGGCTAGATGACTGGGTAAAAAAGAAAAAAAAGACGAGCCAACTATATGCATCTTCAGGAAGCACATATAACCTCTAAGGACAAAACAAGACTCAGGGTAAAGATTCGGAAATCAATATTGCAGGCAAATGTAAATTAGAAGAAAGGAGGGGGTTGAAATTTTATTTGCAAATACAAGTGTACTTAAAGCAACAAAAGTAAAGAAAGACAAAGATGGACACTACATACTAATCAAGGAAACAACACAATAAGAATACATTTCCATAACAAATATATATACCCAATATAAATGCTCCCAGATTTATAAAACAAACCCAAACTGATCTGAACAATATGATATTCTATAACATCAATAAAGCCAAAGATTTCAATACCTCACTGACAGAAATGGACTGGTCCATTAAATAGAAACTAAACAAAGACACAAGGGACTTAAATAGAACCCCAGAACAATTGGACTCAATAGACATACACAGACCATCTCAAAGCTAATGAATATATGTTCTTCTCATTGGCCCATGGGTCATATTCAAAATAGATTATATTTTAGTGCCCAAATCAAACCTCAAAAAATTTTAAAAATAGAAATTATACCTCATATATTTTAGAATATAAGGCAATAAAGATAGAACTCAACTCCAACAAAAACCTTCACCCACACAAAGTCATGGAAACTAAACAACTTTATGCAGAATGACATCAGGGTCAAAGAGGAGATAAGGAAGAAAATTATTAGATTCCTCAAACATAAGAACAATGAAGCCACAAGCTATCAAAACCCATGGGATACTGCAAAAGTAGTTCTAAGAGAGAAATCTATCACATTAGATGTCCACATCCAAAAAACAGAAAAAGCACACATCAACAATCTAATCAATCATCTCAAGAATGTGGAAAAGAAAGAGCAATACAATATCAAACCTAGCAGAAGAAAAAAATAATAAAAATTAAGTCAGAAATAAATGAAAATGAAAACAAAAGAATCATTGAGAAAATTAACAAAACAAAAACTTGTTCCTAGAAAAGATGAACAAAATCAATAAACTAAAATTAGAAAAATAGATCTGTAAACAGAAACAACAAAGGGAGAATAAACACAGATATCACATAGATACAAGAGATTATCTCTAAATACTACAAGAAACTCTATGCCAAGATATTTGACAATATGGAACAAATGGACCAATAATGATTTAACCAGAAAAAGTAGATCTCTTTAACAGATAAATATCAAGCAAAGAAATTGAGGAAACAATAAAAAACCTCCCAGCAAAAAAACACGCTGGACCACAAAGTTTCATACCAGAATTCTTTTTTTTTTTTATTTAATGATAGTTGTGTACATTAATGCAATCATGGGATACAGTGTGGTGTTTTCATATACAATTTGAAATACTTTCATCAAACTGGTTAACATAGCCTTTATGTCATTTTCTT
>NW_003852441.1:13863534-13872266 GCF_000181295.1 Otolemur garnettii | reverse complement strand
AGGTTAGACTTATGACCTAAGATGTGATCAATTTTAGAGTATGTTCCATGGACTGATGAGGAAAATGTATATTCAGTCTTGCTAGGATGAATGTTCTGTAGATGTCTGTTAGGTCCAAAAGTTGAATATTTAAATTTAAATCTAAAATTTCTTTGCTAAGTTTCTTATTGGAGGATCTATCCAACACTGCTAAAGGAGTGTTAAAATCTCAGACTACGATGAATCTGGGAGAGATCAAGTTGCTCATGCCTGTTAAAGTATCTCTTATAAATTGAGATGCATTCTGGTTGGGTGCATAGATATTGATAATTGAGATCTCATCATATTCAGTATTGCCCTTAACAAATATAAATTGGCCATCTTTATCCTTGCTTACTTTTGTTGGTTTAAAACCTATTGTACCTGCAAATAAAATTGCAACACCTGCTTTATTCTGCTTTCCATTAGCCTGGAATATAGATGACCATCCCTTCACCCTGAGTCTATATTTGTCTTTTAAGGTAAGATGAGATTCTTGTATACAACAAATGTCTGGTCTGAGTTTCTCTATCCAATCAGCCAATCTGTGCCTCTTTAGAGAACAATTTAAGCCATTCACATTGATAGAAATTATTGATAAGCCTGGTAGAATTTTGGGCATCGAGTTGCTTGAAAGTCCAGTAGACATTTTTAATCCTTTCACCACTGTGGAAATTGGAACGTGATCAAAAATTTCTGAGTTGGTTTACTTTTGTGGTGGAAGATTACACTGGTCATTATGGAGGATAGGTTTGAGAATTTCCTGGAGAGCTGGTTTAGTTATGGCAAATTTCTTCAACATGGGAATGTCGTTAAATTATTTAATTTCTCCATCATAGATAAAACTCAGTTTAGCCGGATACAGGATCCTGGGTTGAAAGTTATTTTGTTTTAGGAGATTAAAAGTTGATGACCATCCTCTTCTAGCCTGAAAGGTTTCAGCCAAGAGATCTTCAGTCATCCTAATACTCTTCCCCTTGTAGGTTATAGTTTCTTACTATACTTCTGACTGCTTTCAGAATTTTCTCTTTCATATTAACTTTAGTAAAGTTAATTATGATGTGCCTGGGGGATGTCTTGTTTGGGTTGAGTCATGCTGGGGTTCTGAAACTATCTGCTATCTGAATTTCAGAATCTCTTGGCATGTCTGGAAAGTTCTCTTTCATAATTTCATGAAGAAGAGCCTCTGTACTTTGTGAAGCAACTTCATCACCTTCAGGGATTCCTATAAGGTGAATATTAGTTTTCTTTGAGTTATCTGAGAGCTCTCTGAGAGTAAGATCCGTTTTTAATCACCATTTATTTTGGTCTTTGTGCTCCTGGGTTTCTTCAAAAGCTTTGTCTTCAACGTCAGAGATCCTTTCTTCTGTGTATTGCACTCTGTTACAGAGGGATTCCACGGTATCTTTCAGATCCTTGAGGGCTGCAACCTCTTGCCTCAGTGTTTCAAACTCTTTGGTCATTTTATCTTTGAAATCATTGAATTCTTGAGACACCTTTTGAATGATTTCTTGAGATATCTTTGAATAATTTCTTGAAATTCTAATTGCCTCTTTTCTTTCATTCTGTAAATCTCATTTGCTATCCAAATTCTGAACTCGATTTCTGACTTATCAGCCATTTGCTTGTGGATGGGATCTTCAAATGCTTCTGCGCCATCCTTCTTTGGGGGACTTGATCTACTCTGGTTGTTCTGGTTACCAGAGTTTTTCCACTGATTCTGCCCCATGGTGAGTTTGCACCGTTTGGAGACTATCCCAAAACTCTTCAGCCTGTGGCTGCCACTGGCGAAAACCCAAGCAGCAGGCACTGGAGGGGGATGTGCTGGTCAAACAGTCTTCAGGGTGCCTCACTCAGGTGCCCAGGGCGTTGTGGCCAAGTGGCAGCCACTGCAGGGGGATTCGCAGGTCAAACAGTCTTCAGGGCGCCTGGCTTGGGTGCCCAGGGGGCTGTGGCCAAGCAGTGGCAGCCTAAGGATATGCACTTGTCAAACAGTCCTCAGCATGTCTGGTGTGGGTCAAATGGTCCTTGGGGGGCCGTTCAGGTGCCCCAGGTATGGTGGCCAAGCAGCAGCAGCTGCAGGGGGATGCACAGGTCAAACAGTCCTCAGGGCACCCCACTCGGGTGTCTGGGGGGTGATGGCAGCCGTGGGGGATGTGTGGGTCAAACAGTGCTGGGAGCTCCCCCTCAGGTTCCCAGGGGCAGCTGCCAATCAGCAGCAGCCACGCAGGTCAAGCAGTTCTGGGTGCGCCATGCTCAAGTACTCAGGGGTGATGACTGAGTGGGGCAAACAATCTTAGGGGTGTCCTACTCGGGAATCTGGGGGCTGTGGCCAAGCAGCAGCAGCCCTGCAGGTCGGATAGCAGCAACTCAGATAGCAGCAACTCAGGGGTGATGACTGAGTGGGGCAAACAATCTTAGGGGTGTCCTACTCAGGAATCTGGGGGCTGTGGCCAAGCAGCAGCAGCTCTGCAGGTCCTCCACCACTCAGGTGCCTGGGAGTAGCCACAAGGCGGCAGGTGCGCAGGCATTGCGCAGCTCAGAGTCCTGGGGCGCCTCACTCGGGTTTCCGGGAGGCAGCGGCCAAGCAGCGGTAGCCAGGGACACACAGGTTGAATACTCCTCCGGGCGCCCAGCTTGGGTGCCCAGGAGGCTGCAGCCGAGCGGTGGCAGCCTAGGGGGAGCAGCAGCTGCTGCAGGGAGATGCACTGGTCAAACAGTCCTCAGGGCATCCCACATGGGTGCCTGGGGAGTCGTGGCCCAGCGGTGGCAGACACCGGCAACCCACGGTGGAACAGTGCTGGGAGCACCCCTCTCAGGTTCCTGGGGCGGCTGCCAATCAGCGGCAGCCGTGAAGGTCAAATGGTCCTGGGCACTCCCTGTGTGAGAGGGCCAGACCAGCACCATTTTGTTGTTTACTGCCTAAGTTCTGTTCCTCATTTTGAGCCCCCGCCGCCATCTTAGATAATAAGCTTCAGCTTCACCAAAACCCTGGCCTTTCCCCGAAATCAAGCACCCCAGTCAGCCAATCAGAAGTGCTCCCCACCCTTCTTGCTTCATACCACCCTAAAACCCCAGTTAGGAAATCCCCCACCCCTCATACCTGTACCAATCCAGAGCCTCCCCGTACTTCCCCAAACCCTGACCACCAATCACCCCCACTTCCCCATGCACCCACCACCAATCAAAAATGTACCCCACCCTTCTTCACCCTTCTTGCTTTCTGTACCCTATAAAACTTTCCAACCCCTAGGCTTGTGGCCTTCCTTGGTATGTTTGCCAAGAGAGGGTCCGAGCTTGAGCTTGCTAAATAAAGCTCGCCTCTTGCTTTTACATCGGAGTGTGTCTCGGTTCGTGGGCTCGGGGACTCAGGGAAATTCTAGGTACAACATGTGCAGGTGCCCAGGGGTGGTGACCAAGTGGGTCAAACTGTCTTAGGGGTGCCCCCCTCGGGTGTCTGGGGGCAGTGGCCAAGCGGCGCCAGCCACATGGGTCAAACAGTCCTCCACCACTCCGGTGCCTGGGGGCAGCTGTGTTGGGGTTGCGCGGGTCAAACAGTTCCCGGCTTGTGTGCCCAGGGGGCTACAGTCAAGCAGCAGCAGCCTAGGGGGACACGCAGTTCAAATAGTCCTCTGCGTGCCTGACTCAGGTGACCAGGGTTGACGGATGAGCAATAGCGGTTACACAGAGGACGTGTGGGTCAAACAGTCCTGTGCGCACCTCACTTGGGTGCCGGCAGCAGCAACTAAGCAGCAGGCGCCCTGCAAATCGGACAGTCTTCCACCACTTGGGTGCCCAGGGCAGCCATAAAGCGGCAGCTGCATGGGGGAAACGTGGGTCAAACAGTCTTGGGGCGCCCCGCTCAGGTGCCCAGAGGGCTGAGGCCAAGCGGCGCAGACTAGGGGGGCACGCGATTGGAGCAGTCCTCCACGTGCCTGCTTGAGTGACCGGGGTTGGCCGAGCAGTCACAGCTATGCAGGGGACACACGGGTAAAACCGTCCTGGGGGCACCTCGCTAAGAAGCCCTGGAGTGGCTGCCAAGTGGCAGCAACTGCAGCTCAAACAGTCCTCAGTGTGCCCCAATCGGGTGCCTGGGGCAGCAGCCAAGTAGCAGCAGCTGTGCGGGTAGAACAATCCTCTGCCACTCAGGTGTGGATGAGCAGCCAGGAAGTGGTAGCTGCTTGAGGGTGGGGGTGGGGGAGTCAAATAGTCCTGGGGCGCCCCCCTCGGGTGCTCAGGGGGTTGCGGCCAAATGACAGCAGCCTAGGAGGACACGCAGGTCGAATAATCCTCAGCACTCCCCACTGGGATGCCCAGGGGCAGTGGGCCGAGTGGCAGCTGGGGGGGATGAGGGGGAACACGCAGCTCCAGCAGTTCTCTGGCTGCAGGGTCGCGACAGGGTGCTTGGTCCCATGGGTGAGGGGCTGCTACTCTTGGGCCTCCTCTCACTGTCTCTGCAGGCAAGGAGGGAAGGGTGGACTGGGAATTCAAAATGGTCGTGCAGCATTAGTTCGATTTTTCTGCCTAGCTAGAGGGTGTTTAGAGTCTCAACAAGGTCCCTCTAGAGGAGTAGACCCCTCTTTCTGTAGCTTTCACATGTAGGGTGAGACAATAAGTCCTCAGTTCACCACTCAACTGTAGGAAACTCATAGGAGCAGACAAAGGGGAAAAAACGCACCTTTCTTGGGGGCGGGGTCAGATATCCGTCCTTCAGGATGTATTATGTACCTGTAGGCTGCTTTCTAGGAGACGCAACTTGCCTCAGCAGAGATGTCCTGCAGATGTCTTTTTTCTCTCTCAGCTGGGCTCCTAGTTTTCAACTTTGTTGTGTTTTGCCTGGACTTTATCCTTTCCTCTGGACAGGAGCTTCTGTCAGAAGCTGGTACCTATCAGCCATCTTGCCTTTTTGTTTCCCTAGCTTCAATTTTCACATTCAATAAGAACATGGGGGAATGGGGGATGATGGCTGAATGCAGCTAGTTTTCAACAAAAACTGCAGTCCAGGGGGAGAGATAACAGCCAGAAAAAACCCAATGAAGCTGAAGGAGGAGAGCCAAGCTGAAAGAAGAGATATATAAATGCATGTCTTCCCTACTGAGGCAAGCCACGACTTCAAGGAAACAAATTTCAGGTACAGAATTCATCCCAAAGAGGACATGTGTCCATCCCCTCCTCCTAGAGTGTTGCTTGCTTGCTGTGGGATCTCTACTAGTGAGCAATGAATTGAGGTTCTCTTCCTACACCCCACTAGAGAGAATCACCGGAAGCTGAGTCTCCTCCAGAGAGCCCATGCTGGGAGCCCAGGAATTCTCTTGTTCAGCAGAAAATTTGAACAAATATTTTCCCTACCACTCTGAACTTCCAGTCTACCCTTCCCCCCTGGCCTGGTGGTCTAGGAATCCAACCCCTGCAAAAACCAGAATGTCTGCATTTCTTGGCTAGGACTTCGTATTGCATAGATGGAGGCAGTGCAGCTTTGCTGTATTAGTGAATCCAGTAATAGCGCAGAAAGTCATAGAGGGAAAGGTGCCTGGCCTGGCTCTGAGAAAGTGTATCCTAGCAGCGGGTGGAGGATTGGGTCTCTGCACTATGGGTGGAGATTCAGAAATTGCTGAGGTGCATGAACCCAACTGGAAACACTTCCCACCCAACATCAGCATTAGTACAGTGACCTCACTGGGGTCTAATTTTGGAGAGTCACCTCCCCAACTCTCTGGTCTGCCAGAGGGAACAAGACCTCACCCTAAAGTGATACCAGAGCTACAGAACAGAGGTGACAAAGGTGGTTGAGGGAGAAACTCTTTTACTGTCTGGATATTCTCAGGTTTAGATTGAGTTCAGGTCGAACATTCTCCAGCTGCCATTGAGTGCCTGAGGCAGACAGGCTTCAGCTCCCTCTGCTGGCTGGTGACAAAGAATGGTAACCAAGTGGAGGAGGCATTGACTTTACTTTGACTCTGGCAGGCACAAAGCCCAGGCATACTTGCTTATTGGATAGAACTGGGCCACAGAGTCTGGGTTAACAGAGACTGGTGGTGGGGTTACCAGAGACTGGGGCTACCAGAATCTGGTGGTGAAGGGTGAGCAAGGTGGGGAAAGAAGCATCAGCCCCTTGCTCCACACCTTCTACTGGATGGGCCTTTCTGACTCCTTGGAGCACCAGAGTGAGCCACACTTGAGCTACCAGTAGACTCCTATTATCTAGTTGCTGGAGACCTTTTGAGTTTTCCAGCTAGAGAGTGGGTACTGATTGGGTCAGTAGGTTTGGAACTCTTGGACTGGGCAAATTAACTGAGGACCCTCCAAGATGGTATCCTGGTTCTCTTGTTGTGGGAGGGTTTGACTTTCCTCTTCCAGGTATTACCTATGGGGGATGGGTTGTCTTAGTTGCTGGTATTTCTCCAAAACTGAGACTGCAACACAGAGTCACTGATTAACTAGGTTTGGACAGGGACCAGCTAATACAAAGCAGACCCACCTACCCCCTCTACACCAAGCAGGCCTCTAGAGTCACAGACTGTAGTACTGTTCAGATCCTTTGCAAAATTGTAGAGGAAAAGCTATAGTCACCAGTCCCAACTTTTTGGTGAAGAGCTGGTTAATCACAACCCCAGAAGCCTCAAATCCAATTTCAGCTTACCTGCTCATCTAGCTAAACAGTGGAAAACAACCATGGGGTGGAATCATAGGAAAAACTCTGGCAACATGAATAATCAGAACAGTTCAACTCCCCCAAGGAATGACAAATCAGCCAAACTACAGGATACAATTCACAAACAGATGGCCGAGATGTCAGAAATCAAATTTAGAATTTGGATTGCAAAGAAGATCAACAGAATGGAAGTAAAGTTGCAATTACAAATTCTAGGAATAATTCAAAAGATGTCTCAAGAATTCAATGAATTCAAAGACAAAATCACCAAAGATTTAGACACATTGAGAAAAGAAGTTGCAGCCTACCAAGATATGAGAAATACAGTAGAATCCCTCAGTAACAGAATGGAGCAGGCAGAAGAAAGGATTTCTGACCTCGAAGACAAAGCTTTTGAACATCCCCAAACACTCAAAGAGGAAGAGAAGTGGAGAACAAAAACAGATTATTCCGTCAGAGAGCTCTGGGATAATTTGAAGAAAACTAATATTCGCCTCATAGGAATTCCCAAAGGTGATGAGGTTGCTTTCCCAAATGGCACAGAGGCTCTACTTCATGAGATAATGAAGGAGAATTTCCCAGACATGCCAAGAGATTCTGAAATTCAGATAGACAGCTTCGAACCCCAGCACAACTCAATCCATCTCCGAGGCACATTTTAATTAATTTTGCCAAAGTTAATATGAAGGAGAAAATTCTACAAGCAGTCAGACATAAGAACACCATAACCTACAAGGGGAAGAAGATTAGAATGACTGCAGATCTCTCTCTGAAACCTTTCAAGCTAGAAGAGGATGATCATCTACCTTCAACCTCCTAAAACAAAACCATTTTCAACCGAGGATACTGTACCCAGCTAAACTGAGTTTCATTTATGATGGAGACAGTAAATACTTTAATGACATTCACTTGCTAAAGAAATTTGCAATCACTAAACCAGCTCTCCAGGATATTCTCAGGCCCATCCTCCACAATGACCACCACAACATTTTACCACCAAGTAAACTCACCCAGAAAATTTTGATCAAAACCCAACTTCACAGTGGCAAAAGGATTAAAAATGCCCTCTAGATCTTTGAAAAAATTGACACACAAAATAATACCAGGCTTATCACTACTCTCAATCAATGTGAATGGCTTAAACTGCCCTATAAAGAGGCACAGGATGGCTGACTGGACACAAAAACTCAGGCCAGATATCTGCTGCATACAAGAATATCACCTTACCTTAAAAGATAAATATAGACTTAGGTAAAGGGATGGTCATATATAATTCAGGCAAATGGAAAACAGAAAAAAGCAGGAGTGGTGATTTTATTTGAAGATGCATTAGACTTTAAACCAACAAAAGTAAGGAAAGACAAGGATGGTCACTTCATGTTTTTTAAGGGAAACACTCAATATGATGACATTTCAATTATTAACATTTATGTGCCCAACCTAAATGCTCCTCAATTTATAAGAGAGACTCTAACTGAAATGAGCAACTTGATTACCTCCAGCACAATAATAGCCAGAGATTTCAACACCCCTTTGGCTGTGTTGGATAGATCCTCCAACAAGATACTAAGCAAAGAAATTTGAGACTTAAAATTAACCATCCAACAATTGGATTTAACAGACATACACAGAACATTTCATCCTAACAAAATTGAATACACATTTTTCTCATCAGCACATGGAACATCCTCCAAAATTGATCACATCTTAGGTCACAAGGCTAACCTCAGCAATTTAAAAAAATAGAAATTATCTCTTGTATCTTCTCGGACCATCATGGAATAAAAGTTGAACTCAGTAACAACAGGAATCTGCAATCTCACACAAAGATGTGGAAATTAAATAATCTTATGTTAAACAATAGCTGAGTCATTGATGAGATTAAGAAAGAAATTACCAAATTTTTGGAGCAAAACAATGAAGAAAACATGAACTACCAGAACCTTTGGGATACTGCAAAGGCAGTACTAAGAGGGAAATTTATAGCACTGCAAGCCTTCCTCAAGAGAATGGAAAGAGAGGAAGTCAACAACTTAATGGGACATCTCAAGCAACTGGAAAA
>NW_003852441.1:13858187-13863514 GCF_000181295.1 Otolemur garnettii | reverse complement strand
CTCAAGCAACTGGAAAAGGAAGACTATTCTAACTCCAAACGCAGAAGAAGGAAAGAAATAACCAAAATTAGAGCAGAATTAAATGAAATTTAAATAAAAGAATTATACAACAGATGAATGAATCAAAAAGTTGGTTTTTTGAAAAGGTCAATAAAATAGATAGAACTTTGGCTAACCTAACCAGAAATAGAAGAGTAAAATCTCTAATTTCATCAATCAGAAATGACAGAGGTGAGATAACCACAGACCTTGCAGAAATTCAAAAAATACTTAATGAATATTACAAAAAATTCTATTCTCAGAAATACGAAAATCTGAAGGAAACTGACCGATATTTGGAATCACATCATCTTCCTAGACTTATCCAGGAAGAAGTGGAAATGTTGAACAGGCCTATATCTAGTTCTGAAATAGAATCAAATATACAAAATCTTCCCAAAAAGAAAAACCCAGGACCAGATGATTTCGCATCAGAATTTTACCATACTTTTAAAGAGGAACAGGTACCCATATTACTGAACCTTTTCCAAAATACAGAAAAAGAAGGAATTCTTCCCAACACATTCTGCGAAACAAACATCCCCACATCCCCAAACCAGGAAAAGACCCAACAAGAAAAGAAAATTACAGGCCAATATCTCTAATGAATATTGATACAAAAACATTCAATAAGATCCTAGCAAACAGAATCTAGCAACACATCAAACAAATTATACACCATGACCAAGTGGGCTTTATCCCAGACTCTCAAGGCTGGTTCAATATACGTAAATCTATAAATATAATACATCACATAAACAAATAAAAAAACAAAGACCACATGATCCTCTCAATTGATGCAGAAAAAGCTTTTGATAATATCCAGCATCCTTTTATGATCAGAACACTTAAGAAAATAGGTATAGAAGGAACATTTCTTAAACGGATAGAGGCCATCTACAGCAAACCCACAGCCAATATCGTATTGAATGGAGCAAAATTGAAATCATTTCCACTCAGATCAGGAACCAGGCAAGGATGCTCACTTGCCAGCCAATTCTCCCAGCACTATTTGTTAAATAGGGAGTCTTTCCCCCAATTTAAGTTTTTGATAGGCTCATCAAAAATCAAATGATGATAAGTGCCTGGATTTATCTCTTGGTTCTCAATTCTATTCCATACATCTACCTCTCTATTTTTGTTCCAATACCATGCTATTTTGATCACTATAGATTTGTAGTATAATCTGAAGTCTGGTAGTGTGATTACACCTGATTTGTTTTCATTTCTGAGTAATGCTCAGAAATGCCACTGCTCTTTAACATTGTAATGGAAGTCTTAGCCATTGCTATTAAGCAAGACAAGGCAATCAAGGATATCCATATAGGGTCAGAGGAGATCAAACTTTCACTTTTAACAGATATGATTGTATACCTGGAAAACCCCAGTGACTCAACCACAAAACTTCTAGAAGTGATCAAGGAATACAGCAGTGTCTCAGGCTACAAAATCAATACTCACAAATCAGTAGCATTCATATATACCAATAATAGTCAAGCTGAAAAAACAGTCATGGACTCAATTCCCTTTCAGTAGTGACAAAGAAAATGAAATATCTGGGAGTGTACCTAACAAAGGATGTGAAAGATCTCGATAAAGAGAACTATGAAACCCTGAGAAAAGAAATAGCTGAAGATGTCAACAAATGGAAAAACATACCATGTTCATGGCTAGGAAGAATCAACATTGTCAAAATGACCATATTACCAAAAGCAATTTACAGATTTAATGCAATTCCCATTAAAGCACCTCTGTCATACTTTAAAGATCTGGAAAAACTAGTACTTCGTTTTATATGGAATCAGAAAAAACCTCGAATAGCCAAGACATTACTCAGAAATGAAAACAAATCAGGTGTAATCACACTACCAGACTTCAGATTATACTACAAATCTATAGTGATCAAAACAGCATGGTATTGGAACAAAAATAGAGAGGTAGATGTATGGAATAGAATTGAGAACCAAGAGATAAATCTAGGCACTTATCATCATTTGATTTTTGATGAGCCTATCAAAAACTTAAATTGGGGAAAAGACTCCCTATTTAACAAATAGTGCTGGAAGAATTAGCTGGCAACTTGTAGAAGACTGAAACTGGACCCCCACTTTTCACCTCTAACAAAAATTGACTCTCACTGGATAAAAGACTTAAACCTAATACATGAAACCATAAAGATTCTTGGAAAGAGTGCAGGTGAAACACTTGAAGAAATTGGTCTGGGAGAAAACTTTTTGAGGAAGACCCCCAGGGCAATTGAAGCAATACCAAAAATACATTACTGGGATCTGATCAAATTAAAAAGCTTCTGCACTGCCAAGAACACAGTAAGTAAAGCAGGCAGACTGCCCTCAGAATGGGAGAGGATATTTGCAGCTTACGTTTCTGACAAAGGTCTGATAACCAGAATCCACAGAGAACTCAAACTTAGTATAAAGAAAAGAACAAGTGATCCCATTTCACTATAGGCAAGAGACCTAAACAGAAGCTTCTCTGAAGAAGAGAGGCACATAATATACAGATACATGAAAAAATGCCCGTCTTCTTTAATCATCAGAGAAATGCAAATCAAAACCACTTTGAGATACCATCTAACTCCAGTTAAGAGTAGCCCACATAACAAAATCCCAAAATGACAGATGTTGGCGTGGATGTGGAGAAAAGGGAACACTTCTGCAGTGCTGGTGGGACTGCAAGCTAGGACGTTCCTTTTGGATACTCTGGTTTCTCTTCAGATCGTATAAAAGAATTTATTTGTTAAAAATGTGTCCAGCTACCAGAAGAGCCAGACACAGCAGTGTCCATTAGGAAAGGAAAGCAGCTGGTGTTGTAAAAGAGGACTTTTATTTTCTTTTCAGTTTCAAATGAGTAACTGACCTTGGGTCTTTTGTTGAATGCTGGTACCTTATCTCAAGTTATGGTACCTTATGGTATGGATACCATAACTTATTAAATATAACTTTTATCAGGCAAAAAGATAGTTTAACACATTATATTTCAACTCTGTAGTGGCAGATTTACTTTTTGAGTTCCGAAGAGGCTTCAAATATTAGATTTATGAACTGAGAAAAAAGAAAAAAGAAAGAAAGAAAGATTTATGAACTGAGAACAGAGAATTTTGTTGTTTTAACTAGAGATTCCTCTTTCCTATAACTTACATATAATTTTTTTTAATTTTTATGAATTTTAATAACTTACAAGAACTATCTTTCGACCTGCTTAACTTTTTTTTTTTTTTTTTTTGCAGTTTTTGGCCAGGGCTGGGTTTGAACCTGCCACCTCCAGCATATGGGGCCAGTGCCCTACTCCTTTGAGCCATAGGCACCGCCCTGCTTAACTTCATTTTTATCTTAAATTTTCTTTCTTAAGATACCAGTTATCTTAGGACAAAAAGGTTTTACATAAGATTTTCCTGATACAAAATTATTTTCTTTTTTTTTATTGTTCTTTACAAAAAATTCATCTTCATACCCAAGTCTTTCTACATCTCTCTCTTTCCCTTACTTGCTGTTCCTTTTACCTTATTTTCAAATGCAGAAAAAGAGGAAGAAAGATTATATATAAAGTCTGGGTTGAGTTTTTCTAAGAGTCTGAGAAAGGAAGTTTACAATGTGAAAGGAGTTAGGTGTTTGACTTAACTTTAAGATTCCATTCAGAGAGTGGGGTAGGGCATTTGGATTTGATCTCCCAGTGACAGAGAAGCTGTGGAATAAACAGGAGGTTGTATTCTAAGATAGATAGGAGATAGATAGGAGAAGAAAACAGAGGTACTGAAAACTTAGGGAGAGCCAAGGAAGTAGCTCCGGTGTTATTAAAATCAGTTTGCTTACCTATAAGAGAGAGAGATTTACCTGAGGCTCAGCCACCTCACTGTGATAAATTTGAACTTGTTCTGAAGCTGGTATCTGTCCATCAGACTGAAGTAGTCCTAGAGGGTCCAGGGGTATGGAAGATGCTAGCTCAGGGTAGATATACCAGCTTTGGCTGCAATCTCTGTTCCCTGGAACGTTTCTCTCCAGAGACCCAGCTGGCTGTAGAGGAAGTAAAGTGCAGCCCCCACAGCAGGGCACATTCTTGATGTTTTCTTGCCTGAGCCTTCAGGGCAACTCTGTCTTTGAAAAAACATCTACTATAGTGGTAGCCACCATTTGAAAATCTTCTTTCTGCTCCCAGGACCTGTTGTTGCCCCATCTCCTCTCCCCCTGGTCTCTGTCTCCATCTGGTTATCAAAGACCATTGAAGGCCAGATTTGGAATTCCACTTGTGCAGTCTGAGGTTCCTTTACAAGTTTTTGGAGTTTATGCCGATATTAGAAACCAACTGGGAGATGAAGTGCACCACCAGGATAGATTGTCTCTCCACAGTGTCAGGATCTAAATTGGGAAGGAGGGAGTCAAAAGAGACACTTTATCTGGAAAGTGAAGACAGTTGAGAGTAGGTAGAATGTGAGAGGTTTAGGGATAGAGCCCAGGCCAGGATCTGCAAGAAGGAGAGGAGGCCAGTTCAGGGATTAAGGATAGGCTTTATTCATTTGTTTGTTTGTTTATTTGTTTTGAGACAGAGTCTCACTACATCACCCTCAGTAGAATGCTGTGGCATCACAGCTCACAGCAACCTCAAACTCTTGAGCTTAAGCAATTCTCTTGCCTCAGCCTCCCAAGTTGCTGGGACTACAGGCACCTGCCACACCTGGCTATTTTTTGGTTGCAGTTGTTTAGCAGACCAGGGCCAGGTTCGAACACACCAGCCTCAGTGTGTGTGGCTGTCACGGTAACCACTGTGCTATGGGTGCCACTGAGCCAGGACAGGATTTATTTTAAAGGAGCAGAATAGTGTCTGATTAGAAGTCATCCCCTTACACAGTTTCAAGGGTGGTGGTGTTGTTGTTGTTGCAGTTTGGCCCAGGCCAGGTTTGAACCCGCCACCCTCGGTATATGGGGCTGGTGCCCTACCCACTGAGCCACAGGCACTGCCCAAAAGTCAAGCATTTAAGGGATTTTTATTAGTGTAGTTGGAATGTGTGAGGGGGTCATGAGAGGTGAAGGGAGTATTCCCCAAAAGGTGTTAATCTTATATTTGGGTCTTATCTCTAATGCCAGCCAGGACCAGCATAGCAGATTCTGATGTTTCCCAGGAACTCCAGCCTTAAAGCATTTCAGGAGGCTGGGGAGGGGACTGCTGTGACCATGCCATTTGATCTCTCACCTGCTTTCTATCACTAGCTGTCCTCCCAGGATGGCACTCTCTTGTTAAGGTCGTGAGGATTTACAGGAGTAGGGGAAGGAGGA
>NW_003852441.1:13844812-13858002 GCF_000181295.1 Otolemur garnettii | reverse complement strand
CCCTGGCAACTTCTCTAAGGGGGAGTATAGGCACGGGGGAAGAGGACCACTGTCTGGCAGGTGAGAACCACAACTATGACCAGAGTGGGTGTTGGGGAGAGAAACTGGAGTCGGGGGTTGGGATTGGCCACGAGATGAGGAGTAGGATTTATTTTCTTCTAGATCAGGAAGTCCCTAAGGGGGAGGGGGAGCAGGAGCAGTTGTGGATGGACAGTGATCACCAAGTCAAAGGATGTGATTTCTAGAGGATACGGGGGTGTTTGGGGTGGGGGAAGATAGAGAAGATAAGCAGGGGGAATGAAAGAGGAAGATATGGGAGGCAAAGGAGGAGTCACAAAGAGAGCAGTGTGTTCTGAGTGTGAAAAAGGTCTGGATATAAGGGACTTTAAACCACTTTTTGTATCCCCTACAAAATTGTCAAGATCTATTAAAATATGGAATTCAAGATTCCATTTTCTGACTATTGAGATTGATTGTCTAATTTACATTTGAGCCAAATTTTGTTACAGTAATAAATTAAGAACTTACGGCAGATTTTGAGCAAGCCCAAGGGCCTATAAATTCTGGAGGAGACAACTGAAAGGTGTCCTCTTGGGGTTATTTGACTGGGAATTTCCCACTGACAGGGTGAAGTCAAGTAGAGGGCTCCAGCAGTGAGGGGAAAGAGAGCAGAGCAAGAGGAGGGCAAGTGTCCTGCCCTTTTCCTTCTGCCACTGATGGCGGTTAACTGCCACTCAGGTGTCTCTGAGATGGCTTACTAACTGAAGACCAGGGCGGTGGAAGGTCTCTTGACTGAGCTCAGATTTTTGGACCCTCCTGGATGGTGGAAAAATTGGACAAGAGAACCTTGGACTGGGAAAAGAGAAAGGCACAGAAGGAAGACTTGCCCAGAATTAGATGCATGCTGGTGTGGATGTAGAGCAGGTGTGGGGACAAGTGGTTGCCAATCCCAGTATCCAGTGTTGTTCATCTGTCCTCAGTTGGAAGGGGGTCTCAAGGAGTCTCCAGGTAGGAAGAGGGGGAAGGAGTGGCAAACAGGCTCCAAGGAGGAAAGGAGGAGGAAGGAAAGGAAAGTCTTGATGTCACCCTCACAGGCTGATATCTGTGTACTGAAGGGAAAGTGTCCCTCAGCCATACCTGGGAGTGCCCGGCCAATAGCCATCACTTGAGCATTCCCCCTATTCAAGCAGACAGACACCAAGCAGGAAAGGAGAGATAAGAAAAGGGGGGAAACAAACTCCTGAACTTACCCAACCCAGGCGTTGGGTATCAGATGATAGTTAAAAACTGAGAGAAGAGGATCAGAACCCTCAAGACCAACGTGTAACGAAGGCACTAACATTTACTTTGACACTTGGGTGCAAATGGGCTAAGATCTAAATGATGAAGCAGATCTTCTATAGATGGCTGAGGGGCAACTGGTTTTGTTATGCCCGAAATTCTCCCAAAAGGCCCCAACAGACAAATCCAAGTCATACTCCTATGTAAAAGCAAGAGGTGAGATTTATTCAAGCCCGGGCCTGGTCTCTCCTGGCATGCAAGCCAAGGAAGAGCCCCAAACTCAGGGTGGAGGAAGTTTTTATGGGGTACAGAAAGCAAGAGGGGTAGGGTTGGATACGAGTACACTTTTCATTGGTGGTTGGTGATTTCATTAGTAAAGGAGGATTTGGATTGGTACAGGTGAGGGGTAGGGGAAGGCAGCAGGGAGTGGCTCTGCAGGTTTTACTGGCAGAGGTTGGGGCGGAAGGGCTAGGAATGGAGTTTATGCAGTAAACAGCTAGGAGTGGGGCTTACGTAGTAAACAACTAGGAGTGGGGCTTACATAGTAAACAGCTAGGAGTGGGGCTTAAGTAGTAAACAGCAAGATGGAGCTAGTCTGGCCCTCTCATTTTCTATCAAGAATGACTCAACTGTTGTTCTTATCAGGGCACCAAACATGTTATCTCATTATTGGGATTCCCCCTGGCAGGCTCTTCTTATCAGAGTGTCAGAGGCTTGGAGTGTCAGCATGATTCTCACAGGTCTGTCACTGGGCCAGTGTAAGGATCTGATGAAGTCTGCAGCATGTCTCTCCTATCTGAGTTATGATCACCTGTAGCAGAGTCTTGCAGAATGGCTTTTCAGTTCAAGATGGGGCTAGCTTGACCAACCTAACAAGGCCTCTCAAGCTAAAGGACTTGCCCCAGACTGCAAAATTACTAAAGGCAGAACTGTACCATCTGACTCCAAATCCCACATTCCTTCCCTCTGAATCCTGCCAACCTAGAACTAAATAGAGTGAACTAGAAGAGGAAGAGCCCTTGGACACTGACCTGCACTATGATCTGGCCAGGTCTCCTTGCTTCTCTGGGACTCCACACCTCTTTCTACTGGCCTTCAATTTTGGCATGCCCGAAATTGACAGTTTAATCCAGGGTTCCCACAGTCCATGTCAGATAGCTTAGAGGCACAAAGGCTCACATGTTCATGCCCACAGGTCAGAAACACCCTAGGACAACTGTGGGCTGGTGAGTGGGCAGTTAAGGATTCTGCATGGCTGCGTAGCCAGGGACATGTACTGGGGAAGACTCCCTCTGCCTGGCCTTGGCCTCCAGACATGGAGTCTCTCACATATTCAGAATTCTAGGGACCCCTGTGATATAATAAACTATAAATAATATATTAGGTCTTTGCCTCCAATTTCTGGCAGATAACTCCTAAAACCCATAGACTTGCCAGAGCACTGAGTGTCTTCTACACACGACTGAGATGTCTGGTGGCTGGAGGTCCCCCAGATGGTTTCAGGATGGGGGCTGGTCATCAGAAAGCCCAAGGCAGGATTAGAGGGTTGGAACTTTCACCCCACCTCACAAGCTCCAGAGAGGGAAGAGGGGCTGAAGGTTGAGTTGATGGCCAGTGATCTAATCAGTCCTGCCTATGATGTGAAACCTCCATAAGAACCCCTACAGTTCCATTTGTTTGGGGTCTGGAGAGCTTCCAGGTAGTGAACAGATAAAGGTGTAGGGAGGGAGGTGTGCCCAGAGAGGGCAAGGAAGCTCTGCACCCCTCCCCCACGCATCCTTGACCCATCACACATCTCTTCCATTTGGCTGTTCCTAAGTTGGATCCTTACCATAAACCAGTAATAGTAAATAGAATACTGTCCTAAGTCCTATAAGTTGTTCTAGCAAATTACTGAATCTGAGGGGGCTAGGGGAACTCCTGACAGAAGTACAAATGGTCTGGAAACCCCATCTCATCTAAAGTGAGGGCAGTTTTGTGAGACCGAGCCTTAAACTTGTAGGGTCTGGGCTGGGCGTGGTGGCTCACACCTGTAATCCTAGCATGCTAGGAAGCTGAAGTGGGTGGATTGCCTGAGCTCAGGAGTTCAAGACCAGCCTGAGCTAGAGGGAGACTCCATCTCTAAAAATAGCTGAGGGTTGTGGCAGGCACCTGTAGTCCCAACTACTCAGGAAGCTGAGGCAAGAGTATCACTTAAGCCCAAGAGTTATAGGATGCTATGAGCTGCGATGACAGGGCACTCTACCGAGGGTTATAGTGAGACTCTGTCTCAAAAAAGAAAAAAAAAAGCCTATAGGGTCTGATGCCAACTCCAGGCACTTGGTGTCAGAAGTGACTTGAACTGTGGTGCATCCAGTATGTATCCAAAGCATTGGCATTAGAACTGGTTTGTGTCAGGAGGAAAAAAACAGGCCCCACACCCCTCCCCTGGACATTCCTCCCATCACATGGGGCCTCAGGATCCTTCATGACGCACTCATAACCCTCTGGTCATCCTAGCTTTTACCATAGGGCTTTTTCCCTTTGGATAAGTCTGATGCTAGAACATGTGTTTACTATTGATGCTACGATGTGTTTATCTGCCATTAAGTAAAACTAACACTTATCCAATATATTTAATGACTACTAAGAGCTTTTATTGAATTTGAGCCTCTTGGCAAACCTATGATATTTCAGTTAGCAGATAAGCAAACTGAGGCTCAGAGAAGTGAATTAGCCAACAAAGAGTAAGTGTCCACGTAAGTCACAGGCTGGAGTTTGGACAAATCAGGGCATCTCCAGAAACTGCTGGTGCTTCTTATTACACAACAGCAAACAAGTCAGTAATGTCATTCCACAATGTGGAGACCACAACCTCTGCTGAGTCTACAAAAGAGGATGAAGTCCTGACTTTGCAGTGATGGGTGTTGAAGGGGGCTCTTCTGCTTTCAAGTGGAAATGTTTACTACGTGAGTGCCAGGCTGCTCACAAAGCACACAGCCCCTTGGCCTGGGGTACACTTCTTAAGGTCCCTCAAAGCATAGCAGGATAAGCAATGGGACTAAGGAAGCCCCCAAACCATGAGAGCCTGGTAAGGATGCTCCCTGGCTTCATTCTTATGTTTCCCAATAAGGATCTGCCCTGGTAGACACGGGGGACCCACCCATCCTGAAAACCTGGGCCTGGGCCTGGGCCTGGGCCTGGGCCTGGGCCTGGGCCCCACAGCTACCTGCCAGGCTCTGCAGGCTGACTGTGGGCAATAGGTGAGTGGGTGTCTACATGAAGATGTGTGCCTTATGTGTCTGCACATGCTGCATCCTGGGCCCCTGCCCTTCCTGTGGGTAAGTCTGGATATCTGACTCTGAGTCTCTGCTCTGCTGGGATAGGTACCTAGCAGATAGGTAGACTATCCTACCCTACTTTCCCTGGCCACACCCCCATGGGTTTCACGTGGGTGGCCTTTTCTTCCTGCTCTGGCTTGTTCAGGGCTGTTTTTCTGGTTGGTGTCCCAGGGCCAGGACAGATCTGAAGAGAACTGTGACCCTGGAAAGCCACACCCTACCTTGACTCTCCCCCAGCCCACCTCTTACCAGCCTTGCAACTCAAATATTAATCCCAGGAGTCTGGAACTCAGGAGAAAGAAAAATCTGAGGAACACAGAACCATGAGTGTAACCCACATCCCATCCCCTACCCTCTCATCCTTACTCCCATCACCCTACGTGCTGAGCCCTGGGCCTGACCCCAGCACCCCCACACAACCTGACTCCTTTCAGCATCTCCTAGTCCTTTCTAGAATCCTCCCTCCCATGACTTTCCTAACACTCCCCTTCCATTCCCCATTCCCAATACCATCTACTGGCAGATGCCCTGGGGCTTACCAAACTGGGTGTGAATGCTGAATAGTTCACCAAGCCAATGATCCCAGTGGGAGTTTCACAATGGGTGATGATAGAGCCAAGGCAAAGGAGACCACTATTCTCTGCCTATCTGATGCCCCTCACCACCCATCTACCACACTCACCCCTGTGAATATCCCACAGTCTCCCCTATTCTGGGTGAGAAATGGCCAGCAGAGCCAAGGGAGTTGGGCTATTACTTGGAGCTACTGAAGAAGAAGGAACTGAAGGAGTTCCAGCACCCTTTGGGGGCCCATCCAGTGCAATGGAAGTTCCACCAGAGATGAGTGGCATGAAGGTGGCCTCATGCCTGCTGGTTCAGTACAGGCAACAGCAGGCCTGGGACCTGACCTTGTGCACCTAAGGGCAGATGGGTCTGAATCCACTCTGTGCCCAGACTCAAGCAGAGGTGGCCTTGTCAGTTGAGTGGACAAAGGGTCTCTGCTCTTCACCCCTGGGGATCTACCACTATCACTGCACCCTTCCTGCCAGGTCTATTGCTGGGCAGTGACTTGGGACCAACCTGATAAAGACTAGGCTAGAGCTACAAGTGTGGAGGAGTCACAGTGGGTTGGTAATAGAAGCAGTAAACCTTGAAATATCTTTCAGGGACCTGCTAGTGCTGAGAGATTACATCTCTTTCCATTAAACAGATGTGGAAACTGAGACCAGTGTAGGTCAGGCAGTGGGTCTCACCCAAGTGGGTGCCATGTGTGGCATGGTCTTTGACCAAGCAGAGTTCAGTTCACAATCTTGGTAGACTCTAAAGATCCTTGGGGTCAGGGTGATGCAGAATTTCAAAAAGACTCTGTTCTCCAAATGGGCCCCAAGAAGAGGCAAGGCTCATTTCTCAGCCTAACCCACTTCTGAAAGGGGTGGCACTTGACCAGGAGAGATCTCACAGACCACTAAGGCTTGTACAAAAGGTCTTTATTGGTGGGGGAGGGATGCTGCAGAGCAGCACTAAGGAGGAGGGAAAAGAGAAGAGAGGAGAGAAGAGAAAAGAGGAGAGAGAAAGAGGGAAGGAGAGAAAGGAAAAGAGAAAGGGGCAAAGAGAGGGGGAGAGAGAGAGAGAGAAGCATATCCTTGTATAGGGAAGTCTCAGAATGGTGACGGGATGGTGGGATAGGCAATAAGGAGTTACTGCTGCAGTGGGAAGAGCTGTTAGGGGCAGGACATAAGTTTGAAATTTGCAGCAGGCAATTGAAACAGGGAGATGAGGTAAGCAGGCCACTCCCTGTAAAGCAGAAAGGGGCTTTCTGGGGAAGCGGCTTTTCTGAGGCAATTAGCTAACAACTTCCCTCACCAGATTTCCCTTATTTTGGTCTCTGATACCCTGAATCACCTAGGCTGCAAACCTCAGCTACACTGTTGCTTCTTCCACTTCTCATGCCAGTGTCAAAGTGGCCACCTCTTCCCAAAGCAGGATAGAGAAAGCAGCTCATTAGTGCAAGCTCACTCAGCATTTAGTGGCAGAGCAAGGGCTACTGAGAACAATGCATTCCCAATGCAGGGATTTCCTCCTCAGCCTGCTGCTGCTTTATGATAGTCCCCACCTGACCCCTTCTGTTTCCCTTCCTTCTGTCCCCACTTTCACCCAATCCCTAACCCCCATGCCCTGTGATGATGGTCACAAGGCCAGACTCCACTGCCCTCAGTTTTCACCCTGACTTCAACAGCTTTCTATGTGACATGAAATAAGTTGTTCCCCCTCTCCGTCTCATTTTCTTCTTCCCAGCCTTCATACTACTCATTTTTAAGTCCTCATGTCATCTCCCACTCCACAGTACTTTGAGAGCTGCCCCCAAAACCCACTTGCACAAAAGTATACATGCATCATGTAAATTATCCTGAAAATATCACAAGAGATATGGGTTAAACTGCTCACATCTCTCCCAATAAATGGGTCCTCCTATGCCCCCACCAGCATTCTAATCTCTCTCTTGTTCTTCCCACACACAGTCTAACTGGCTCTTCTCTTTGTGATCCAGAGCAATTCTGCTCTGTCCCCAACTTGCATAGCTGAAATTTCAATACCTAGCAAAGCAGCTGCCTGGCAGTAAAATCAACTCAGCCTCCTTAAAATGCCACTTATTTATCATTACTCAAAATGGGGATCTCAACTCTTCAAGTGGCTTATCAAGATCTTTCTACCTCAAGCTAGATGTGGTGGCTTATGCCTATCGGGAGGCTGAGATGGGAGGACTGTCTGAGCACAGGACTAGGAGCCATGATGACACCACTACACACCATCATGGAGAACTCTATCTCAAGAAACAAAAAAAGAAAAAGAAAAGATCTTTCTAACTGTCATGTTAATACATACTGTACTCCACTGAGTAGTTACAGACCAGCTACTAAGAGAAGAAAATTGTATCTCTACATTTACATGGCTTTAAAAATAGTATTACTAAAACCGAGTTATGAAAATTCCAACTGTATGCACCTAAAATAAAATGAATTTTCAGTAAATACTCATTTCTTTCCTGTCATTCCCTCATAGAAAATCCTTCTCCACTCCTCTTCCAAGCTCTTTCAAGCACCTCAGACCACAAGTCTCCAAGCCAGAAGTCACTCAACATCCCCATGTCCATAGCAGAGCTGGGGGGGGGGAATCCCCACCTCAACCCAGCCCAGAGCCCAGAAAGCAGGAGGCTTCTGGGACTGAGTGGCCTCTGCCTGAAACATCTGAAAAGTACATCACAGGTGAGACCCTGATGAGCTCATGGAGAGGCAAAGATATGGACCAAGAGTCCCCTTAGGGCTACGTTGGCAGGCTGAACACAGAGGACCTGGAAAACATCTGAAATGGCTCTCCAGAAATCCTACTATAAAGTCTCTCCAGTGTACCAAGGCAATATTTCCAGGAGGCCCCAGAACATTAAAATGCAGGTGCCTCTTCTAGCACTGGAAACACTTCATCCAGGTTAGTGCACATGGCACTGGTCTGGGGTCACGAGAGCTGGATTTGATTTCCACTGAGCGTCTTACTCCTTGGGAAGCACAGAGCAAGTTACACCCCCATAGTGTTTGCTGGACATCCTCTGTGTCAGGCCCTGGGCCTGCCGCTACATTTGCCCATTGTGCTTAAATTTTATAGCCACCCCATGAGATGTTGTTTATTATCTGACCTTGAAAATGAGAAAATGGGGGCTCAAAAAGGAAAGTCTCCTAGTTACCACTGGCAGAAATGGCATTCAGACTTCACTTTCTCTGCTGCCACAACCCACACTTTCTTTTTTTTAACTCTTTTTATTTTATTTTATTTTTTTTAAAGATAGTCTCACTTTATTGCCCTCAGTAGAGTGCTATGGCATCACAGCTCACAGCAATCTCCAACTCCTGGGCTTAGGCAATTTTCTTACCTCAGTCTCCCAAGTAGCTGGGACTATAGGTGCCCACCACAACACCTGACCATTTTTTTGTTGCAGTTTGGCTGGGGTCAGGTTTGAACCCACCACCCCTGGTATATGGGGCCAGCGCCCTACCAACTGAGCACAGGTGCCACCATACAACCCACACTTTCAAGTCATACATCTTACCTCGGCTGCATCAGGTACACGGGGCCCTCATGCCATGGTCTTAACTCTAAGAACACTGAACACTTAACACTGAACTCTAGTGCCTCTTAATAAATGCTCTAGGTGAGGTCCCCTTCAAAATCTGAGAGATGTCATGTTAAAAGGAGTTCTTCTGTACCCAGCTAGGAGTAAACTTGTAGAATTCATGGCCCTAAAATAGTGCCCAGGCTCAAAGTATATCAAATGGCTTAATTAGTCACATCACTTCCCATTCAAAAAAATAAAAGAAAGAAGAAAAGAAGGGGAAAAAGAAAGATTAGATGTATCTTACAGACACGTACAGATACTATAACCTTACTAGATTACAATAACCTTAAAAGTAAAAACCGGCAAGTATGAAAGCCACAAGGACTAGTCAATTGCTATAATTGAGGTTTCCATTGCTTCTGAGCATCCTAGCAACCAGGACAAAAAGGGAAATATAATGGATGGCATAGTACCTATTTATCAGTAGAAAAGATCAATTCAAGAGAAATACATTTTTTTTTCTGCTTCTAAATTCTAAGCAGATTTTTCAAGTGAAGAATGTGAACAAAATAATATTCCCCTTAACATTTCATAACAAGTATAAAAATCATATCATCTGCTTTTTGATAGATCAAGAGCAAGGGGAGGAAACTTTCTTTGTGTAAAAGACAACAAAGTAAATGTTTTAGGCTTATTGGGACTTGACAGAAATCAGAACTACTTAGCTTTCCCCTCATAACTTGAAAGCAGGTACAGTTAGTACACAAACCAATAGGCATGAGGGCTATGTTCCAATGAAAAAATATTTAAGGAACTAAATTTTGAATTTTAAATAATTTTCACATCATGAAATATTATATTTCTTTTGATTATTTTCAACCCTTTAAAAATAATACAATCATACATAGCTTGCAAGTAGTACTAAAACTCCAGCCAAATCCAACCAGCCACCTGTCTTTATGTTGGAGTTTGCCAACCCTGATCAAGATCATGGCATTAAAAATGAAACTAACGGCCGGCTGGGCACAGTGGCTCACACCTATGATCCTAGCACTCTGGGAGGCTACGGTGGGTGGATAGCTTGAGCTCACAGTTCGAAACAAGCCTAAGCAAAAGAGAGAACCCCCTATCTACTGAAAATAGAAAAACTGAGGCAAGAGGATGGCTTGAGCCCAAGTTGAAGGTTGCTGTGAGCTTGATGCCACAACACTCTACCCAGCGTGACAGCTTGAGACTCTGTCTCCAAAAAAAAAAAAAAAAATGAAACTCATGACAGGTACTAGGAGCAAGGGTAGAATTTTTTAAATATAACTGGGTATGAGTGTATTTAGATATGTGGTATGGTAATAGAGCCATGAAAACCAGGAGGTTTGGGAAAATGTGGCATGAAAAAGAGCCAAGCCCTCTAGTGGCACCTCAAACAGACACAGCCTAAGCAAGGCAGACTGTTGGCATGACCCCAGATGGCCATGAGGACCATCCTGAGGCTCCCAGATTTTCCCACTTCCAGAAATGTTCTCATAGGAGACAATAAAAGCAAATTATGATCTCCTTTTATTGGGGTGATGCTCTGAACACCCCAGTCTCAGCAGCAATAAAGGAGTGAATTGACCCCACACTCGCCACTCTCCCCAGATTTTCCTCAGCACACCTGCAAAGGTAGGAAAAGTAGCCTTGAACTATGGAGGTCCAGCAGATGTCCCAGGATAATGGGTCTTCAGCATCTCAGATGAGTCACTCCCATCCACTCTAAAATTCTCCTGAAGAGGAAAGTAAGAGGCATTCAAGATATTGAGACGAGAAAGAAAGGATTTGTAACAATTGGAATCTAAGATAGAAGCCTGAGGTCCCGCTCTACGGGATAGTTCCCTCTGTGAGCTCAGAGGCATCTTCCTCTCTGTCCCAGGTTGGGATCCCTCAGAAGCAGACCTGACACAGGATTTCCTTGCAGGTTTTTTACTGAGAAGAAGCGAGACAGGGATGGAGGGAGCCCAAGAAAGGTGCACTATGAAGCAAGTTGCCCCTGTAAACATGCAGCCAGGGATGACCAAGAGAGAGTGTGGACACTCCTCAGCATGTCTGTCCTGGGGACAAGGGATCCCCATCCATTATCCACTGAGGACTCCTCCTGGAGTCTTACCTCCCCAGCGTTTCTGGCCCACCCCACTTGGGGGTCGAGAGAGCCCTCAGACTGACCATCACAGGTGCTGCAGAAGGACGTCATTGTACTTCAGCGGTGGTAGCTCAGGGGATGCTGTCAGGACCCCACAGCATCTCCAACACCGTCATTATCTTCTTCACCCCTGCATGACCTCCTGCAGGGAGATCTCGCAGCCCAACTTACACATGAGAAAACCGAGGCTCAGTGAGGTTAAGGGCTCAAATCATGGGCTTAATGAGGACAGAGTTATACATTTTTCTTCACTTTTAATCCTCAGCCCTTAGAGCAGCACCTGACACATGGGAAACCCTTGATAAACATTTGAAGAAGGGAAGTCATACAGGGAGGATGACTTGGTGCAGTCAAGACTTGAACTGGGCTCTTCCACCCAAAACCCACATTCCTTCAGCTACTTGGCAAGAACACAGCCATTTCTGCAGCCAGTGCCTTGTGTGCCTGGGATTTGGTGCCTAAAACAGTTGTTGGATGAATGAAAGATGAATGAACATGTCTGTTCTATACCTTTATGTTCCACCTTTCCCCCACCTTAGGAATGAGAGAAAGATACCAGAACCAGAGAAGAGAGACTCCAGGATTCACACAGTCCTGGGAAAAATGAGGATTTGCACGAAAAAATCACACAGCTGCTACTTCTACAAAGACCTCACCCCAGAGATCTTGAGTCCCTGGTCAGAAAGAAGAGACAAGTCCCTGTGGTGGACAATCAAGGACATTTGATTGAGATCAGAGACTTATTTGGCCCGGGCCTGGGAGCCCAAGAAGAACCTCACATGGTCATACTGCATGGAGCTGCTGGAATTGGGAAGTCAACACTGGCCAGGCAGGTGTGGAGAGGCTGGGAAGAAGGCCGGCTGTACCGGGACCACTTCCAGCACATCTTCTACTTCAGCTGCACAGAGCTGGCTGAGTCAGTGGTGGCGAGTCTTGCTGACCTCAACACAAAAGCCCAGGTGACCCCCCTAGCTTCCCTGAGACAGGTCCTGTCTGAGCCAGAGCAGCTGCTCTTCATCCTCGATGGTATGGATGAGCCAAGATGGATCAAGAAGGAACAGAGTGCAGAGCTCTATCAACACTAGAGCCAGCCACAGTTGATGCTCACACAGCAGGGCAGTTTGCTGAAAGAAGTCATATTTTCTGGGGCGTCCTTACTGATCACAACATAGACTGTGGCTCTACAGAAGCTCATTCCTTCTCTGAAGCAGCCACATTGGGTGGAGGTCCTAGGGTTCTCTGAGTCTGGCAAGAAGGAATATTTCTACAACTATTTCACAGATGAAAACCAAGCACTTAGAGCCCTCAACTTGGGGGCTTGAGTCAAACCCAGCAGTCTGGACTATGTGTCTCATGCCCTGGCTTCCTGGCTGGTCTGCACCTGCCTGAAGCAGCAGCAGATGGAGAGGGGGGAGGATCTCACACTGACCACCACGACTGCCACAGGCCTCTGCCTGGGTTACCTCTCCCAGGTTCTCCCAGCTCAGGCCCTCGGGCCCCAGCTGAGAGGCATCTGCCCCCTGCCTGCTGAGGGCTGGCAAAAAAGGAGCCTCTTCAGCCCAGGTGACCTCAGGAGACACAGGTTAGATAGCCCATCATCTCCACGTTCATGAAAATGGGTGTTTTTCAAAAGCACCCCAACTCCCTGAGCTACAGCTTCATTCACCTGTGTTTCCAGGAGTTCTTTGCAGCAGTGTCCTGTGCCTTGGTGGATGAGGAGGAGAGAGGTGAACATCCTAACAGCATCAGAGGTGTAGGAGGTTTGCTAGATGCATATGAAAGGCATGCCCTGTTCTGGACACCATCTACATGTTTCCTATTTGGCCTCTTAAGTGAGCAGGCCAGGAGAGAGATGGAGAGCATCTTCACCTACCAGCGGGCTCCAGAGCTGAAACAGGAGCTGCTGCAGTAGCCAGCCAAGGGGGAGGCCTGGGGCCTGCGGTCTCCCCAGCAGCCGGGCTTTCTGGAGTTGTTCCACTGTTTGTATGAACTCAGTATGAGGAGTTCCTGACACAGGTGATGGTCCATTTCCGAGGATCAAGCCTGTGTGTCCAAACAGACATGGAGCTCCTGGTGTTCATTTTCTGCATTAAATTCTGCCACCACATGAAGAGGCTTCAACTGCATGAGGGTGGACAGCACAGGCCAAGGTGGAGGCCAGCCAGGGTAGTCCTGTGAGTACCCACATGTTCCTCTCTCAGCTCTTGGTTCATCCCCTGAGCCCAAATGTCCTGAGCACTGAAGGCTCCTCACTGAGACTGGGCAGGGGGCTAAAGGATCATGGTCTGCACAATCTGACCAGCATTCTCTG
>NW_003852441.1:13842755-13844792 GCF_000181295.1 Otolemur garnettii | reverse complement strand
CTGAGCCCAAATGTCCTGAGCACTGAAGGCTCCTCACTGAGACTGGGCAGGGGGCTAAAGGATCATGGTCTGCACAATCTGACCAGCATTCTCTGCCCACTGTGGGACAGGCCTGCTTGCTTCTGCACAGGCCTGGTGGGGGCCCACCTTCACCTTCGGCTTTTCTCCTACAACTAGGACCACTGCACACCTTCTCTCCTGGACACACTCCCCCTTCATGCTGACCTTAGCTTTCTCCACACTCACCAAGGGTCAGGCAGCACCCCTGCCTCTGTTCCTCTCCCCACATGCTTTCTCTCTGAGAAACTGCTCACTCTGCTGATCAAGGCAATGATAATCAGTGGCAATGGCATTGACCCTGAGATCTTCCCCCACCAGCTCAGAATCCAGGTTTGAAAAGAAGTCCCCTATTTTTCCCAGCATACCTGACCCCTTTCCTTGTGTCCATGGTCCCACGATTGGGGCACTCGACCTGAAGCCCCTCTCTGAGCATGTGAGAGCATCTCTCTCTGATCCTCCTCCAGGCCAGCAACACTGAGAACTTCCCCACCAAATACTTGCCTCTGTTGCAGTATTACTCATAGTACTGATATGGGTCCTCTCCCTCTTTAGCTGATGCATTCCATAAATATTTCTTAAGCGCTACTCTTATGCCAGGCCCTCGTGATCACAGATTAAAAAATACAATCCCCACTCTATGGGCTCAAAGACTAGGGAAGAAGATAGACCTTCACACAATAAGGACAACAGAGTGTGACACCTTGTTATAGGTGTTAATCTCTCACTGTAGGTGTTAAAGGTCTGAACAAGGTACTAATATAGCTCAAGGAAGGGAGTGAGCACACTAGGGGACCAGGAAAGAAAATTCTCGGAGGAAGAAATGTTTGATTTGGGTCTTTTATTGTCAGATTGTTAAAGTTTTTCTCTCACAATAAAACTCATGTTCATTATAGAAAAATAAGGATAGATAAGTAAGCAAAAAGATGAAAATTGATGTCAACTAGAATTCTGTCACTCAGAGATGACCATCATTAAGAATAAATGGTTAGTTCTAAGAATTCTAGCCTTTTTTTCTTAGGCACATTTATTTCTATTACAAAATTGAACCATGCCATACATTTTTCTTTTACATCAGCTTTATTTTCTTAATGTATCAAGGTTATCTTCCTGTGTTAAGTAATCTGATACAACACCCTTTGAATGACCACAAGGAAAGGGCTATGGCCAATTAGGGCATTCCACTATTCTTGCCCATTTTAGGTTGTCTCTAGTTCTTTGTGGTTATAAATGTGAAATAGGGCCAGATGTGGTGGCTCTTACCTGTAATCCCAGAATTCTGGTAGGCTGAGGTGTGCAGACTGCTTGAAGTCTCCAGGTTGAGACCAGCCTGAAGATGAGCAAGACCTCGTCTCTAAAACTATAGCTAAGCATTATGGTGGGTGCAGGAGTCCCAGCTACTTGGGAGGCTGAGGCAAGAAAGTCCCTTAAGCCCAAGAGTTTGAAGTTGCTGTGAGCTATGATGTCACAGCACTCTATCAAGAGCAAGTGAGACTCTGTCTCAGAAAAAAAAAAAAGAATTTAGTTGGACATTGAGGAAGACACCGATAAACCCACCTCCTCGAAAGACTGAAGTAGGAGGATGTCTTGAGCCCAGGAATTTGATGTTGCTGTGAGCTATGATGCTGCCACTGTACTCTAGGCAGGGCAACAGAGCCCAGTCTCAAAATATAAAAGACATAAAATAAAATAAAAATGAAGTATGTCTTGACAAACCCAGGTACAGTGGCAACAGCCTGATGTGGGGGCACAAGGTACCAAGAACATCAGGCCAAAGCAAGAGAGTTTGGGACTGACAGTGGCAAGTGGAGCCTGGAGGGCATCCCGTGGGAAAGTGAGGGGCTTCAGCTGCAAGTGGGAAGGGAAATTTTAAAGGCACAGAATTGGCTTAGACAAGGTGGAGAGAACAGTAAGAGTCTGCTGTAAACAAACAAAAGAATCCTGGAAGAAATAAGAAAGCCTGGCCGAAGACCATGGGAA
>NW_003852441.1:13834051-13840853 GCF_000181295.1 Otolemur garnettii | reverse complement strand
CCTTAGGTGTATGTGGCTGGCGCCTTAGCCGCTTGAGCCACAGGCGCCGAGCCTCTAGTTTCAATCGAAGTCAGTGGTTTGTTCTATTTAGGCTTTGGCCTGGTTGGATGAGGCTCACCCACACTCTGGATGGCAATCCACTTTACTCAACATCCACTGATTTAAATGTTTTTTGCTTTTTGTTTTGTTTTGTTTTGTTTTTTGAGATAGCGTCTTGTTCTGTTGCCTGGGCTAGAGTACAGTGGTATCTTCATAGCTCACTGTAACCTCAAAATTCTGCGCTCAAACTTCAAGCCTTCAGAGTAGCTGAGTCGCTGGGGCTATAAGTGCACACCACTACACCTGGCTAATTTTTTCTATTTTTGGTAGAGACAAGGTCTCGCTCTTCCTTAGGCTCCAACTTAAGACCTCAAGCAATGTGCCGCTTCGGCCTCCCAGAGTGTGTGAGCCACTGCACCTGGTCAAATTTAAATGTTAGTCTCATCCAAAACCACCCTCATAGAAATATCCAGAATAATGTCTGACTGAGGCTCCATCACTCAGCCAAGCTGACACATGAAATTAACCATCACAAACCCTATGATACTGGGGGCTACTCTCATCCTCATTTTACAAGGAAACTGAGACAGAGAGATGTTAAATA
This sequence comes from Otolemur garnettii, assembly GCF_000181295.1. Lineage (NCBI taxonomy): Eukaryota > Metazoa > Chordata > Mammalia > Primates > Galagidae > Otolemur > Otolemur garnettii. The sequence continues at coordinate 13,840,210 of NW_003852441.1, read as the reverse complement.
ACTTCCCTAAAACCCAACAGAAAATAATTGCTGGTGTTGAGACTCAACCAATGGCAGGCTAGCTCCAGGGGCTGCCAACTCCCCCACCTCAAGCTTCGGTTAACTAAGTCACTCACCACCATTCCAGACCTGGAAATGAATCCATTGTAGAAATCCCTGGAACTTGCTGTGATTGTCTACTACAGGGGGCCACATACATTTCACACAGATGTCAGCTATCAAAAACTATAGGCATCTATCCCCCTTTGTGAGCCTAAAAGCTTTTTTTATTTTTAATTCGCTATAGTATTCATTGAATTTCAACAAGTCCTCTCTCTTTTTTTTTAACCAGTGGGATGCAAACCAAATGGGAAATGCAGATCTAGTTTCAGGATCTGTGCTCTGCCCCACTTGTGATCATCTGTGCCAGTAGACTTTACCAGCCTGACAAAAATGACTTGGTGTGGGGAACAGGCCCATGTCTCCCATAGGAACTGGGTTAGATTCAGGGTTTCCTGCCCTAAGATTAACCACTCCCCACAAAAGCTGACCATCCCTTCAGAGGAACTGTCGTGTCCCTACCCCCTACCTCTGCTGATAGAAACATGCAAGTTTGAGGACTTCATTCCCCTGGCAAGGAAGATAGTAACTGTCTGCTGTTTTACATAACAAAGGCGGGTTGCCTTAAACCTGGGCATGGTAGGAGTAGTACAGATAAAGGAAAGGTTGGCAGTGTGGGTAGTGTTGTGTCATCTCTGTATGTTGTGATGCGAGTGTTTGTCCCCGTATGATGGGCAGTCAAGGCGTGTCAGGAACATCTCCTGAGCTGCCTGGATGGTTCTTTGCCATTTTGCAGACCTGTTGCCCTCTTCTACCTCCTGAACTGTAGCAGGAACAGCCAGTTTGTACTACTGGCATTTTCCTTCCAGCCTCAGCAGGCTGGCCACAGAGATGTTAGCAGGGGCCATTTTCTGAGAGGAGCAGAGAAAGGCAGACTGCAGCAGGAAAGAGAATGAAGCCAATGGGCAGAGAAAAGCGGGGATGAGGGCTAGAGATTGGGGTCACGGGGGATCACCCAGTCTTTCAGTCCCTGCTTCCACCATATTGCTGAAGTCAAGCTATATCCAGGCCCTTTGGTTCCAGGAGACATTCTGCTTCCTTCTAATTCCCCCTTTTTTGCTTAAGTAAGTTCCTTTTTCTTTTCTGTTATTTGCAACTAAGAGTCCTAAAACACACACACACACACACACACACACACACACAGCCTTCAATCCTTTTGAAATAAGGCAGGAACTTAGTGCCTTTCCAGGGTCACTTAAATCTATACCCCCTTTTCATTAATGCAATAAAGACAGAGCTTTATTATAACATCAGTATTTGGTTCTATTTACCTGTTTATTTGGGGCTCAAATGGGGCCCAGTTAAGAGCACTATTAAGAGCATGACCTTCCCCCCAACACTTCAGCCTTGTTATTAGGAGCTAATAGGCATCTGTACATCATGAAACCACATTCCTCATATTGGGACACAGCAAGGCAGATAAGGTAAAATACAGAGTGGACTGTGGGGTGGGGTGGCTAAGATTGAAGAATATGTGGAAGATGTTAGAATTTAGATTGATTATTGAATTATGGGAGAATCCAGAGAGGCAGCGCAGGGAGGTGCTGAGTCCTAATAGGAAAACACAGATAGACTACTGAGAAGGCAGATGGCCTGTTACTAGTGGAAAAGAATAGGGACGGGGTTTGAAAGGGTAAGCCCACATATTGATGGGTCAATAAAAGTAGAGTGGGGGCAGTTGGAAGGACTATACAGTCTTGCAGGTTCTGCCCCGTCTGCCCCTGGGGTTTTCCTGTGGCCTTTGCCCCCAACGGCACCTTGGGGAAGAAACAGATGCTGTTGCCCCAGTAAGAAGAAACAGATGCTGTTTGGGAAGGCACAGTCTAGCTGGCAAGGGAGAGCCCTTCCTTGGTTCATGGGCCAAAATATCTCAGTTCTTTGCATGTGGTAGCTTCAGTCCTTGGAGTGCAAAGAGAGATCAGGGCCTGTTCGACGTGCAGAGAACAAAGCTTTATTGCTCACAGCTCCTTTAGGATGCACATCTAACAGGATGGCACTGCAGCAGCAGCATGTGTGTTCACTAAGGAGTCCTCCTAGCAAAATTCCTTAATAAAATGATCCGCTTGGCCAGGCACAGTGGCTCATACCTATAATCCTAGCACTTGGGAGGCCAAGGTGTTGGATGGATTCTCTGAGCTCACAGGTTAGAGACCACCAGCCTGAGCCAGAGCAAGACCTCATCTATTAAAAAAAAAAAAAGAATAGCTGGGTAGTGTGGCGGCTGCTTATAGTCCCAGCTACTTTGGGAGGCTGAGGCAAGAGAATCTCTTGAGTCCAAGAGTTTGAGGTTTCTGGGAGCTATGACGCTACAGCACTCTACTGAGGGCAACATAGTGAGACTTTGTCTCAAAAGCAAGCAAATAAACAAAATAAACAACAGCTGAGTGTTGTGGTGGGTGCCTGTAGTCCCAGCTACTCAGGAGGCTGAGGCAAGAGAATCGCTTAAGCCCAAGAGTTTTAGGTTGCTGTTGAGTTATGACGCCACTCTACCAAGGGCAACAAAGTGAGACCCTGTTTCAAAAAAAAAAAGAAGAAGAAGAAGAAGAAGATCAGTAGTAATATCCCCACCCTCACCCCTATAGGCGAAACCAAAGCCTACCTTCCCACTGCTTGAACTCAGGGTCACACAACGTGCACGCTCACACCCTCAGGGCTTACTACAGCAAAAGTGAAAGGCAGTTTCCTGAATGTATTAAAGGAATGAATTCTCACATGCTATTACTCTTTAAAGAGTTGTACAGACCACCATTCACCCCCACTCCTCCCAACACCTACCTCATTGTTTTTTCTACACAAGTCCATCTCTCTCCCTTTTGTGCATGGTTATCCCTTTCTTCCCTTTCCAAGGTCTCCTCTGATAGAAATGCCACCTTTCATGGGCAGTGCCTGTGGCTCAGGCACCGGCCCCATATACGGAGGGTGGTGGGTTCAGACCCGGCCCCGGCCAGCTAAAACAGCAGTGACTACTGCAACGAAAAAATAGCCAGGCATTATGGCCGGCACCTATAGTCCTAGCTACTTAGGGGGCTGAGGCAAGAGAATCACCTAAGCCCAGGAGTTGGAGGTTGCCGTGAGCTGTGACACTGCAGTACTTTACCGAAGGCAAGGAAGTGAGACTCTGTCTCTAAAAAAAAAAGGAAAGAAAAAAAAGAAATGCCACCTTTCATGTGAGCTATTCTAGGGCTAGGCAGATCTCTGGAATTTCAGTGACTAGGCTCCTCCTCTCACCCTTATAGGTTGGCCAGCACGATCCCCAAGAACAGCCCTCCCACAGAGCCCAGCCAGGGTCCCCACAGTCTCATCCCAAGGAGATGGGAGCCATGGGTCCCAAATGTCCGGGAGACAATTGGAGAGTGCGCTTCACATAAGATAGCTCCTGGAGTTACAGCTCTTGGCCATGCTTGTCGACAGCAGCAAAGCCTAAATCAGGAAAAACACACAATCCAGGTCAGCCCAAGCCCTAGAGGGTGTAGCACTATACCTGGACAAAGGCTGCCACTGTGTCCTGGGCTGCACACTAAGGTCCTCTCTGCTTGGCCAGGGCCAACTCTGGGACATGGCCACTCCTCCTGAGGGTGATGCAGCATCACTGGCCTGGCCTGGCCCAGGTCAGGGTGCTGACCATCCTCACCAGTCCCCTCTGGAAGGCTCACCCCAGGGAGGGACCCTGAGTCCACCCTCCAACTTGCAGATTGCACCAGAAGGGAAAGGGACACAGAAACTCTTAGGCCGAGAAGGAGGGGCTAGGGAGGCCTCCACTTCCCAGGCTCCCCAAGCCCCACTACCTAGGCCCACCCATCAAAGGGACCACAGAGGCTGAGGTTACCTCTCCCTAAAGGACAGCCACTAGAGGGCTGTGGCCCCAGCTCCGAACATCCTGTTCCAGGAGGACTAACACATTGGATGATGCAGGGACGTCTCCCCAAATGACAAAACATTTGTGAGCACAAAATAGGATATAAAAACAGCCCCCAAATAAAGGTAGAAAAAATGTCCCAGTGCAACCTGCACCTGTGGAGCTTTCTTGGTGGTGACCGAAGGCCTGTAACCGGAGGAAGAGGGTCTAGCCACCTATCACTGTCAGCCAATATGCAGAAATGAAGATAGGTCCACCAAACTTCACTTGTCAGAAGGCCAACAATTTTCAGAGAACAGTAAGAGTAGCCTCTCCAAGACTATTCTGTTCTTCTATTTCCAGATTCACAGTTTTACATATAAAAAAGTTAAAAGTAAGGGGCCAGGCTCAGTGCTTCATGTCTGTAATCCTAGCACTCTGGCAGGCGAGGCAGGTGGATTGCCCTGAGCTCACAGGTTCCAGACCAACTCGAGCAAGAGCGAGACCTCCATCTCTAAAAATAGCTGGGCATTGTGGCCGCTGCCTGTAGTCCCAGCTACTCGGGAGGCTGAGGCAAGAGAATAGCTTGAGCCCAAGAATCACTGTGAGCTATGATATGATGGCACTCCACCAAGGGTGACGAAGTGAGACTGTCTCAAAAAAAAAAAAGTTAAAAGTAAGAATCATACTAATCTTTATCTTAAACAATAGTAATAAACATTTTTTTTTTTTGAGACAGTCTCACTTTTCCCTGGTAGAGTGCTGTGATGTCATAAGTTACAGCAACCTCCAACTCTTGGGCTCAAGCAATTCTCTCACCTCAGCTTCCCAAGTAGCTGGGACTACAGGTGCGCACCACAACGCCCTGCTATTTTTTAGAGACTAGGTCTCACTCTGGCTCAGCCTAGTCTCTAAGGCTTGAGCTCAAGCAAACTGCTCTCCTCAGCCTCCAAGAGTTCTAGGATTACAGGCATAAGCCACCATGCCCGGACTAATTAACACTTCCTAAACAACACTAATAGCCATAACTCATGCATGGTAAACAATTGACATAACCCGTGATCTATGAAACAACACTCTAATTCAAAAGTTAATCTTCTAAATCAGCTGTCTTAAACTACTCAAGATATATACGAGTAGGTTAAAGCCAAATTTACAAAACAACAAGGATGGAAGACACGAGGTTTAGGCCACAGGATCTAAAGTGGCCAGACGAGCCGAGCTGTCTCAGCCCTAGCCTGACTGACTCCATCTTACTCTCACTACAGGCTCTCGGGCCAACTTGGAACCTCTGCAGACTAAGATCAGGGGAACCCGGGGCAGCAGGGCTTGGTCTAGGGAGTTTGGAGGTGTGGAGTGGGGTCCCCGTGAATGCCTGGAGTCTTGTTCCAGCAAGCGGGAAACAGCAGGATGCACGGAAAGGAAAGGACAGAGGGGTCAGGTAGCAAGGAGGGGCTCAGTGGCCCCAGTGGTGACTGGGCCATCAGGCGAAGGCCGGACTGCCCTGCCCCTTCCGTGGAGCTCCCCCTCCTCCTTCCACAGACTGTTGCAGCCGTTTGTTGCTGGAAACTTCCGAAATCTATTCCCAAATCGGAAACCGTTTCCATAGCAGCCAGCTCTGAACTGGGGCCAGCCTAGGAGTAGGAGAAAAGCCGGAAGCAAACAAGTGTGTGGGGGCGGTGCAGACCCAGACTCAGTCTGCTCTGGAAACTGATTCTAATAGCGACGTCTGGGATTTTGAGCGACAGGCAGTGAGCTGGGAATCAAATCGGGGCTATACAACCCGCCCACTAGATGTGTGATGTAGAAACTGGTTCTCAGATCGGCAAGAAGGAAAAATAACGCTTGCATCAAAGGGTTGTTTGAGTGCCTGGGCTGGTGAGTGTGGAGTTGTTCTGCTAGAGTTGGCACGCAGTTACTCCTGTCCTGAACACTTAGTCAGTACACGATCCTGACATCCTCCACTGAACCTGCGGGTAGATGCGGATCATAGCCCACCCACAGAATGCCTGCCCTCAAGCAATCCCTAAGAGATAAAGATGTAAAGGAAAAATTAAAATCTCAGAACCCCTCTCCCAAATTCATTACACCAAAAGGCAGAACTGAGTCACACAGCACTGCCATCCTCTCCCCAGTGAAGTATGAAGGAGCTATGGAAATTTCGCTCCAAAATATGACTCCTTGGGCTCGGGGCCTGTGGCTCAAGTGGCTAAGGCGCCAGCCAC
>NW_003852441.1:13830968-13833782 GCF_000181295.1 Otolemur garnettii | reverse complement strand
ATATATATATATATATATATGACTCCTTGGTATAAAGAATATTTTGAATTAAAGACCATTTATGATCAGGAAGCATCGGAAGAGGCTTTCTCTCAATCTGCATAAAACCCTACTGACCTGATTAGGGATCAAAAGGGGCTGCTGACTTCCCTTCCTGAATGCTAGCAAACCTGGCCCCAAATCATTTAAAACACAGCACCTGTCTCTCAGTTTAAGTTTAATCTGTTTCCCCCACCTATTCATCCTCCCTAGCAACCTCTGGCTGCACCCATAGGCCACCTTCTCCCCCTCCCTTCAACAGTAAAAGTACCTGACCATCACTGAGATGTTACGAAATCATTCTTCTGCCCCCACCCCCAGTGTGCATGGTATTTGGAAATAAAACTTTCTCTTATTAATTTGCTGTAATGGTGAGTTTATCTTTTCAGCGAACCAACCAAGGGGAAAAGGCAAATTTCGCCGTGATCCCTACAGGTACCAGGTCCTTCTTTAAGAAATGAAGGTATTAAAAAAAAAAGAAACAAATGAAGGGATTTAGAAAATGGCTCCACAGGATTTTTCTCTTTGGATTAGGTATGGGAAGGAGACAGGGAGCCTGGCTGGCAAGGTGGTCTTGCTGTGCATATAAACCTCACAATAACAGCCCTCAGTGAAAAGTTTTTATTCAGACCTTACGGGTATCTGACTCCCTGCAAACCTGTCCCTGATCAGACAGGCTGGGCCTGGCCTCATTTAACAGAGACTCTCTACAAATGAAAACCTCTCTCCCAGCCTCCTCACATAGCCTTACAGCATATTCCTATTTACCCCCTAGCCATCTCAAAATATGGCCAAGAAGTGTATTTGGGGTTAAAATATTTTTTATTTCCTTCAGCCCTAAGAAAAACTCCTTCAAGATGTACAGCCCCTGTAAAATGAGGGCATGTCAATTGCAACCTTAGGACTGTGTCCTGAAATGAGAGGTTTAGGGATAGTCTGACCAGGGTCCACAGGAAAAAAGGAGGCCAGTCCAGGGATTAAGGATAGGCTTTATTTTATTTTATTTTTGAGACAGAGTCTGACTTTGTCACCCTTGGTAGAGTGCCCTGGTGTCATAGCTCACAGCATCCTCAAACTCTTGGGCTCAAGTAATTCTTTTGCCTCAGCCTCCCAAGTATCTGGGACTACAGGTGCCTGCTACAACACCCGGAGCCGAGGTCTTGCTCTGACTCAGGGTAGTGTCAAAACTATGAGCTCAAGCAATACACCCACCTCGGCCTCCCAGAGTGCTGTGGGATTACAGGCGCGAACCACCTCGCCCAGCTTTATTTCAAAGAATGTGGGAGGGGTTCATGAGTGATAGGAGCACAAGAGCAGGGACCCGCCCCAAATAGAATCAAGCCCAGGGACACAGAAATGAGTGCACAGATCCCACCCAGAAAGGAATGAGTGCACCAACCCCCAAGCCCCACACCCTTATATTCCCACTTGGCTTAACCCACATGCTGACTTCCTTTTTGAACTCAGCCCACTCGTACCGAGTGAATAAAGGCCACGTTGCCCCCAGAGAACCTGGATTCTGTTCCTTTTGTTCAAGTCCCGGAATAACCTCTCAATGAGAGGTGAGGGAAGTCATCCTTCCTGCCAAGTGAATGATGCTGTATCCAGACTGAGTTTAGAATTACTGTCTTCCACAAAAGGTGTTAATCATGCATGAAGGCTTTATCTCTATTGCCAGCCAGGACCAGGGTAGGAGATGCTGATGCTTCCCAGGAACATCAGCCTTGAAGCACTTCAGGAGGGTGGGGAGGGGGTTACTGTGACCATGCCATTTGATGTCTGACCTGCATTCTAACTGTCCTCCCAGGCTATACTCTTGTCAGGGTCCTGACGACTTAAGTATGGGAAGAGGGTTGCTATAATCATACAACTTGATTTCTGGCCTGCTTTCTTTTGCTACAGCAATGAAAATCTGTACTTTTGTCAAGATCGTGAAGATATCTTCTCCACATGAAGGAACTTTTGAATGTCCATTACAGATGTCCACAGATGCCAAGCAAAGAAGAGGTATGATCACTCTTCTGCCCACCCTTTTTTGAACATTCATCTTATCTTGCATAGGTTTACTGGCACCAAATAGAACTTCCCAAGAAAACAATCAAAGGCCTCTCTGCTCAACCTCCTTCCCTTCTGCTTTTCTCCTGTGTTCCTTTTTTCCTTTCGTTAGTCTTTTCCAGTGGGTCTGGACGTTGATTAAGCAAAGAATAGAACTCTCCCTGCTTTTCTGGTTCTGTTCAAACATTCCTTCCAGGTTACAAAAGATTTCCAGCAGGTAACCCTCCCACCTTTTACAAGGCCACCAGCAGTGACTTATTAATCTATTGTACCATACCCAGAGTTTGTTAAACTCTAACTGACACTCCTCCCGGCCACCTCCTGAGCTACTCTACCTCAGTGCTGTGGCCATTTTCCATTTTTGCTGACAGCCCATCTCCTTGTAGATATTACCATACAAAGAGGATCCAGCCACCTGGCACTCACTGTCCAGCCCATATGCAGAGACTGGGTTTAGGACAAAACAAGCTTTATTTGTCAGAAGGCCAGTGATTCTGGAGAACAGCGGGAGTAGCCTCTGAATTCTGTTCTGCCTCAGTTACAAGTCTAATAACTTTTATAATGAAATGCAAGGAAACAGGCCTAGAAAATTTTAACTTTATCTGATAGGAAGTAACATCAAAGTAGAAAGTAGTAGAAAGTAATCTCAGCTCGGCGCCTGTGGCTCAAGTGGCTAAGGCGCCAGCCACATACACCTAAGGTGGTGGGTTTGAATCCAGC
>NW_003852441.1:13827912-13830188 GCF_000181295.1 Otolemur garnettii | reverse complement strand
AACCTCCAACTCCTGGGCTTAGGTGATTCTCTTGTCTCAGCCTCCTGAGTAGCTGGGACTACAGGCGCCTGCCACAACACCTGGCTATTTTTTGTTGTTGTTGCAGTTCAGTCAGGGCTGGGTTTGAACCCGCCACCCTTGGTATATGCGGCCGGGCCCCTACTCACTGAGCCACAGGCGCCACCCTAGACAAGTCGAATTTAAAGGGAGTTGGTATATTGAAGAGCCAGCTCTGGTTTTTATAAGACAAAATTTTCCCGGGATGGGGGCTGGAGGGCACACAAGCAAGCATAGTTACAGAAGCAAATACAGCAGGTAGGGAGGTTAGTTTACACAATGCTATGATCCACAGAGCAATTAACAATTTTTCCTTAACAAAGCAGGTGCAATCTACAATGTCCTAAGGAAATATAGGGAGGAGGACTTACAGGTAGGGGTCGTAAATAGCATGATCATAAAAAGCAATAATCACCAGGGACATAATCACAAGTGCAGTCAGTAATTTACAACACTAACAATTTTAGTTGAATGCATTCACAGTTATACAATGGGAGGGCAAACAAGAGGAACCAGTTTTGAAGGTAATGGTATGTAACAGAAGGGGAGTAAACAGTAAAGAGATATTTCCATATCATATACAGATGGTCTAAAGACCACCTTAACATCTCTTTCACCTTAACACCACCTTGTAGATGGCTTTTCTGGCTTCATGGATGCTCTTAATCTCTATTAGCTCTACTCAGCCTGGTTCTTTGCAATACCTTTCTTTTTTCTTTTTTTTTTTTTTTAACACAAAGTGTCATTATGTCGCCCTTGGTAGAGTGCCATGTCATCACAGCTCACAGCAACCTCAAACTCTTGGGCTTAAGTGATTCTCTTGCCTCAGCCTTCCAAGTAGCTTGGACTACAGGTGCCCACCACAACACCCAGCTATCTAGTGTGTGTGTGTGTTGCAGTGGTCATTGTTTAGTTGGGCCTGGCAGGATTCAAACCCACCAGCCTGAGTGTATGTGGCCAGTGCCCTACCCACTGAGCTACAGGTGCCGCCTGCAATACCTTTTGACTTTCAAAACCTAACCCCTTTAAATGTGAAATCCTCAACCTCTTCTCCAGAATGTCTAGTCCACAACAAATACTTTGTGGGCTTTTCCTAGGCACTGCTTAAAATTTTAGCATAATAAACCTCAGTTGAGTGTGACTCATTTTTTTTCAGTCACTTATTATTTAAGTTAACAATGAAGGAACTTAGGTGGTTAGGTGGCCAAGCTAACCCCATCTTGAATGAAAAGCCATTTGGTGAGACTCTGTTACAGGTGATTGAAACTCAGATAAGAGAGACATGCTACAGCTTAGTCAAGTCTTTGCACCGTGAGAAATATGCTGACACGGCAACCCTCTGATACCCTGATAAAAGAGCCTGCTGGAGAGTCCCAATAATGAAGAGCATGTCTTGGGTCCCCTGATAAGACGTGTCTGTAAAGCCAGCTGCTTTTCATCCTGCCATAAAAAGGTTTGCCTCCCTCCCTAGGGCTGCTGACATTCTTTAGATCTTAGCCCACTTGCACCCAAGTGTCAACATAAACATTACTGCCTTTGTTAGACCTTGTGTTTTCTGATCTACTCCTTTCAGTTTTTACCTATCAGAGCTCAGGACATTTTACCCCAAAATATGACTCCTTGGGATAAAGAGTATTTTAAATTGCAGGCCCCTAGAGCATTAGAAGAGACTTTCCCTCTATCTGCATAAACTGGACTGACTTGACCAAAAGATCAAAGGGGCAGTTGACTTCCATTCCTCTCCCAGTTATCTCAGTAATGGGAGGAAAAAAGTTCCAGAATACAAGCGGAGGCTCAGTGCCTGTAGCTCAAGTTGCTAACGCAACAGCCACATACACAGGAGCTGGAGGGTTGGAATCCAGCCCAGCCCACCAAACAACAATGACAACTATAACCAAAAATAGCCAGGCATTGTGGCAGGTGCCTGTAATCCCAGCTACTTGGGAGGCTGAAGTGAGAGAATTGCTTGAGCCCAGAAGCTGGAGGTTGCCGTGAGCTGTAATGCCATATCACTCTACTGAGGGTGATAAAGTGAGACCCTGTCTCAAAAAAAAAAGAAGAAGAAAAAGAATACAAGTGGAAATGGCTTGCCTCCATAGCACAGTGGTTACAGCGTCAGCCACATACACTGAGGTACACCGAGGGTGGCAGATTCGAAACCACCCCGGGCCAGCTAAACAACACAACTACACCAAAAAATAGCCAGGTGTTGTGGCGGG
>NW_003852441.1:13818612-13827780 GCF_000181295.1 Otolemur garnettii | reverse complement strand
CTCAGAAAAAAAAAAAAAGAAGAATACAAGCAGAAGAAAAAAAAAGAAAAAATACAAGCAGAACTGTCCCAACTTCATTTGCAAAGAGAATTATTTATAAGTTGATCTGTCTCTTCATACATTTGTCCTTCCTAGCCCCATTTGTCACCCCTAAGCACACTTACCTATACTCCATGCTAGGGAGCTTAATGTAGTCACACATAAACTCTTCTCCCTCCTCTTCCTTCTCTCCTCTAAGACAAAGACACACAGGAACTGGCTAGTACCCAACAGAAGTTCCCACTACAGACCCTAAAGTTTCAAGCTATGCACTGTGCTTGCCTGAAACTTGGCCCCCACATAATAGGGGGTCTCGGATGGCCCTCAGGGCACAGATGCCACCTTTGCACTGCTCAGGCAGATCACCCTCCGCTTTCAATAAACCTGACCTGAACATCTCCACTCTGGTCTTCTCCCTGGGCGCTCCCACTTACACCTTTCACTCCACATTTCCCCTCCACTCCAAAAAGACAAGTATAAAAATACACAAACTTCACTGGGATATTGGTTAATCACTCTGTGATTGTCTCCATACACATGGTATTGGTAAACCTTTCTCTCATTAATCCACCTTAATTATGAGTAGATCTTTCAGTGAACTTAGGGGGAAAGGGCAAGTTTCTCACCCTTACCATGAGGAATATGCAAATAAATAAAGTTATACATAAAAATGATACATAAGATCATTTCAAATATCCGTAGATGCTTATAAGAAAATAAAATTGGGGGCAGCGCCTGTGGCTCAGTGGGTAGGGCACTGGCCCCATATACTGAGGGTGGCAGGTTCAAACCCTGCCCTGGACAAAATGCAACAAAAAAATAGCCAAGTATTGTGGTGGGCGCCTGTAGTCCCAGCTACTCAGGAGGCTGAGGCAAGAAAATCATCTAAGCCCAGGAGTTGGAGGTTGCTGTGAGCTGTGTGATGCCACAGCACTCTTCCAAGGGCAGTGAAGTGAGACTCTGTCTCTACAAAAAAGAAAAAAGAAAGAAAAAAAGAAAGAAAAGAAAATTGGGCTGGACGCCTATAGCTCAGTGGCTAGGGCACCAGCCACGTGGATACATGGGGGTTGACAGGTTCAAAGCTAGCCCAGGCCTGCCAAACAACAATCACAACTACAACAACAAGAAAACAATAGCCGGGTGTTATGGCAGGCGCCTGTAGTCCCAGCTACTTGGGAGGGTGAGGCAAGAGAATTGCTTACGCCCAAGAGTTTGAGGTTGCTGTGAGCTGTGATGTCAGGGACTCTACCTAGGGTGACATAGTGAGATTCTGTCTAAAATAAAAAAAAAAAAGAAAGAAAGAAGAAAAGAAAATTGGAGAGTATGATAGTTGGGGGAAAGATGCAGAACTTCAATTAGGATGCTGGAGAGGACCTTCCTGAAAAGGCAAATTTGAGCCAGACCTTTGCCCACAGATATCCTTGATGTTTACCTTTTCCAATGTCATACAATTAGATAGTGTACACACACATACATACACACACACGGGTTACTTTTTCTTTTTTTTTTTTTGAGATAGAGTCTCACTATTTCACCCTGGGTAGAGTGCCGTGACGTCACAGCTCACAGAAACCTCAAACTCTTGGGCTTAAGCGGTTTTCTTGCCTCAGCCTCCCAAGTAGCTGGGACTACAGGCAGCCACCACAATGTCCAGCTGTTTTTTTGTTGTTGCAGTTGTCATTGTTATTTAGCTGGCCTGGGCTAGGTTCAAACCTGCCAGCCTCGGTATATGTGGCTGGCACTGTAACCACTGTGCTATAGACTCTGAGCCTTTATATTTGTTGTTTTTTTGTTTGTTTGGACAGAGTTTCACTTTGTCGCCCTTGGTAGAGTGCTGTACTGTCATAGCTTACAGCAACCTTAGACTCTTAGGCTCAAGAGATCCTGTTGCCTCAGTCTCCTGAGTAGCTGGAACAGGTCTCGCTCTGGCTCAGGCTGGTCTCAAACCTGTGAACTCAGGCAATCCTCCTGCCTTGGCCTCCCAGAGTGCTAGGATTACAGGCATGAGCCAACTCGCCCAGCCTTACTGTACTTTTATATACAGTCTCTACTTGACCAGACTTTAGTCAGACTCTTCTTAATCCTCTTCACAACAATGCCTCAATTTTAGGACTTCTCCAGCCTCTTTGAATTGCCCAATTTTAGCAAAAATCCTGCTCAGTCAGTTTAACCAGAATCTCTTCCTTCTATATCTGCTCACCCTGGATATCTGATGAAATTCCTCTCCTTTATTTCCCAGGTGATATCTGATCACTTCAGCCTGCCTTCACCAAGTCTTGTTAGGTCACTTTTGCAAAGAATTATCCTACCCTCTTAGTTATCTTGCATCTAGCAACAATCCCCCTTCCAAGCCCCCCTCTGTTCTTTGGCTATAAGTCCCCAACTTTCCTTTGTTATATTCCAAGTTGAGCCAAAACTCTCTCCCCAGCTGCAAAATCCCATTGCAGTTGTCCTTATACCTAGCTATAGAGGTAGTCCTGAATAAGCCTGAGTTACCATTTCTACCTTACCATTTAAATGTCACAGGGCATTTCTTTTTAAACACATAGACACACACAAAGGGTTTTTTACTAATACAAACAGGATCAAACTTGGAAGATCTGGGCGCAGTGGGTCATGCCTGTAATCCTTGCACTCTTGAGAAGCTGAGGCAGAAGGATCACTTGAGCCCAGGAATTTGAGGTTGCTGTGAGTTAGGCTGCTACCACAGCACTTAGCCCAGGCAACAGAGCAAGGCACTGTCTCAAAATAAATAAATAAATAAATACTTGGAAGATCTATCCCCACAACTCTCTAATCCCTCTCATCTGCCCCTGCCCGGTGGTCTCCTTACCAGACCTTAGGAGACCTTTCTACTGCCTATTTTGTCTATCTGGGATGATCTTTCCCCATAGCCACATGGCTAACTCCCTTCCCTCCTAACCCTAAATCCAAGCTTGACCCCAATCTTGCATTCTCAGTCAGGTCTACCTTTTCTAATATTTCAATACTTCCATATTCCAGATCTCTACTCTGCCCTGATTGTTTTAGCTTTTCTATTTTTTATGCATAAATCACTGATGCATCTCATGTGTCTAGAGAAGTCTCTGTCACATGATAGCACTAAATAAATTATTAAGTGAATGAAAACACATATATAATTTACATCATGGAAATCAGCAGCAACTTCCAGTTAAATATAGATTCTACATACACAATCATCTACATTCCTTCCAGAAATATTGCTAAGACATTCATAAAAGAATAGAGAAAGCACAGTCCCAGAAGAATAATGAGAATTGCAGATGAAATAAGAAGTAGGAAGTGTCAACAAAAACTTTGGAAGATGGAAAGCAGATGAATACAAGCTCTGCTTTAGCAGAGCAGAAAAAGCTGAAACCCAAGCCTGCAGAGTTCCAGAAGAATCCCAATTGTCCTGCAGAACTCAGGAAAGAGTTGGGAATCAGACGTGCCAGGTCTCTCCTAAGTAGAGGCTAGAGATCTAACCTCTCTAACGGGGTCTTTCCTAAGTAGGTCTGAGGACACTTAAAGCAGCAAGATTTGTTTAAAGTTGTATTAGGATAAGGTGACCATGATACCAGATTTTTGACTTTGGATTTCCAGGCTCTTGGTCTCGACAATTCGATGAATGAATCAATGGACCACAGGATGGGCAGTAAGTTAGGTTTTATTTACAGAGATATTATTACAGCTCTTACAAATAGCCAAACCTTGCAGAACAGGATAAGATAGGTTTTATAGTATCTCAGCTCTTACAAAGAGCCAAACCTCCTTGCAGAGCAGGGTATAAGTGTTACAGCTCTTATAAAGAGCCAAACCTCCTCGTAGAGCAGGATATAAGTGTTACAGCTCTTACAAAGAGCCAAACCTCCTTGTAGAGCAGGATGCAAGTGTTACAGCTCTTACAAAGAGCCAAACTTCCTTGTAGAACAGGATCCAAGTGTTACAGCTCTTCCTCTTTCTCCCTCAGAGGTCTGCTTCAGTCTGCTAAAGTCTTGCTCTTCTGCTCTATCTTCCTGGACGGTCTGCGATGGTCTGCCCCTAGTCCCTCTGCTCAGGGGGTTATATAGGGGCAGTTGTCCAATGAACTGAGAGCTTAGCTGATTGGTCTATAAAATAGACCAGTCAGGAGCAGGATTGAAAATGGACCAATCAGGGATGCACTGGAGGAATCGCCAATGTCATCCCCTGATTGGCCTGGTCTTCTTTGTTACTGGAGCCTCTGGTGGGGGAGGGAAGCTCCCCACCACTTGCTCCAACCTGTCAGTTCCTCTGCCGGCTGCTGCCACCAAGACAGAGGTGGCAGGTCCCCAAGCCCCGCTAGGCTGAGCTGGCTGGGGCGCGGCTTTTCCAGTATCAACCAGACGTCCCGCTTTTGGTGGGACAGTCCCAATTTTTAACAATCTGTCCCGCGTTCCACGGTGTTTTTAAAAAGTCTTGATTTTTGGAAGAATGCACGACAAGCTAGGGAACAGTGGGAGAATGGGAAAGGAATATACAATTTACTTCAGGTGCTGAAAATGTTAATGTAACTCCATTTGGGAATGAAGAGGTTAATGTAACCTCATTTGGAAATGAAAAGGCCAATGTAAACTCCCTACTCCCCTCCTGGGCAAGGTCCAATTAGTTCAGAAGGAGCCAAACTGTCTGGAACAAACAAGTAGCACCCCCCCCCAGAGGGTCCCTAACCATAAACAGCTCAGCCAATATCCCTCCCCACTACCCTGCTCCAATGGTGTCCCACTTTACCAATGTTAAAATCTGGTCACCTTATATTGGGAGCAGGTAGGAGATATGCCCCTGGACTTCCTTGCCAGCCCGCAGAGCTAAGCCAACACACTCCTTACCCCTACAGAATGCTGAATGTTTGGTCTCTATAGAAGCTGAACCAGGCTGACTCCAGGTTCGGAAACATGAGCCACAAGTGAGGGAGCAAGGGAGGGTTATTGCGCTGTGTAAAGAGGGTTTAGAGAAGTTCTGTATCCTCCCAGTGAGAAACCCACACACTAGCATCCTTCCCGGACAGAATCTCAGGATGCTGACAGCCAGCACTGTAACACCATCCTACTCCTCACTGCTTACCTAAGAGAAATGAAAGCACATATCCTTACAAAAACTTGTATACAAGTGTTCATAGAAACTTACATTTAATAGCCAGAAACTGGAAACAATCCATTAACAGGGAAATGGATAAACAATTGTGGTGGGCAGTGCCTGTGGCTCAGTGGGTAGGGCACCCGCCTCATATACCAAGGGTGGCAGGTTTGAACCTGGTCTTGGCCAAATTGCAACAACAACAAAAATACAATTGTGGTATATTCATAAGATAGAATACTACACAACAAGAAAAATGGACAAAACTACTAATACAAATAACAACATAAAAGAGTATCAAAATAATTATGCTGAATTTTAGAAGCAGAAAGGGAAAAATAGGACCCACTCTGTGATTCCATCTATATAAATCTAGAAAATGCAAACAAATCCAATTAATGGTGTCCAGCTAAAAAGAAAGATAAAAATCTATAGATGGGCTTGGCACCTGTAGCACAGTGGTTACAGCACCAGCCACATACACCCAGGCTGGAGAGTTCAAATCCAGCCCAGGCCAGCTAAATAACATAGACAACTGCAACAAAAGTAGCCAGGCATTGGGGCGGGCGCCTATAGTCCCAGCTACTTGGGAGGCTGAGGCAAGAGAATTGCTTAAAATCAAGAGTCTGAGGTTGCTATGAGCTGTGATGTCATGACACTCTACCAAGGGTGACATTGTGAGACTCTGTCTCAAAGAAAAGAAAAAAAATCTATAGATGAGTGGTTGCCTGTAGGAGGGAGGAGGGGTTGAGAGAGGGACAAAAAGGAGGGATTCCAAATAAACATGAGAAAATTTGGGAGAATAATGGAGATACTCACTATTGTGATTGTGGTGATGGTTTCACAGGTAAATGCACATGTCAAAATACATTTCGGGCTCAGTGCCTATGGCTCAAGCAGCTAAGGCACCAGCCACATACACCTGAGTTAGCGGATTCGAATCCAGCCCGGCCCGCCAAACAACAATGACGGCTACAACCAAAAAATAGCCAGGCGTTGTGTCAGGCACCTGTAATCCCAGCTACCTGGGAGGTGGAGGGAGGAGACTCGCTTGAGCCCAGGAGTTGGAAGCTGCTGTGAGCTGTGATACCATAGCCCTCTACCCAGGGCGACAGCTTGAGAGTGTCTCCAAAAATATATAAATATATATATATATATATATATATATATTTTTTTTTTTTTGCACATTAAATTTGTATAGTTTGGGCAGCGCCCGTGGCCCAGTGAGTAGGGCACTGGCCCCATATACTGAGGGTGGCAGGTTCAGACCCAACCCCAGACAAACTGCAATGAAAAATAGCCAGGCATTGTGGCAGGCGCCTGTAGCCCCAGCTACTTCGGAGGCTGAGGCAAGAGAATCACCTAAGCTGTGACGCCACACACTCTACTGAGGACAATAAAATGAGACTCTGGCTATTTTTTTGTTGCAGTTTGGCCAGGGTGGGGTTCAAACCCACTACCCTCAGTACAGGGGGTCAGTGCCCTACCCACTGAGCCACAGGCACCACTCTCTCCAAATATTTTCAACTATCTGCCAAGGACATTTCCTGAGACCTTTCTCTTTGGTTTAGGAAATCTATATGTTTACTTTCTTTATCCTAGAGTCAAGTATCAAAATTGGTTCAGATCTTTGAGTCTCATTTATTTTTTCACCTATAAAGTAAGAGAAAATGTTTACTGTTTGTCTAAAATGAAATTTTACACACAAACAAAATTATATTATGTCTGATTTACCAACAGTGATTATTAAGTATGCACTCTGTATGTTTCATATTTTAATTATGGTTAACATAAAATCATTTTAACCACAAAATCATGGTAAAAATAAATTAAATTTCTCTTTGTCTTGACTTGAGGACAAAGAAAGTAAAGGTATTGATTTGCTTAAACCAAAGGGAAATGTCTCGGGAAATGTTCTGGTGGACTGCTGAAAATATATGGAGGACAGGGAAGTCTAATAAACTTTCCCTCTCTGGCTCAGGAACTATTTCCAAACTAAAGACACTAAATAAGCTTCATGGCAGTTTGATTCACATTATTTTAGTAAATGCAATGAGAATCATCTTAGGCCATTTAACCATTTACGGCGTCATTTATTCTCTCTCTCTGGATAGATAGACAGATAGAGATATATTCAATCTGGATTCAATCTGGATCAGCTCCACTCTAAAGCTCAAACTCAAGCTCATAACCACCGATCTACTATCATTCTTGTACTCCATGTTATTGGCTGCATACCAATGGGGGGATTCAGGGATCATAAAAGTATTCAACATAGCAAATAAACTGAGCTAACAATGTGTAAATATTAAAGTTAAAAAAACAGGATGTAAACTATATGAGTTCCTATATATGAGTCGGGATAAATTATGTTTGCATACTTGTGTGCATTCATTTTTTAAATGTTCCAGAAATATCAAAATAAATAAGTAAAAGTAAAATTTGGTGAATCACTTTCAGTAGGTGCATACCAGTGGTTATTCAGAGGTTCAGAGATCATTACCTTTGGCATGCAGCTATAACAGAGAGTGCAAAAATTATAGTATATAGGTGGTTAGGAGCTTGAATTTGACCTCCCAAGTCAAACTGATCCAGATTCAAATTCTGGCTGGAATCCTATGTGACCTTCAGCAGATTATTTTACCCCTTGGAGTGTCAGGTTTTTCATCTGTAAAGTGGGGGGAAAATGCTTGCTATTTGTCTAAAGTGAAGTATTACAAATGAACCAATTTATATAATGAATGAAGTTCCAACAGTGATTTTTAAGTACACACTCCATGTTTTCCATATTTTAATCATGAAACTCCAGCTGAGTTTCATATATTAATCATGGCAAACATAAAATCATTTTAACCATAAAATCACGGTAAAAATAAATTAATTTTCTCTTTTAGCTACTTGATGTGAGAATAAAGAAAGTAAATATATTGATTTTCTAAACCAAAGAGAAATGTCTCCAGAAGTGTCCTTGGTGGACAGTTGAAAATATTTGTAGTATAAGGAGGTCTAATATATTTTCCCTCTATGGCTCAGGAACTATTTCCAAGCTAAAGAAACCTTAATTGCACAGTTTGAAGCACATTACTTTAGTAAATACAATGAGAATGAATTTTAGACCCTACAACCATTTTTGTGGTAATTTTTCTCCACATCCTCTAATATTTTTGTTTTATGATCTTTCAACTTTGCAAATAACTTGAACTAGCAATTTGTAAATATTAAAGCTAAAGGTACTATTTCTGAAAAATATGATCTAAAAGTATCTGAGTTCCTTTATATGAGTATCCATAAATTGTGTATTTACATACTTGTGTGCAACTTTTTTTTTTTTGAGAGTGTCTTATTCTAGCTACAGTGTTGTGGCATCATAGCTCACAGTAACCTTGAACTGTTGAGCTTGAGCAATCCTCTTGCCTCAGGCCTCCTGAGTAACTGGAATTACTCTAATTATTTTTCAAATAATCTAGAAATACCAAAACATGGGCGGCGCCTGTAGCTCAAAGGAGTAGGGCACCCTGGCCCCATATGCTAGAGGTGGCAGGTTCAAACCTAGCCCTGGCCAAAAACTGCTTAAAATATATATATATACAGAAATACCAAAACAAAACAAAACAAAAAAAACAAGTGAAAATACACTTCATGGTGTCCCTTTCAACAGCTGCATACCAGTGTGGGGGTGGGGTTTCAGAGATCGTAATGATTGGTATACAGGCTATAATGTGAAGGCAGCTTATCCTTCGCAAAGCTCTGGGCAGCTCTGTCTTTGTTTTGTTTGTTTGTTTGTTTGTTGGTTGGTTTTTTTTAAGTAATACTAGTAATGATATCTTCATGGAGTTTAATACCTAATATGTCAAGACAACAGTGCAATTCATCATGAAGCATGGAGTATATAAAGCCATGTTTACCATTGTCTTCTTTTTTTTTTTTTGAGACAGAGCCTCAACCTGTCCCCCTGGGTAGAGTGCCGTGGCATCACAGCTCACAGTAACCTCCAACTCCTGGGCTCAAGTGAGTCTCCTGCCTCAGCCTCCCAAG
>NW_003852441.1:13814020-13817867 GCF_000181295.1 Otolemur garnettii | reverse complement strand
GTTTGGCAGACCCGGACTGGATTCGAACTCACCAGCTCCGGTGTATGTGGTGCTCTAGCCGCTGAGCTACAAGTGCTGAGCCGAGCCCTGTCTTCTTTTTGTGGGGTGGCTGTGTTAAACAATATGCAGTGACACCTTGATGCCAGCTCAGCAAAGCCCTGAGGATGAGACAGTT
This sequence comes from Otolemur garnettii, assembly GCF_000181295.1. NCBI lineage: Eukaryota > Metazoa > Chordata > Mammalia > Primates > Galagidae > Otolemur > Otolemur garnettii. The sequence continues at coordinate 13,817,692 of NW_003852441.1, read as the reverse complement.
TTAATCCTACATGTGATGCCTGACATGTTTTCTCAGGAGTCAGACCCAGCAGCAGCAAAATGTCCTGGCAGCCAGATGCTGGTCTACCAGAGATAGAACTCCGACTGTGCTGGAGGATTTCGTCCTGCAGTTGGGATGATCATACTGTTGAATTGCCCAGGGTTCAGCAATTCTTCTGGATTTCCAGCTGAGTTTCCTGCCCAGTTTCTCCATGTAACAATGCTCTTCCCTATTTCTAGTTGCCCACAGTTATTAGAGCTGAATAATAAAGCATCCTCAACTTTAGCTTAAACAGTAGCTTAAACAAGAATAAAATTTATTTTGTGTGACACTCCTCTTGGGAGCAAGACACAATTGTAAGAGGGACTTTACCTGACAAATGCGATCAGTGTTACCTGGTTTCTTGTGCTCTCAGTGAATCCCCAACAATTAAAAAAAATCATCCAAAAAGTGCAGATGAGGTGACCAATGTAGAATTCATCCCACAGCAGTAGCACTGGTTGCCCCAAAATAAAGCTGAGACTTACTTTCCCAAAGATGGCATAGGCTGAAAGCATGAGATAGTTTTCAATAAATCCATGGATGGCAGCCCTGGGGTCTGTAACTGAAAGAAGTTGAGGATATTTGGAGGGTATGCCCCAACCTTTTGATGTGATTCAGGGTAAAGATCTAGTCTGTTTAGAGACATATATCTTGTGCCATGTTGGGACATAGAATCTTGGGAGGCTGGGCCCTACCGAGTAGCTCAGATGTCTCTGGACTCCATCTGTCTCATAACTTACACTTCACACTTTTGGTGTTTGGTTTTTTCTTTCTTTTTTGAGACAGAACCTCAAGCTATCCCCCAGATAGAGTGCTGTGACATCACAGCTCACAGCAACCTCCAACTCCTGGGCTCAAGCGAGTCTCCTGCCTCAGCCTCCAGGTAGCTGGGATCACAGGCGCCCGCCACAATGCCCAGCTTGTTTTTGGTTGCAGCTGTCACTGTTGTTTAGCAGGCCGGGCTGGATTTGAACCCGCCACCTTAGTTGTATGTGGCTGGTGCCTTAGCCACTTGAGCCACAGGCGCCGAGCCACTTTTGGCGTTTGTTAAAATGCAAACTTAACAGACAGAATTATTATATTTGTGGGCTTAGCACCTGTATCTCAGTGGTTAGGGCGCCGGCCACATGCATTGGAGCTGGTGGGTTTGAACCCATCCTGGGCCTGCTAAACAATGACAACAACAACATGGGCATTGTGGTGGATGCCTGTAGTCCTGGCTACTTAGGAGGCTGACACAAGAGAATTGCTTAAGCCCAAGAGTTAGAAGTTGCTGTGAGCTGTGACACTACAGCACTCTACTAAGGGTGACATAGTGAGACTCTGTCTCAAAAAAAAAAAATAAAGAATTATTATATTTGTGGATTTCCTCAAAATAGAAGAATTATATAGGATAAACTTCTTCAAGCATATAATCACACTTTCTTCCCCTTGACCTGCTTAATAAATAATTTCCCCAGCCTGAGAACCAGCAAGACCTCATCTCTACTAAAAATAAAAAAACTAGCCAGGTGTCATGGTAGGTGCCTGTAGTTCCAGCTACTCAGGAGACTGAGGCAAAAAAATTGCTTGAGCCCAGAAGTTAGAGGTTGCTATGAGCTGTGAATGATGTCATTCAACCCCAGAGTGAGATTCAGTCTCTAAATAAATAAATAAATAATTTCCAACTTAAATGGTCTTTGCATTTCATAGAATGTTTCAATCATAAATATATAAGCATGATTTCAATGAAGCAAAACTGAAATATGTGAAGTGGTTTAATATTTAAAGCATTTCTACTGAAATAAAAGCTCAGTTTGTGAAGTAAATGCATGCCTCTTTGCAAATTTGTTTTGTGCATGTGGATAGGATCTTTTTATGATGCTTGAAGAACTAGATATACATTTGTTTTTTGTTTGTTTGCTTGTTTGAGACAGAGTCTCACTTTGTCACCCTTGGTGGAGTGCTATGGCATCACAGCTCTCAGCAATCTCAAACTCTTGGGCAAAAGTGATCGATCCTCTTGCCTCAGTTTCCCAAGTGGCTGGGACTGCAGGCACACACCACAATGTCCCGCTATTTTTGTTGTTGTTGTTGTTTGGAATTCATTGAGGGTACAAGGAATTAGGTTACAATGATTGTCTTTGTTAGGTAAATTCCCTCTGATAATGGTGTCCCGCCCCCGTAAGGATTGGGTTTTTGTTTATTGAGTAGTCTCAGAGTAGAACACAGTCATAAGGAACTACAGTTTTTAAAAACATATTTAAGCTTTCTAGGGACTGATGGAAATGTTCTCCAAAAGTACGAAGTTTTGACTCTTCTATTAGTAACATAGACACAGGAGCTCAGACATGCACAGAATAGCCCTCAAAGGATACACAAAGAATTGGTAATACTAGTGTCTGTCTTCACACAGGGAAGCAAGGGACTGAAAGACCAAGTAGGAGACATTTTTTCACTGTATACCCTTCTAGATGTTTTGACTTTTACACCTAGAGTATGTATTATTTGGTCAAAAAATAAAATACTTTTTAACACAGCAAAAAAAAAAATTTATTTTGCTCAGACACTGCAAACTGGCCATTTGTCTCTATCCTACTCAGTATTATTTGGAGGTCAAAAGCTGGGAGCCTAAGGCTGCTTACTCACAAGTCTGATGGCTGATAGCGGCAGTGAGCTAAGACCCTGGCAGGGCCTGCTAGCCAGAACACCTGCATGGGCCTCCTTACAACATGATGCTGGGCCCAAGAGAGAGTGGGTGGGCCCAACGGTGAACATCCCAAGAAAGAGTCCAGCAGAAGCTGTGCCCTTTTCTGACCTAACCTTGGAAGTCACATAGCATCACTTCCACCACATTCTAATGGTCAGTACAATCACAGCTTCCTGCTCAGATTCAAGGAGAGGAATCTAGACCCCCCTCTTCAGTTGGCAGTGGCTGGTTCATTTTGTGTAAGAAGAGCATTTTGGATGGGATACGTATGTTGGTGCAGCCATTATTGGAAAATATAATGTGTCACATTCTTCAAACCTCTCACCTTTGCACATGAAACACCCTTTACCCTACAAGTTCTTGGGTTGACAATCAGGTTTGCCATCACGCACTTAGAAGAGACGGCTGCCCTTTACCTGGTTCTCTCCCCTGCTTCTTTGGTTCTCAGAAAATACATATGATTCTTCAGAACCTCAAATCATAGACAATGGAAATATCTTTGTTCCTTTGGATTAGTGTGTAGGTCAATAGAAGACAATCTAGGCCCCAGTGATGGAGCTGAGTACATCTCAGGGAGACCTCTGTGAGACAGCGACCCATTTCATGACTGAACACAGGGCGGGCTCATTCACTCACATCAAGGTGCCTATGGTCAGAAGATCACTATTCCCAGGAGGACCAATCTAGGGAGCTTTCCGGCTGCATTTCATAGTTACCATCAGTTCACCCTGGCCCAGTTTCTTGAAACAGCACGAAAAGTAAATGAACCAGAGTGAGATTGGTGGGAAAGGATGAAATAAAATAAACAAAATAAAACACGAAAGACAAAGACGCAAGAGACAGAGGTGGAACTGAGAGGCAAAGATGGGATCGGGAGGACTGGGATATTTTTCTCTATCACCAGCTCCCGAGAGCCCAAACAGCTTTATTTTATTTTATTT
>NW_003852441.1:13803564-13813357 GCF_000181295.1 Otolemur garnettii | reverse complement strand
CCAGGCTGGGGATTCGAACCCGCCACCTTAGGTGTACGTGGCTGGCGCCTTAGCCGGTTGAGCTATAGGCGCCGAGCCTAAAAGCTGAAGTGTTAAGGAAAACATGTTTTTCTCCTGCTGGGTTAAAAATTGAAGCTTAGAGAAAGTATGTTGTTATCTGTTGAGGAGGGCCAGTAGAGGGGGGTTGGTCCCCTGGATGTTCTCCCAAGCCGCAGGGACCCTGCCACCTCACAGCTTACACTCTACAGCCCAGCCTTTCTGGTTTTCTGAACAGACAGTCACTGGCGACCAGGAACAAGTGGATGGTGACTTACACAGGATAGAGGTAACACTAGAGCAACACTTGGAGTGATGACAGTAAGTGCAGGGCAGCATGTACCATTCTCAACAGTGGTGAAAAATTGGGGGTCTTCCAGGACCATTGTGTTTGGATTAATCTACACTAGAAAGAATTTTTCTTTCTCTTTAAAGTGAGCTGCTTGGAACAAGGAGATGCCCACATGACCCCTGTCAAAGAATTAATTCAAGAGGCATGGATTTAATGCTTCCATTGGGCCAGGCACTCTGCTGGAGTGGTGGGAGCCCTGGGCTGAACTCAGTGCTTTTCCTGAAGGAAATTGCTCCTGGGGGAGAAGAAGGGTTTTCCAGAGCCCACAACCCTGCAAAGGATGCAGGCAATACTTGTCACAGTGATGGGGTAACTACAGAGTTAAACCTCTGTTCTAGGCCCTAATCCCAAAGAAGGGAAAGGAACAGGGTGCAGCGGAACCTGTGATCACCTGAGCTGTGTCTGGTTCTATGATTGAGAGGCATCTATTGAGTGCTGCTGGCAGGGTAGCCCCAGGCAAGTGGGAACCTGGAGGGGAAGAACAGGAGAAGATGACAGGTACGTAGACAGGAGTGTGACACTGCTGAAGAGAACTTGAGGGAGAGACAAGCAACAGTCTGGTGTTCCGCTCTTAGTCAGGAGTCCAGCTCTGTCCCTGGCTTCCTAGTAACTGCTATTGAGCGTGGTTGCTAGGCAGCGGGAGGCCTTCCAGACAGTTGGGTAAGAACCTTAGTCTGTGTGGGTGTAGATCAGAGCATCACAGGATATTGTTAATGCTGAGAATGGTTACTGGGTTCACTGTTTCAGTTTTTTTAATCCATTTGTTGTACAAAATAATGTAACAATTGAAGCGCAAGGTCTGGAAAAATGAGAAACAAGTTACCCCATGAGGTTGTTATCCTGACAGTGTGAAAATTGCCATCTTTACTCTTTCCATTCTCCACAGGAACACATTTTCATCTTGTTATATCCTAGCACACGTAGCTTTAAATCTTGCTTTTTTGACTTTGATTTAGATCATTACAAGCATCCCTTGAGCTACTTCAGAGTTTTCAAAATAATCTTCTCTGATGACTGCAGGGCTCCACGCAATAGATGTAACACCTTTTCATTAACTATTCTCCTCTTGTTTTGACATCGAATTTGCTTTCAATTTTTTGCCATGATAAACAGGACTGCAATATGCACCTTACTGCAGAGAGCTTCTCTTCATCCTTTAGATCATTGCCTTAAAATCACTGCTAAGGGATGGGATGATTGCATCAAAGGACATGAGTATTCCCATTACTTTCTATATCTTGGAAAATTGTTCCCCTCAACACTGAAAATTAATCTCTGTAGTATTATAAATTCTTCGCTTGTTAGATGGGATTTCTCTAAAAGAGAAGGGATTGGTCCAATGTCCCACAGCCAGCACCAGGCTCAGTTCTAGGTCCCTGACCTAACATCCCCATCTAGGACATCAACACCAGATGATTCTATCACTGAGTTTGATTGAATTAAAAAAGGTCTTATGCATCTCTTAATTTACCTTATAGCTCTTATTAACCAATCCGCAGGCTATGGCCCAATTCTTTCTCCACCCTGATTATTTTAAGAGTATGTTTGTGTTGCAAGATGGAAAGATACTTGGAAAGTCCTGTCCAAAGGAGAGAATCTTTGGGGGTAGCTGGGCAAGTCACCATTGGCACAAATCCCAGACCCTTCTACCTGGATAGCCGGTCTCAGAAATATTCAGAACAACCGTTTGTGGCGGAGTTTGGGGCCAGGCCCCATGTCCCTTCATTAAATGAAATACATTGAATGCTGAAATGTGGCAGACCATAGAGTTATAGATGATTCCACATGCCCCCAGGGTCATGAGGCTCATGGTCATGAACGGATAATTGACAGAGTAACACATGTGCTCAGGAAGTCTGCTGGCTCTATGCTCTCTTCCCAGGAAATGCCATATTTTCCTTGGGTCACTCCTACTGTCACTGCTTGGGGACATGGGAGCTCTCTTCACCCTGCCTTCCCTGCAGGGAGGTCATCTGCACACTGTAGGTGCTGGTGAGCTGTTGAAAGGACAGGTTTGATATCCTGTATTTCCAAGCATTGGAAATGCTTGGGACCAAAAATGTTTTGGATTTCAGACCTATTTAGATTTTGGAATATTTGCATTATTGTATTTATCAGCTCAGTATGCCTCATTCGAAAAGCCAAAATCCTAAATTCTCTAATGATCATGTCTTTTTTTTTTTTTTTTTTTTTTTTTAGACAGAGCCTCAAGCTGTTGCTCTGGATAGAGAGCTGTGGCATCGCAGCTCACAGTAACCTCCAACTTCTGGGCTCAAGTGAGTTTCCTGCCTCTGCCTCCCAAGTAGCTGGGACCACAGATGCCCACCACAACGCCCAGCTATTTTTTGGTTGCAGCCCTCATTGTTGTTTGGCAGGCCCGGGCTGGATTCAAACCCACCAGCTCAGGTGTATGTGGCTGGCGCCTTAGCTGCTTGAGCCACAGGCGCCGAGCCAATGATCATGTCTTTTGAGCATCCTGTCCACACTCAAAAAGTTTTGGATTTCCAACTTTGATTTAGATCATTGGATTTTGGAGTATTTTGGATTTTTGGATTAGGGATATTCAACCTGTACAAGGCTCAAGAAGTACAACGATCAACATCTTAAAAATTCTACTTGGTGATTAAATATGGCTTAGCACATTTGTGCAAACCCATTTCATACTCAATCAGGCTAACTCATCTCTCCCTGTAACCCACAGGGACTGGTGAGGGAGCAGCACTAGTATCAGCCTAAGATGGTTTTTGCTGACCTATTTGATGTGATATATGTGATGATCCAAAAGAGTTTCATGATTCTTTAGTGGCTTATTTTTGTTTGTTTTTCATTTCACAAGGGCTTGGTTTAAACCTGTTACTGTTTATAAGAAAACAATATATTCTTACAGTTCTTTCTATAATGTTCTGTTAAATTATATATAAAATAAAATTTAGCATTTAATCATTTTTAAGCATATATTTCTGTGGCATTAAGTCCATTCACACTGATATGCAACCATTACCCCCATCCATCTCCAGAACTTCTTCATCTTCCCCAACTGAAATTCTGTACCCATTAAACAGTAACTCCCCATTCTTCTCTCCATTCAGCCTCTGCTAACCACTATTCCTTCTTCTTCTTCTTTTTTTTTTTTTTTTTTTTTATGAGACAGAGTCTCACTCTATCACCCAAGCTAGCTCACCCTAGCTCACAGCAACCTCAAACTCCTGTGCCCAGCAATCTTCCTGCCTTAGCCTCAGGAGTAGCTGGGACTACAAGTGGCTACCACAATGCTCAGCTAGTTTTTTCTATTTGTTGTACAGACGGGGGTCTCGCTCTCGCTTAGGCTGTTCTCAAACTCCTGAACTCAAGCAATCCTCCTGCCTCAGCCTCCCAGAGTGCTAAGATTACAGGCCTGAGCCACAATGCTCAGCCACTATTCTACCTTCTGTCTTTTTAAATTTGGCTACTCTCTGAACCTCACATAAGTGGAATAATACAATACTTGTCCTTTTGTGAATGGCTTCTTTCACTCAGCAAGGTTCATCCATGTTGTAGCAAATGTCATACTTTCCTTCCCTCTCAAGGTTGAAAAATGTTCCGTTGTGTATGTCTGTACCACATTTTGATTATCTACCTGTTCATCTGGTGATGGACACTTGGGTTGCTTCCACCTTTGGCTACTGTGGATAATGCAGCCATGAACATGAGCGTACAAACATTTCTTTGAGACCCTATTTTCCATCCTTTGGGGGTACATACGCAGAAGTGGACTTCGTGGGTCAGCCTTATGGTCCTTAACCACTCAGTTAGGGTCAGCTCCTGGGATGGGTAGGGGAACGAAGGGAGGGAAGAAGTATGATCTTGCTTGTTTATCCTTGTTCTGTAGGGGAAGAGGACAGAACAAAAGTGACCAAACTTATTTCCTCTGAGAAAGATCATATGTGGAGAATATGGATCTGTTCACATTGAAGAAAATGGAGAAGAGGGTAAGAATTCCCAGAGTGGTGAGTCCTGCCAGCCTTAGAATGAAGCTAAGGTGCTAAAAGCTCTAAGCTCTCCCCAGTGGGATAAAATCCAACATGGAAAGTTAATAATTTGATGTAGAACCTCAGTGATGACTGTGAAGAGCCAGTCAATGACCAGTTAGGCCTGGGGTAGGGTGTGAGTAGGGCCAGCTTCCTGGATGTGCAACCTGTGCAGCTGCACATGGCCCCCACACTTGAGGTTTAATGTTTGGCAGTCACTGCCTTGCAATTCTTAATGGTTTTATCTTTGAATTTGTGTTTTGTTAGTGAAGTCTATTGAAGCCACGGAGTATGAATGGAGCAGGAAGGGAAGGTAGGGAGGCTTGGGGCCTCAGCTCAGGTGGGATCTCGCCTCCCAGGTGCCTCCTTACAGCTCCTGGACAGGTTGGTGATTATTCACTCCCCACCATCTGGAGCTCCAGACTCCATTCAACTTCCCCTTCTCTGCCCTGCTTAGTAACCACTGCTGTCCCTACTCCCAGCAGGTGACTGGGCATGGTCTGGGATTGGACACAGGTGCCGTGAAGCATCTCGGGGTGCAGCAGGCCATGGCAGCAGTTGTCCCTGCATTGGGCCAGAAGTTCCATGGCATATTCAGCAGGTGATAAGACCTTTCACCTACCCATTCATCCAGGTGCATCCTGGTGCAGAGGCCGCAGTGCACTTGGTGGTTTGGGTGATGGGCCTGTAGAAAGAGGATCTATGACACATAGATCCAGAGGCTGGCATAGATTGAGCAGCCAGTTAGCCATGGTTTCCAGGATGACAGTAGCTACAGCCCAGACAGCAGGGATTCCTGGAAAGCTTTTCTGCCCACCTGCACACACACACACACACACACACACACACATACACACACAGTATCACCACTGCTACCACCAAAGCATGATTCCTCAGCTGGGCATGAGCACTTAGAGCTAAAAGTGGCCTTTGTGCATTTTGCCTCTTACTCAGTGTACACTTTCCCAAAGAAAGTGGGCTGCAGGGTGAGCCCCAGCATGTGGCCTGGGGAAGGCTGGCAACACATGGTCTTGGGAGGTGGGCAGCTGGGGCTTGGGGCTAGGAGGTATATGTAGCCCATACTTGGGTCAGGAGATGAGGGTAAGAACCTCAGCCTTCCTAGTACTAGTGATAGATTCTAGACAAGTTCCTTCGCCTCTCAGCTTCCATTTCCTCACTGCAATATTAGAGAAAATACTAGTACCTGGTTTATGGGGTCATGAAAATGTGTTGAGCGCAGGCCCCAGCACTTCAGCCTGTGCTCAGCAATCGGGTGCTGCTGCAGCGGTGGCAGCTGCTATTATTACCTGCGTGTGTCCCAGGGTTCCTGGGGGGTGGGGAAGTGTCACCAGTGTGGTGAGCTGACCAGTGTGCAGATCTGCCTTTTGGACTGGCAGACTCAGATTCCTGATTTGTGTTGACTCAGACAGTGTATCCTTTGTCCCCAGAGAAATCCCCCTTCATGGATGAAGGAAACCTACCAAGGCATAGCTCCAGAGTAGACCTCCTCCTGGGAGAGGCCTCTCTTTCACATGCCCCAAGGAGTATGTGCTCTGGGCAAGTTCCAGAAGCAGGACCTGAAGGCAGCCATTATCCATTCAAGCCCTTTTAGTAGATTCTGGCTCTTGGCCCTGAACTCATGAGGTTTTTCTTGGAATACTCCAGCACTGAGCAGGGAGTGAAGTTGTAGCTTGAGACCTTTAGGTATCTGTCCTGTCAGGGATGCCTGGGGGCCCCAAAGTTCCCCACCAGGGACAGACTTAGCTCTCAAATTTTGAAGAACAGGCTAAGCTTACCCCCTGGAGTTTAGCCAAACTCCCTCAGTGCCTGACAGATAGAGCCCTCAGAGGTCACAGGGCTGGGACCAGAGTTGTTTTGCACTATGTTGCTTCTCTATGGAAGAACCAGGTGGAAAATAACGGGATGTCCTGGGGACACTGAATCTCTATTGTCTGAGCTCTGAATTTAGCCTCATGCCTTTTTTTTTTCTGAGATAGAGTCTCAAGTTGTCGCCCTAGGTAGAGTGCCATGGTGTCACAGCTCACAGCAACCTCAAACTCTTGAGCTTACGCGATTCTCTTGCTTTAGCCTCCGAAGCAGCTGAGACCACAGGCGCCTGCCACAACGCTCATTTATTTTTTTGTTGTTGTTGCAGTTGTCATTGTTTTTAGTAGGCTCGGGCCCAGTTTGAACCGCCAGCCCCAGTGTATGTGGCTGGGGCCCTACCCACTGAGCTATGAACACCACCCGCCTCATGCCTTCTTAACATGCAACAGACCCCTGCAGTCACTAAAGCATTTTAACACCTTCACTGCTTACTTACTTTCAGTTCCTCTCTGCCAATCCTCTCAGTGCCTGGCCCATCATCATTCCACCTCCTAATAGGAACAACAGTGAGGTAACATCCTTTAGATCTGAGCCTACTTGAACCCAAGTGCCATAATAAACGGTGCCACTGGCTTGGCGCCTATAGCTCAACCGGCTAAGGCGCCAGCCACGTACACCTAAGGTGGTGGGTTTGAATCCCCAGACCGGACCCGCCAAACAACAATGACGGCTGCAACCAAAAAATAGCCGGGCGTTGTGACGGGCGCCTGTGGTCCCAGCTACTTGGGAGGCTGAGGCAGGAGACTCGCTTGAGCCCAGGAGTTGGAGGTTGCTGTGAGCTGTAATGCCACGGCACTCTAGCCAGGGGGACAGCTTGAGGCTCTGTCTCAAAAAAAAAAAAAAGAAAAAAGAAATAAACAGTGCCATCTTTGTTACATTTTGGTCCCAAGTGTTCTGATCCCATCCCATCCTTTCTCCAGTCTTTCTTCAGTTTTTACCTATCAGGAAGACAAAGAAGCTCAGTCTTAGGATAAAGAATTCCTGGGAGTGCTCAACAGGGTCAAATTAAGCACAAAGGTTAAAGAAGATCTGAACCAAGAAAATACTGTTTAATGTAGCAATCCAATCATCTGGAGACCTTTCCAGACCTTGAGGTTTGGGTAGTCATGGAGGTGGGAGATACAGTATGGAAAGCTGAGATGAGAACAGGGGGTGATACAATATTCTTTCAAAAAGTAAGAATATGTCCTGGGTTTTGGGGCTGCACCTGTGGCTCAAGGAGTAGAATGCCAGCCCCATATACAGGAGGTGATGGGTTCGAACCCTGCCCTGGCCAAAAACTGCAAAAAAATATATATGTTCTGGGTTTGGAAACAGAAAGTACGCTTTCCAGTTTTAGCTCTGATACTTTCTATCTGTGTGATATTTAATCAGTTAATCTCCAATGGTCTTATTTTTTTCCTCTGTAAAATTGGTTTAAGAATATAGAACCAGATTGTAGTAACAATCAATTGTTCATTTTTTTTCTAAGAGTAGTGTTGCATAGCCCTGTGGATAAATAAGATGATTTTAGGTAACACATGAAGAACATTAAAAAAAAAAAAAAAGGTTTGTACTTATTCTGCTGTGTTTTAGGAAACAATATAACCAACACACTGAATTCACAGTTTCACAGATATTACTGTTTGGGACAAATCGAAACATTTAAAAAGTGAGTTAAAGTTAATTTAAAGAAAAAAAAACTAAGGAATTAAACTGTCCAGATGATCCACAAATATAGTGAAAATCATTCAGCCAGATTAGGGAGGCCTGAAATTTGAGAAATGCCAGGTGGCGCCTGTGGCTCAAAGGAGTAGGGCGCCGGCTCCATAGGCTGGAGGTGGTGGGTTCAAACCCAGCCCTGGTCAAAAACTGCAAAAAAAAAAAAAAAAAAAAAAGAGAGAGAGAGAAATGCCAAGACAATACATATAAAAATGTGCTTAAATTGTATAGCAATTTACAAACATGAGCTATTGTTGTGAGCAAATGTTCTCTCTTCCCTGAAGACAGTGTTGAGTCCAAGGGGAAAGGGAGAGGAGAAAAGTTTAACTCCCCAATAATCTCCCCAAGTCCCTGAATTCTTTGATATGGTCAATGGATATTTTTTCAGTTTGATAAGAGGCCAACAGTTTTAAGTCTCCTTCATCCCCTTCCAATCAGATTTACTACTTTGAAAATCCTCTAGTGTTAGAAATATTGAAGACCCCTCTGGTGTATAACTCAGTATATGAACCTTCAGTTTCTTTGTCCAGCCTCAAGACCAAGGATTAAAAAAAATTTTAAGTTACAGATTAGAAGAAAAGTGTGGCAGCACGGTTATGCAGGGTAGAATGCAAAGGAGTCTAGGGAGGAATGAGTGAATGGGGAGTGTACAGGGGACGATGGGAGAGTTTGTAGGATGAAAGGTGAGGATGCCTTTCATACAATGGGAGTGTGTGTAGGGTGGAATGGAACTGTGGCTAGTGTAGAATGGAAGGTGTCTAGGGTTAAATGGGAGAGTATATAGGGTGGAATGTAATGGTGTATAGGGTAGAATGGAAGGCTGTATATATTAGAAAAGAAAAGTATGTGGGAGGTCTGAGACAAGAGAATCAGCTAAGCCCAAGAGCTGGGGGTTGCTGTGAGCTGTGACAGCACAGCACTCTACTGAGGGCAACAAAGTGAGATTCTGTCTCTGAAAAAAAAAAAAAGAAAAGAAAGGTACGTAGTGTGGTTGGACATTCAGATTGTTCTCAGTTTTTGCCTATTATCAATAATGCTGCTATGGACACTCGTGTTCTAGTCTCTTTGCGGATTTATTTTCATTTCTCTTGGGTAGAAGCTTAGGAGTGGAATTGCTGTGTTGTATGGTAAATGTGTGCTTAACTTTCTATGCAACTGCCAAACTTTTTTTTTCACAGTAGCTGCAATCGTTTACCTTCTTAACAGTACATATGAGAGTTCCATAGTCTCCTTATGCTAGTCAACTGGAGGCTCTTTTAAGCTGGAGTGGCTACACTGTGAGAATGTCAGTCTGTTGCTGGTAGCAGCCATTCACTCACTGCATCATCATTCAGCAAACATTATCTGAGTACCGACCACTACCTGGTTGGCTCTGGCCATGCAAGAAGACCCTGGCAACACGGTAGGATGGAGAAAAACAGTGCCCTAGTAACATGGTTTCAGCCCTGTGGTCTTGGTATCCCCCACCCCATCCCTACCCGCCACTGCCTACTTTCAGTTGTAGGAGGCAATGAATTCTCTAATGGCAGTTTGAGTGGATCTGCCGAACTGACAGGGCCTGCCAGGGTACCCCTCCAACCCAATGGGACCCAAAAAAGTTCAGGTGATTTTTGTCCCCTCCTTCTAAGAGGAAACTCGACCAGCCTTGGAACCTTGGGTACAACAGAGGTACCAGGAGACGCTGATGCCCAGCAGCCTGTGTCTGTACCAACTGAAAGCAGAAAGGGTCCGGTGAATGCTAAGAGAAGCCTAAGTAGATCAAGGGGACACGGGCTCCGGTCAGAAGGGTCATTGAAAGGATTTGTTCCTA
>NW_003852441.1:13798893-13803349 GCF_000181295.1 Otolemur garnettii | reverse complement strand
TACACTGCTAATTTTCAAGTTTTCCACAAAGAATATGTGTTAATTTTGTCATGCATTAAAATTAAAAATTGCTTTTAGAAAACCCTACAATATATATTTTTTAAAAAGGAAACATAAAACCCCATTTGTTTTATGTTAAAGGCAACATAAAACCCTGGGGAAGCGCCCACACAGCTGGGAGACTGGTTGTTTGTCTGCATTTCAGCTTCCTGCGTGCCAAGCAAGTCCCCTTTTGCTCCCCGGAGCTCCAGCTAGCGGCTGGCGCTTCCGCCCCCGCGGGCCACCCGTCTGGTTGCCATGGAAACGAGCCTTGCTGCGCAGACTTTGGCATGGGAGGGTTGGGAGCTGCATCTTGGAGATCCAACCTCTGCAACAGGCTGGGGGTGGAAGGAGGAGCCAGGGGAAGCTGCTCCTACGCTGAGAGGCTTAGCAGACCCTGCAGAGGCCCCCTATCCCGCTGACTCCGCCCCCCGCCGCCCCCACCCCAGGTGGTAGAAATATAGCCGCAGCCGGGTCTACCGCCCACAGCGCTCGGACCCCACCCGGCCTGGACTTGACTGCTCAGACCCAACTGACCGATCTGCCCGTGTTCTACGCCAATGGCTGACGGGCTTTTTCAGCGCAAACCCTGGGGTTCCGAGCAAATTCGCCCGGACCCCGACCCCGAGTCCGAAGGCCTGTTTGACAGACCTCCCCCGGAAGAACCCCCCGCAGCCCGCGCGCCCAAGTCCGCGTCGGCTGGCAGGAAGGCTGGTCGGCGCGCCCCTGGGAGGGCGCAGGGTGCCCGCGCCGGGCAGACCTCGAAGGCCGCCGCACGCCCCCTGCCCAAGGAGGAGGAGCCTCCACTGGACGAGGGCTGCTATCTCGACCATTTTCCTCACCTCTCCATCTTCATCTACGCGGCCATCGCCTTCTCCATCACCTCCTGCATCTTCACCTATATCCACTTACAGCTTGCCTGAGTGGTTAGGGCGGGACGGGGTGGACGCAGGGCCGAGCGGGAAGGGAAGGAGAATAAAGGGCTCAGTATTTTGTGTTTTGGAAAAGCGCTGCGCCCCGTTCATCTAGCTTTCAGTGCTTGCGTCTTTCCTTCCCTGTTGTCGCTGCCTCTTCCGTTGTACTATCGCCTGTTGTCACTCTCTTTGTCCAGTTGTTCATCAGTAGGAAGGTCCAAAGGAGCTGCCGACAATGAAATAAGGGTGCTATTTGTACCTGCAGTTGGGGTCTGGGGCACAGTCAGGCCCCAACGTTTAGAATTCCCAGGTGCGATTGAACCCCGTTTATAATTAGGATAATGTCCCGGTACCCTACTATTTTGTGACGTGGGGGCACTTGCAAGAAGCCCATGGTTTTGTGTTTGGGGGTCACAGAGCACGTCCAACCTTCTGTAAGTGATGAGCCAGACCTGGGCCCGTGGCCTTCCAGAGGGGGCCCAGTGGGGAGGGTTGGCAGCCACCCCTGAGCTGGGTCGGAGCCCTGTGATGCTGCATCACTCCCGCGAAGAGTCGGCTGTGTCCCAGAGTTGGTGCTGGCCAAGGGAGGAGGACCGAGCGCGCAGCTCCAGCACACGGTGAGTAGCGTTTGTTTGGGAATCATGCTGCGACCCTGCGGGCTTGGACTGAACCGGACTGTGCTTTTTTCCGCCTTAGACTTTGCTGCCGCTTCTAAGCAGAGCCGAGATCCATAGCGGGAGGAGAGGGACGTCGTGGGAGCTGTGGCTGCAGACCCTCCTGGATGCAGGTCCGGAGCTCGCCAGCTCCGCAGTATGAGACTCTGGGGACCCTGGCTGGAGTCCACGAGACGGCTGTCCTTGACTCTGGGAAGGCTTCATTTTGGCCCGGTGCTTTTCTGGATCTGTGGGACTCAAGACTAAGGGGCTGAAGGATTTGTCATTGACAAGAGTTAGTGCTGGAAAGCCACCTGACCCCAGGGGGTTTGTCATCTCAGAGTCAATACCAGAATATCGACCCTGGCAGGTTGACTGTGAGCCACCTGCCATCTCTGTTTACTCATAAATGTTAAATGTCAAAACGCAGCGCTGTCACACTGCATATACTTTACGTGGAAATGTCTGTATTTGTGGTACCTGTGATGGAATAAATCACCTCTTTTTTCAGTCTCCTCTATATTCAGCTCTCCATTAATTTCCAACTGTGCAGTGGCCCCTGCCAAACTTCTTAGTCTGCTCCAAACATAACCCGGTAATCTTCACTATATCCCTCCACTTTAAGATATAGCATCTCCCTCCGCTGAATAGCTCTACAGACCCTTCAGGGGGCTTCATCCATGTCAGGTCCCTACAGTTTACCAGCATCCAATCCCACCATCCCCGACAGCTGCAGGTCTGCCACCATACCACTGCAGCATTACCTATAGCCCCACCATATTTTGTCCCCTCCTACCTCCATTATCTAGATGCTTCTGGACCAGTACAGTTGCCTGACTAATCTCTGAAATTCCCCCCAATCCACCAAGCCTGGATCTTCATAAATTCGGTGTTTTCCAATATCAGGGCCTTGACTTCCTATAATCCCATATCACCATGTGCCTTGATACCTTGCCCCTCTGCACTTTATTTTAGTGCCACAAGTGTGATACCCATTGTTCCTTAATGTCAGCCTGTGTTTTATAGCCACAGTTTACAACCATTCTCCCCAACAAGCAGTGGCATTATTCTCCAAAATCATATTTCCAAGATACCACAATGTGTATCTCCCACTATTTTCCAGCTTTAAATCTTGGATATTGGATCCTCTACTATCTCTTAGTATTGACTACCCACTGAATCCCAATACATGACCTGGTGTTTCCCAAACATTTGATCTCATTGTTTCCCATTCACACATTCCCTATTATCTCCTTCCCTTATATGGTCCTTCAGTGACTACTCAGTATCCTTCCCCCAGCTAATCCCCTCATAACAGACTCCTCCCCCTACTCTCAAAATCACAGATCCCTATTTCTCAACATTTGATGTATTGCCCCACAATATCACAACCCTTTTTGTGCTTCCAAACCTGGGCCTCCGTTTTCCAGCCTAAATTCCAACATGTAGTTTCTATGACTATGCGGCTATCAGAAGCTATTGACTCTGCAGTTTGTTGTTGTTGTTGTTGTTGTTCGTTTTTTAGATAGAATCTCACTGTGTTTCTGTGTAGAGTGCTGTGTCATCACAGCTCACAGCAACCTCAAACTCTTGGGCTTAAGAGATTCTCTTGCCTCAGCCTCCCAAGTAGCTGGGACTACAGGTGCTTGCCACAATGCCGGCTATTTTTGGTTGTAGTTGTCATTGTCATTTGGCAGGCCGGGGCTGGATTCGAACCTGCCAGCTCTGGTTTATGTGGCTGGTGTCCTAGCCACTGAGCTACAGGCACCAAGCTGCCTCTGCAATCTTAATGTTGGTTTTGGTATTCTCATAAATATCCAGCCCCAATTGAATCTCTTATTTCAGGAGTCATTGCATTGTTCCCTTAAAACTTGATTAACTATCTCCTTCATATTGTAATGCAGTCTTCATTAACATTAATCTCATCACTGCTGTCCTCAATATTAGACTCACTCCAGCCTCAAAATTCAATCACTTTCTTCCCTTATCCCCATATTCTCTATCAACAGATTACTTTTTCTCAGACTTGGTACTCACTGTCCAGGAAATTTTTAGTTCCATAGACCTCCAAAGGTTTGGCCAACATTTTTTTTTTTTTTGGAGACAGAATCTCCCTCTGTCACCTAGGTAGAGTGCCATTGTATCATAGCTCACAGCAACCTCAAAGTCTTGGGTCAAGTGACCCTCTTGCCTCAGCCTCCAGAGTAGCTGGGACAACAGGTGCCACCACAACACCCTGCTATTTGTTTTTGTTTTTATAGACAGGGGTCTCACTCTTGCTCAGGCTGGTCTCAAACTCCTGAGCTCAAGCAATCTATCCACTTCCACCTCCCAGAGTGGTAGGATTACAGGCGTGAGACACCACGCCCAGCCTAGACCGGCATTTTCTAACCAGTATTAAATTTCTACTACTCTCCCATCAGCCTCATGTTTCTCTTTAGCATCATGTTGGGTCTGAGCTGCCCAATTTTCCTCATATAGTTTAAGTACCCCAGGATATGAGGGCATATATTCCCCCCCCCCCGCCCACCTAAATTTCAGTTACTGCTTCCCTCCTTAGTTGTCTTCTAATATCTAAGCTTCCATTAAGAAGTTCCCTTGTCCAAAATATCAAGCCATGGGCAGTGCCTGTGGCTCAAAGGAGTAGGGCACTGACCCCAAATGCTGGAGGTGGTGGGTTCAAACCCAGCCCCAGCCAAAAACTGCCTTTACCTAGGCAGTAGAGTGCAATCTTAATTGCACTCTCTTTACCTATCCTGCCAGTATTAATGGACAGACTTTCAGGGTTTGACTATAAAAATGAACAGACATGGGTGGCACCTGGGCTCAGAGGAGTAGGGCGCTGGCCCC
>NW_003852441.1:13795089-13798729 GCF_000181295.1 Otolemur garnettii | reverse complement strand
AACAGGCAATTAAAGGAAGTTTCCCAAAGGAAAACTGAAGTGTCATGATGCTAGACAGGTAGAAAATATCAGACATCTGCTAAACTGACTTTCAGCAGGTAACAAAGGATGAAGGCAGAAGCAATTGGGCAATCAGCCTATTATGAATTGCATTGCCAGTGTTGGGTATAGGGACAGTGAAGTGGGTTGTGGTTTCTCAGTATTATGGTAAGTAGTAAGTTTAAGTTGTGGGAGAAAGTTGGAATTTAGTTATTTGGGACAGTGGAAGGTACCAAGCACTTTAGATGGTGATTAGCAAAACAGATACAACCTGGGTGGCACCTGTGGTTCAAAGGAGTAGGGCGCTGGCCCCTTATGCCAGAGGTGGCAGGTTCAAACCCAGCCCAGGCCAAAAAAACCCAAAAAACTAGATACAACCCTTGACTTCACGGAGCTCACTTTCTTAATAGAACTTAACATATGGCAGGCTTAATGTTTTGTTTTGTTTTTTAACTTTTTTTTTTTCTTTGAGACCAAGTCTTGCTCTGTCACCAGAGCTAGAGTGCAGTGGTTTCATCATAGCTAACTACAACCTCAAAGTCCTGGGCTTGAGCAACCCTCCAAACTTAGCCTCCTCCCAAGTACCTGGGACTATAGGTGTGTGCCACCTTATCTGGCTATTTTTCTTTTTTTGTAGAGATGGACTCTTGCTTAGCCTATTCTTAAACTCCCGGCCTCTGATTCTCCCACCTATTCTTCCCAAGATATTGAATATCTTTTCATATGCTTTTCAGCCATTTGTATATCTTCTTTGGAGAAATGTCTATTCCGATTCCTTGCCCATTTTAAAATTAGCCTCTTTGTCTTTCAATTCCAGTTCTTTATATTTTAGATACATTATTGCATAAATGATTTACAAAACTTTTCTCCCATTCTGTGAGTCCAAATTCACATATTTGATGGTGTCTTTGAAGGGCAAAGTTTTTAATTTTGATGATATCCAGTTTATCTAGTTTTGCCTTTGTTGCTTATGTTTTTGGTATATTTAAGAAACTATTGCCTAACTAAGATTATGAAGATTTAAGCCTAATCTATTTTCTTCTAAGAGGTTTTGTTCTTTGTGAGACAGGGACTTACTCTGTTGCCCAGGCTGGTTGCTGTTTGTTTTCTGTGAGACAGGGTCTCACTCTGTTTGCTGTGGCATGATCACAGCTCACTGCAACCTCCAACTCTCAGGTTCAAGTGATCCTCTTGCCCCAGCCGCCAAAGTACCTGAGGTTATAGGTGAGCACTGCCATGCCCAGTTAATTTTTAATAGTTTTTTAACAGACAAGGTCTCACCATGTTTCCCCAACTAGTCTTGAACTCCTGGCCTTTCTAAGCATTGAGATTACAGGCATGAGCCATAGTGCCTGCCCTCTTCAAAGAGTTTTATATAGTCTCAGCTCCTACGTTTAGGTCTTTGATCCATTTTGAGTTCATTTTAGTATATAGTGTGCAGGAAGGGTCTAATTTCATTCTTTTGTATGAGCATACCCAGTTGTCTTAGCACCATTTATTGAAAGAACTCTTCTTTCCTCATTGAATTGTCTTGACATCCTTATTCAAAATTATTTGACTGTAAAGTAGAGTTAATTTCTGGATTCTGAAATCTCGCCTATTTGTCTCTATTTCTTTTTCTTTCTTTCTTTTTTTTTTTTTGAGACAAAGCCTCAAGCTCTCCCCCTGGGTAGAGTGCCTTGGCATCACAGCTCACAGCAACCTCCAACTACTGGGCTCAAAGTGAGTATCCTGCCACAGCCTCCCAAGTAGCTGGGCCTACAGGCACCCGCCACAATGCCTGGCTATTTTTTGTCATTGTTGTTTGGTGGGCCTGGGCTGGGTTCAAACCCACCTGTTAGATGTATGTGGCTGGCGCCTTAGCCACTTGAGTCATAGGCTCCAGCCTGTCTCTATTTCTGTCCTTATCCCAGTAACACATTATCTTCATTGTTGCAGCCTTGTGGTAAATTTTGAAATTGGGAAGTATGAGCCTTCCGATTTTGTTCCTTTTTTACAAGATTGCTTTGGCTATTCTGGGTCCCTTTTTAATTTCCATAAACGTTTTATAATCAGTTTGTCAGTTTCTGCAAAAAAGCTGATTCGAATTTTAAGAGATTATGTTGAATCTGTAAATCAATTTGGTGAGTAGTACCATCTTAACAATATTAAATGTTGGAGGGTGCCTGTGGCTCAAAGGAGTAGGGCACTAGCCCCATCGATATACCAGAGGTGGTTGGTTCAAACTCAGCCCTGGCCAAAAACTGCAAAAAAAATTTAAATCTTCCTATCCACAAATATGAGATATCTTTCCATCTAGGTCTTTTTAAATTTCTTTCAACAAATTTTCTAGTTCTCAAGAGTATACACTTTCTACTTTTGTTAAATATCCTTTATTCATATTTTTTCTTTTTCATGTTTTCATAAGTGGACTTGTTTTCTTAAATTCATTTTTGGTTTGCTCATTGCTAGTGCATAGAAAAACAATTGCTTTTTTTTTCCATTGGTATTTTATTCTGCACCCTTGTTGATTCATTTATTTGTTCTAATCATTATAACTTTAGTTCTAATAGTTTAACAGGACACTAACAGGGTGCTTTTACATGAGAACAAAACATTTGCAGATAGTTTTACTTCTTTCCAATCTGGATTCCTCTTATTCTTTTCCTTTTTTGACTTTCCTGCATAAGACTTTCAGCAAAATGTTGAATAGGATGGCAAGAGCGGATATCCTTTTCTCATTCCCAATCTTAGGAAGAATAAATATTGACATTAGCTGTGGGTTTTTTTGTAGATGCCCTTTAGCAGGTTGAAGAAATTCCCTTCTTAAAAAAAAAAAAAATCCCTTCTGAGGCAGGGCACAGTGGCTCACACCTATAATCCTAGCACTCTGGGAGGCTGAGGCGGGTGGATTGCTTGAGCTTAGATTCAAGATCAGCCTGAGCAAGAGCGAGACACCATCTCTAAAAATAGTCAGGCATTGTGGTGGATGCTTATTGTCCCAGCTACTTGGGAGGCTGAGGCAAGAGAATTGCTTGAGCCCAAGAGTTTGAGGTTGCTGTGAGCTATGATGCTACAGCACTCTACCAAGGGCGACAAAGTGACACTAAAAAAAAAAAAAAAGAACAAATTCCCTTCTGCCCCTACTTTGTCATAAAGGGATGTTGAATGTTTTGTATCCATTGAGGTGATCGTGGGATTTTTGTTCTTTATTTTCCTAAGGTAGCATAACACATGAATTCATTTTCAGATGTTAAACCAATCTTGCATTCTTGGGATAAATCCTACTTGGCTGTCGTGTATAATTATTTTTATATATTGTTCGATATGACTTATTCATATTTTGTTGAGGATTTTTTGCATTTATAGTCATAAAATTTTTTTTTGGCCGGGGCTGGGTTTGAACCTGCCACCTCTGGCTTATGGGGCTGGCACCCTACCCTTCTGAGCCACAGGGCTATTCACAAAATATTTTAGTGTTTTCTTGTGATTTTTTTAAAGCACTTTCTCTATGATGAGTTTGCAAATTTAATTGTCAGAGCTGATACGTTGACAGTTTTATGGCCATTCTAGAAAGAGTTCCAAAACTGGGCTCGGCGCCTATAGCTCAACCGGCTAAGGC
>NW_003852441.1:13791262-13794093 GCF_000181295.1 Otolemur garnettii | reverse complement strand
GAGCCCAAAACAATAAGATCTAATATAGGAAGTTAAGAGTAAGAGATTGGATGAGATTGGTACTGGACGGAAGATGGGGTAATTTTTATCCTTTTTTGAGGTGGTATCTTGCATTGATTCATTTTCAGATGTTAAACCAATCTTACATTCCTAGGAAGCAGAATGAGTAACCAAGTGTTTGTTATCCTAATTTTTTCCTAAATTTTTGAGGAAGAAAGTTAATTTAAAGGAAAACTGGAACAAGTCCTTTTTTTTTGAGACAGAGTCTCACTATGTCACCCTCAATAGAGTGCTGTGACATCACAGCTCACAGCAACCTCAAACTCTTGGGCTTAAGCAATTCTCTTGCTGCAGCCTCCCAAGCAGCTGGGACTACAAGTACACAACACCCGGCTATTTTTTTGTTGCAGTGTCATTATTGCTTTAGCTGGCCCAGGCTGGGTTCAAACCCGTCAGCCTTGGTGTATGTGGCCGGACCCTACCCACTGAGCTATGGGCACCACCTGGACCAAGTATTTTAACTCATTTCTGCAGGGACACCATCACAAGCAATAGCAACAGTAATAATGTCCAAATTAAGCACTTATTCAATATGAAATGGACCTCTGAGTTCTAAATACTGTGGATTTCACCTTTCCATTCATGTTATGACAATATTCATTTATTTATTCATTTATTTACTTTGAGGCAGTCTCACTTTGTCGCCCCTAGTAGAATGCCATCGTGTCATAGCTCACAACCACCTCAGCATTCTGGGCTCAAGTGATTCTCTTGCCTTAGCCTCCCAAGTAGCTGGGATTATAGGCACCCACCACAACGCCCAGCAATTTTTAAAGGCTGGTCTCCAACCTGTGAGCACAAGCGATCTACCTGCCATGGCCTCCCAGAGTGCTAGGATTACAGGCATAAGCCACCACGCCCAGACAGCAATATTTAACAGTATTCAAAGGAACCATATTATTATATGTACAAGGTCAGTAAGACCTGCCTTTGTCTTAAGGACATTTATCATTGGATTTACAGCCTATGAAGATAATTGAGGATGATCTCCTTATCTCCAGAGCCTTAATTATACCTGCAAAGACCCTTTTGCCAAATAAGGCAGCATACACATGTTCCAGGAATTAAGACATGGACATATCTTTCGAGGGATCACATTCAACCCACTACAGTAGATTTTGAATATTCTACAAATGTGAAGAGAACATTTTCATCAGGGTAAAAAGTCACACTGAGGAAACACACCACGGCAGCAGAAAATTGAAGCCTTTAAAACACATACATTTAAATTACAAGATTAGAAAAACAACTTCTTGATAGTAAATATATTTTGGGTAAATACAAGCTTTCTAAATTTACAAGTATTTCATTGCAAATATTAATACTCTAAACTACTCCTCTTTACATATATGAGAAACTTCAAATCCTGTACTCTAGGAAAAAACAGAGGAAAAGCAATACCTTAAGAGCAACCATTCCTATTTCTCCACTTTCCCTGGGTGATATAACATCTTACGTGGACTAATTACAAAAAGAAATTTTAGAGTCCATCGCATTTAAAGCACAAGATACAGCTAAAATTTCCCCAAGTATTCTAAATATTTGATGTTTATAACTGTGCATAAATAATAGGTATAAGGCAGATTCTAAAACTAACTGAAGGATGAAAAGAAATTGACATGAATAGCCAACAGTCAGTAAATATAAATGTTACTATTGGGTTTGCTCCAGACTTCCTTTTCTATTCAGGATCTGCTTCTTTTGTGTCCAAGGTTTTCTCCCGCTAGACTCCAAGATAGCAAACAACTTAACATTATCATGGCCTTGGTCATGGGAAGCACTTATTTTGGAAATAAAAACACCTTCTTTCCTCTTCACCAGATATCGAAGTTGTCTGTTTTGCTATTTGCTTCTTTCAATCAGTTATCAGCTCCCTCATGCAAGAAACAGGAGAGTGGACCAAAAAGGAGGAAGATGTGAACAAAAGAAAATTAACACAACATACAGTTCACTTGAATAGTCACTTATATAAATTCCTTATCATTTTTTTATTATTTAAAAATTACGATGTTTTCAGTCTTTTGCTTTCCTTTTCCACGTTGTCTGTAATGTTGTGTAGTTTTCTGGAGTTCTGAACCAGGGACACCAAACTCTCCCTAAAGTCACTAGTACCACAATCTCTGCCAACATTTTGAAGCTCATCGAACAAAGCCAATGTCTGTTTGAGTTTGGCCTGAACAATTTTTTGCTCTTCTAATTCTGCAAGAAGGGCCTGCTTAGTACATAATTCAGTCTTATACTTCTCTTGTAACTGGTCGATTTCTTTCTGGAGATGTTGAAATTCTTCCTCATTATAAGGATGTATCTCCTTACATTTATCTTCAGGAAGCAAGATGTTTGGTGGAATCTGCAAAATCAACCGCAAAAACAGCTGCTCCATTGTACCAAAAAGTTTATCAAAATGTCCTTTCATGAAGCTAAGAAACTTCTCTGTGCATTTGCGAATTTGGACTGGGCTGATCTTACAGTCTGGGATGCCATCCAACTTCTTCAGCATAACCTGTTCAACAGCCTGCATCACTTCGAATAGGTAGTCTTGAAATGCAATATAGATCCTGAGCATGCACGTCTGTGGGGTGAACCCAAAGAACTGGGCCTCATAGGTCATTGGATCAACAGACATCTTGGTTTGTTTTGCTATGTTATTTTTTATTGTGGAAAATCTGCAAATGTAAAAAAGGAAAAAAATTCATTTGGATAAAAAAAAAATCTGAAGAAAGTAACAAATTACACAAGAAAGTAACAAACAAAGAAGGAAGCAAATTAGAAAT
>NW_003852441.1:13786344-13789891 GCF_000181295.1 Otolemur garnettii | reverse complement strand
GCCCAGGAGTTGGAGGTTGCTGTGAGCTGTGATGCCACAGCACTCTACTCAGGGGGACAGCTTGAGGCTCTGTCTCAAAATAAAATAAAATAAAATAAAAAAGAAAATAGAACACCCATCTCCCTATCACTGTAGGAGTTTAACTTAGGTATCTTTTCCTGAGATGTAATTATACGCTTGTCATATAAAGAAGCTTTGGCCGGGTGTAGTGGCTCCACAACTATAATCCTAGCACTCTGTGAGGCTAAGGCAGGGAGATTGTTTGAGCTCAGGAGTTCCAGAACAGCCTGAGCAAAACCCAGACCCCATCTCCACCAAAAATTGAAAAGCCAGCAGGGCACTGTGGAGAGTGCCTGTAGTCCCTGCTACTGGAGAGGCTGAGGCAAGGGGATCACTTGAGCCCAAGAGGTTGAGGTTGCTCTGAGCTATGATGCTATAACACTCCACTCAAAGCACAGAGTGAGACTGAAGGGGGGGGGGGGGAAGGGAAAGGATTTTTATTATTCCTTCAGATAAAGGCAATTAGCAAAACAAACTGCTATTTCAATTACCAGGTAAATTTAGGATGGACTTCATAAAAAATCTGCAACAAATGGTACAGTTAAATCTTATTAAGACAAGATGATATTAATCTGAAGAATTTATATATGTAATGGCTAAAAAAAGACTGGTTATAACTGCTCAGCTGAATAAATAGGATAAAATTTCTTTGTTTTTATAATCACATTCCTAGATTACCTATGATACATTGTAATCTGTATATGCTTATTAAATAATAAAGCTGCTCTCTCCTGTTTGTGGAGAGGATTCTCTAGGTTGGCAGGATTTTTATTCCTCAACACTTCCCCTACATAATCCTACCACACCCAGAGGCAGAGGCAGGTGGATTGCCTGAGCTCAGGAGTTCCAGACCAACCTGAGCAAGAGCAGGCAGGACCCCATCTCTAAAAATAGGCAGCTATTGGGGGCACCTGTAGTTCAATGGTTAGGGAGCCCACCACATGCACCAAGGCTGGTGGGTTCAAACCTAGCCTTGGCCTGATAAACAAACAAAAAAATAGGTAGGTGTTGTGGAGGGCATCTGTAGTCCCAGCTACTTAGGAGGCTGACACAAGAGAATAGCTTGAGCCCAAGAGTTTGAGGTTGCTGTGAACTATGACCCCACAGCTCTCTACAGAGGGCAACAAAGTTGAGACTCTGTCTCAATTAAAAAAAAAAAAAAAAAGGCAGTCCCCGTGGCTTAAAGGAGTAGGGCGCTGGCCCCATATGCTGGAGGTGGCGGGTTCAAACCCAGCCCCCACCAAAAACTGCAACAAAAAAAAATAGCCAGACATTGTGGTGGGCACATGTAGTCTCAGCTGCTCTGAGACAAGAGGATCACTTGAGCCCAAGACTTCTGACATTGCTATGAGCTAAGACACCACAGCACTATAGCAGGGCAACAAAGTAAAACGGTCTCAAACAACAAAAAAAAAAAAACGAACAAACAACTCACTTTCCCCACACCTTGAAGGTTAAGTTCAAACTCTTTCACCATGGATTATAAGGGCTCCAATCTCCTGATCCTTACTTACCAAACTCTGTTCTTATTTTTAAGTACTTTTCATATCCATAGTTGAGTTGATCATCTTTTCTATTTCACAGCATTCTATTTTTGATCCACCCTAGGTTCTCTCTTACTTATTTTACTCTTATGCCTTTCATCTCTCATTCTTAGTAGTAACCTAATCCAGTGTTTCTAATGCCCAGCTAGTTGTTTTTCAGTAGGGGGTGAAAGTGGGGGGGTGTGTGTATCTCACTCTTGCTCAGGCGATCCACCTGGCTCAGCCTCCCAGAGTGCTAGGATTACAGGCATGGGCCACCTCACACAGCCTCTTATGTATACCTTTTTAATTCACCTGTAATAGCTGTTAGGTATATATTCTTGAAAAAGGTCGTCTTCTTGTTTTTGTTTTTTAATTTCAGATTAATATGAGGATACAATGTTTAGGTTACATTGTTTTCATTTCTAAGGTAAAGTTCAAGTTGTAGTTGAGCCCTTCACCGGGAGGTGTGCTAAATATTGTGCATATTAGGTGGGAATCTACCAGTCACTCTTTCCCTCCTCCCCTCTCCTTCACTAGAATACACTTGTGTTTTCTTTCATATGGTCATGTAGTTATTTATATATTGGTTTCATATTAGTATTGAGTACACTGGGTACTTGTTTTTCCATTCTTTACAACACCCAGCTATTTTTTTGTTGCAGTTTGGCCAGGGACGGGTTTGAACGCGCCACCCTCAATATATGGGGCCAGTGCCCTACCCACTGAGCCATAGGTACTGCCCTTGTTTTTCCATTCTTGTGATACTTTACAATGTGTTTCGTTTCAACCCCATCCTGGTAAACACAAAAAGATGTAAAGTCTCCATTTTTATGGCTGAATAGCACTACATGGTACATATACCACAGTTTGTTAATCCATTCATGGGTTGATGGGCACTTGGGTTGCTTCCAACTCTTGGTATTTATGAACTGAGCTGCAACAAACATTGTGGTGCAAATGTCCTTGTATGTTCACATTTTTCTTTATGTTTGTGATAACTTCATGTTATTATACTCAAGTTTACTTCATTGGTTCTGAGTTATCCCATCAATTTTATCATCTGCACCTCCCACACTTAATGTGTCCATTCTCCTTGTGACAGACACCTAATTTATTTCCAGTATCTCTCTACCAAAAATGTTATAACCAGTATGTTTCCTATAATGTCTCCTTAGGGACTTGCAGGAAATATATACAGGGAAGTAATTGCTGTGTAATTATGTAAGTCATAGTTAATTTCACTAAATACTGCCAAAATAGTCTCCTGAACAGGTAGGCTGGTTTACACTCCTACCTTGCAGCATATGGGAATTTCTTTCACATATGTGCCAACACTTGATATTATTCAACATCCTAATTTTTGCCAATTTTGTAGATGTAAAATTATTCTACATTGTTAGTCTTTAAAATCCAAAACCATCTAGCTCCACACACAGATCAGACATAAGTGAAACTACCCTATAATCCCTCCCACACATATTTAATGTTTGTTATGTAAACACCTAATGTTTACATTAGCATGACTTTACAATTCTAGAAGACCTGAATAATACTGTCACTGTTCAAATGGTTTAATTGTTCATTACAAATTCCTTAGAAGATGTGTCAACTCTTCAATGGAAAAGATTCGTCAACAATCTGCATGCTAAGTTTTTCTGAAATTTTTTTCTCAAAAGTCCTCACATTCCTGGCTTCCACCAATCCTGTTACTGTTGTATCATGATCTGTACCCAATTTTAATCAAGCTCCATAATGAAAGACCCATTTTAAACTCAAAATATTCTAAATTATTTTATTTATTATTATTATTTTTAGGATCATCAAGCGAAGCAGTGGGAGTGGAGAAGGAATAGTTCTCAAAATAGTCTGATCTTGCTTTTCTTCCCTGAGATTGCCAAAGCTCTGTTGCGCTGGTGTTCTCCCTTTCTATAGTAAGCAATAAACCAGTATTGTTTTTTTTT
>NW_003852441.1:13773246-13786223 GCF_000181295.1 Otolemur garnettii | reverse complement strand
CCACAGGCACCCGCCACAACGCCCGGCTATTTTTTGGTTGCAGCCGTCATTGTTGTTTTGGCGGGTCCAGGCTGGGGATTCGAACCCGCCACCTTAGGAGTACGTGGCTGGCGCCTTAGCCGGTTGAGCTATAGGCGCCCAGCCACCAGTATTGTTTTAACAACAGGTTGTGAGGGTGATATTTTGGAGGAAATTTCTCTTGTAAATTACCAATTTATATACTTTTTTTTTCTGGAGACAGAGTCTCACATTATCGCCCTCGGTAGAGTGCTGTAGCATCACAGCTCACAGCAACCTCCAGCTTCTGGGCTTAGGCAATTCTCCTGCCTCGGTCTCTCGAGTAGCTGGGACTACAGGCGCCCGCCGCAACGCCCGGCTATTTTTTTTGTTGCAGTTTGGCCAGGGCCGAGTTCGAACTCGCCACTCGAGGTATATGGGGCTGGTACCCTACTCACTGAGCCACAGGCGCCGCCCCAATTTATATGCTTTTTAAAAACCAACCTCTTCAGACTTTTATTTGGGTCCTTCCTTACGTACCACCTGATGTGATGGTCACTCCCTTATTCCAAAAATCTTTAGTGCTTCCTTATAAGCCACAAACAAAACATTATGTTTTTAGCTTCCGCTTCTATGATCTGGCTACTCAGCTCCAGCCAAACCCAGCTATTTCCTTTCCCTCAAGGACAAATATCTCTCGAGGTCTAGTTCAAGTACATTTCCCTGATAAATTCCCTCCTTTGAATTCCCTTCAGGACTTCTCTTCCGGCACTAAGTTCTACCGCCTCGTCACCTCCGCTAGACTTAGAATTCCTGAGGGCAGGAGGAGTACCGCCTAATGAGTACAGATTTAATTTGCAGACTTAACGCGCGTCGGCGAGTTTAGTTGTCCAAGAGCTTGAGACCAGCTGGACAGGACCCAGAAGATGCAGAGCAGGAACCGTTTCCGGCCGCCCCCCACCCCGCCCCGGCTCCCGTCGGGCCCTGCGGCGGCGCTGCGACCGCGGCCACGCTTAAGAGGCTGACCCAACAGGCCGCTTCTGCGGCCAGGTGATGATAACGATCAACCCTTCCCGCTCCTCCAAAGAGAAAATGCAGTCCCACGGCACTTACCGTAGCGACCATGAGGGTGATGAATTCGACCACACACCAACTTCCCGCCACTTCCTTTAAACCACTGCTAGCTGTCAGATATAGGTGACGCCGCGGGCTCCCCTAAATTCCGACTGATTAGTGCCTCAGCGAACGAAAGCACAAGCGGGATACTTTCGCGTTCCTGATTGGTTGGCCAGAGGGCGGGGAAGGGACACTTCGACTGGCGACCGGGAGCTGCCAGGCGGGAAAGCTAGCTGTGGCCGGCGGGGATTGGCGGAAGCAAGTGGTATTTTCTTCTCCCCCGAAGTTGTTGGGTGGAGAAGCAAAGGTGGAGTGCTGCGGTAACGCAACTCGTGATTGGTGGGAGTGACTTTATTAGGGTTCTGGCGATTGGTGACTGGCCGATTACGCGGCGATGATTGGACAGCAGCGGGTAGGCTAAAAGGTGCTGCGAGTCCGCCCCACCGCCTCAGCCTACTGGCGGAAGAGGAAGTGGGGGGGCAGGCGGCGGTGGGGAAGATGGCGTACCAGAGCCTCCGGCTAGAGTACCTGCAAATCCCACCGGTCAGCCGCGCCTACACTACCGCCTGCGTCCTCACCACCGCTGCTGTGGTGAGCAGCTGCAGCTCCAGCTTCTGATTATCTGGGCTGGCTATGACTGGGTCTTCAGGGAACTGGGGTTTGGACCTCCGGGAGGCCCAGAGGGGCTGGTCCCAAGGGTGGGTGGAGGCGTACAGGGCTTACTCTGGGGTTCAGGGTGAAGCTGAGAATTCTCATCCTGTGACCGGTGAAGGGAGTACTGTTTCATGACAGATCAGGTCAGCTTCTAAGAAATGAAGGCCACACCTGGAGCAGGTCAGGGCTCCGGGAACCGCCCATCTTAGTAAGAAATGTGCCCAAGAGCTCTTCAGTGCCAGGTTTTACTGTGTGGTGACTAGTGGGAGGAAGGTCCGCTAAGTGAAGAAACTTAGGAGTTGAGGAAAGCAAGCCTGAAATTGTAGAGAAGAAAACGGCTTAAAAACAAAGAGCAAGTATATAATAAAGGGCTGGCTGGAGGCATCCTGCCCTAACGGTGGCAGGGTCTTGATTCTCCGTTAATTCAACTGAGTTGTGTTTCGCACAGCTGTTTTGGAGTGGTGCCCAAGTAATGGGCAGATTCGTAGCAGCTGTTCTTGTTCTGTGTTGCAATCTCACCTTTTGCCTGCCTCCTATGTCTTCATGTGTGCCTCAACTATTGTAACATAAAACAAACTTATTTTGTGTTGGGTATGAGGATGTAAAGAATTATACCATTTCTGCAGAATTCTTTACCAACCTCTTCCTCTGGCCTAAAAAGAAAAGCTTAAAGGAAACCAGACTGAGAGGTGGAAATTGTTGAAATTTGTTTCTTGATTGATTTGCTTTAAGAAGACCTTTTTCTATTTCAGCAGTTGGAATTGATCACACCCTTTCAGTTGTACTTCAATCCTGAATTAATCTTTAAACACTTTCAAGTAAGTGGTTCATCACAGTCGTGGTTAATTCTTCCATTTTTTTCTTTGTCTTACTGTTTAGTACCAAATCCTACCACATACTATTGTAAAGAATCCAGTGGGGTCCTTTGATTACAAGTCTTTTTGACAAAGTGTAAAGCGATGACTCTGCAGCATAGTTGGACTGTGGAATCACAGAACTTGTAAGAGATTCTCAAGCTCCTCTTCATGTACCAAATCAGAATCTGCAAGGGTAGAAATTAAGAGTCTATGTTTTATTTTTAAAGTTTCCTGGTTTTGATGTGTCCAAGTCCTGTGTTTGAGTATTTGGGTAGTAGCTTACGAGGAGACTGACCAGATAGCTACTCAGGGTGGCCTAAGTTTGTCCATTTACTACGTGGGTGCACCCACCATGTTGGTGTTATTACCATGGTCCAATTCAGAAACTCAGTTTCATTAATGCTTTTAAATTGATCTGGGGTCTTCCAGGGATCAGATCATACTAATAAAACTCCCAAGAGATTGGCATCTAAAACTACATACTAGTTTATTACAGTGAAAGATAGTCCTTTCCTTTGGTTAAAATGCTAAAAGAAAGGTATATTTTGCCATCTCAGGATGATTATTCAGGCTGTAGTTGGATTAGAGATACCTGAAAGCCAATTAACTCTGTCTCTACACATGCTGTTCTATCTTAAGTGTGTTTCATTCACTTTATATGCATTGAACTCTAGTTTGCCTTTCAAAATGCAGATTTGTAGGCCCAGCATAGTGGCTCACACCTGTAATCCTGGCATTCTGGGAGGCTGAGGCAGGTAGATCACCTGAGCTCAGGAGTTCAGCACCAGCCTCAGCAAATTGAGAACCCCCCTATCTACTAAAAATAGAAAAACTAGCCAAGTGTTGTGGTGGGTGCCTGTAGTCCCAGCTACTTGGGGGGGCTTCATGAAGCAAGAGGAGCACTTGAGGCTAAGAGTTTGAAGTTGCTGTGAACTATGATGGCACAGCGCTCAACCCAGGGTGACAGAGTGAGACTCTCCCCCCTACCAAAAACCACCAAAAATACAGCTTTGTGTATGTAGCCTTCTTGTATTCACCCTTCTTTGTTTTTAAATTTAGTGTCACTCTTACTTATACTTATTTATATGCTTATCTCATTAGGATGAGGATTCTAAAATTCGAGTTGCAATTATTAAGAAGAACTGAATTGTTTCAACTTTAGTAGTTACCAGTTCTCAAGACTGTGAGGCATAAAGCAGTCCTGTCATCTCTTGTCACTGTCTTCTTCCTTTGATACTCACATGGCCTGTGCTGGGAGCATTAGCTCTAGCCAAACCTTGCTTCCTTCTGGATTGCTTGGTGTAACTTTGCCTGGGTTTAAACTCTTGATGACACTATCTGCATGTAGCGTTAGGGGTTCTAGATTTGATATCAGAGTCTCCATCTATATGCTACAGGTCCTTGGCCAAACCATCTTAAGGTTATTCAGTTATTTTAGTACCAATCTGATTGTCTCAGAGGATTATTAAGGTCACATGAGACAGTAGACTGTTTGAAAACACTTTAAAATGTTCTCTATTATTGTGAGTAATTTGTGGGTGTTCATGGATCATGTAGGGAAGAGAGTATCAGACTTTCCAACAAGAAAATAAGTGTCCTTATATCTCCCACTTAGACTCTAATTATTAGAGCATTAGTTCTTTTTTTCTTTTTTTTGTAGAGACAGAGTCTCACTTTGTCACCCTCAGTAGAGTGCCAGGCATCACAACTCACAGCAACCTCCAGCTTTGGGGCTTAGGTGATTCTCTTGCCTCAGCCTTCTAAGTAGCTGGGACTACAGGCACCCTCCACAATGCCCAGCTAATTTTTTGTTAGCAGTTTGGCCCGTGGTCGGGTTTGAACCCACCACCCTGGGTATATGAGGCCGGCACCCTACCCACTGAACCACAGGCGCCACCCAGAACATTAGTTCTTATAGGAAGTTGGCCATTTGTGCAGACTAGAACTTGCGTATTTGTATTAGAATTTTTTCCCCCTCTGGATGTTTCTGATACCTAATGTAGAACAGTAGAGAGCTGTGAGGTGGCAGAGCCCCGCAGCTTTGGTGAACATCCAGGGGACAAACCCCCCCTCTATTGACCCTCTTCAGCAGATAACATATTTTCTCTAAGCTTCAACTTTTAGCCCAGCAGAAGTAAAACATGTTTTCCTTAAGAGTTTAGCTTTTAACTTCACAGCTGCACTTCAAAGCAGTCACGTACATTTTCCAGTTAATCTTGTAGATATGTAGAATTGCCCATATTTTAGAGGTCACATGGTAATAATAGATTGCGTTTACCTGGGAATTTGTGCCTGTTTCTCTTTCCATAAGTAAGTTAAAAATGTATCTTCCTTGAAAAACAACTTTGTACTGCCTTCTTAAAAATAAAGCTATTTGGGCACTTGGGTGCTATTGATAGAGAAAAATATCCCAGTCCTCCTGATCCCATCTTTGCCGCTCAGTTCCACCTGTATCTCTTGCATCTTTGTCTTTCATGTTTTATTTCATTTATTTTATTTCATCATTTCCCACCGATCCCACTCTGGTTTGTTTACTTTTCACACTGGTTGGCAAGATAGAAACATTTCTTGGCAATTTATATTTAGGTCCCTGAAGTTTTTCTCTGGTATCTCAAGACTTCGTTATACCATGCTGCTACTCATATGAAACTGCTGTTTTCTGCAAGTTAACCTAGTCTTTTCATCAAACTTTTTCTGTAACTCACCTGATCATGTGATGTGGGCTTTTTAAAAGACAATCAGAATTTTAAAATTTCTGCCCTATTCCCATAAATTTCATGGTCCAAATAATATCTTTCAGACTTTCAACTAAAAGCACAGAAATCCAGTATCACATGGTACGTCCCAGGTTTTGGTTCAAAACAAAATATCATTGTGTCCAAGGTCTTTCAACCATCATAGTGTCTTTTATCTTAATATGGAAATGTTTCCTAGTAATATGTTTTACTTAATCCATCTTTCTCTTAATTTTTTTAACAGATATGGAGGCTAATCACCAATTTCTTATTTTTTGGGCCAGTTGGATTCAATTTTTTATTTAATATGATTTTTCTGTATCCTTTATTAAGTAGAGTCAGCATCAAAATTTTAGATTTACTTAGGAAGTTCAATAAAAATTAAAATGTTAATCCTGGTATTTATTTTTAGCACCATTTTAGCTACAACTTCTGGGTCAGTGGCATGTAGAGTAGTTGGTCAGAGAAGAATGTTCTGACAGTGTTTATAGGTCACTGTTCACACAGGAAGTTTTAATGATAAAGACATCATTTCTGCCCTTAAGTTGTTTACAAATCTGATCAAGGGAGGGGAGAAGTGATTTAATTGAGGCATACTTCCAAAATTATATCAGTAGGTTCAAAGTAGTAAAATGTAATTTGAATACAGTGATAATTCAGTTAATAGTTTTGGCATGGATTTGACAGGTTCATGGGTAATGGGGAACTTGAGATCACCTTGGTTCTTGATTGCTGATTCTACTGGTTGAAAAGACAGTGCTGTGTCCACCAGGCTTGCTGTGTTCCAGTTTATTAAAAGAGAGGAAGAGCCATGCTCTGGAAATTGAGGACACTGAGCAGGGTATTCCTCCACCCCTACCCTCTGGATTTTACAGTTCAGTTCATCTGCAGTGGACAGAGGGCCTTGTAGGGGTGACAGGATTCCTGCCCTAGGAGGGATTCCTATGTCTACTGTATAGCATATCATTCTGGTAAGTTTCTGATAGTTTTTTTTTTTTTTTTACATAATCCCTCTTTATTAATGAAGTTATTAAAGGTAGGTCTCAGAGAAGCAAAGATGGTATAGATTAAACTTTGGCTGAACGTGGGAAAGACAATAGAAATTTGAAAAAGTTTAATAGGTGACTAGAAGCACGTTTATGCAGCATCTGAATTCATTCGCCAGCTACAAACAGTCTGTAAAATATGGTGCTAGTTTTGACCTTGCCTAAAATGCTTGGTAAAAGAAGAGTAACCACATTATCACTCAAACATTCTTTTAGAAATGCTTGACTTCTTAATATTTTGGAGTCCAAGTGGACTTAAAGTGATAACATTAAATTTTACTTTCTTCATGTTTGTGTGCTTAAAATTTTCTTAACTTGGAACTTAAGATATCGTTACTGTCGAATGCTAGAAGAAGGCTCTTTCCGAGGTCGGACAGCAGACTTTGTATTTATGTTCCTTTTTGGTGGATTCTTAATGACTGTATCCTTCAAAAAATAGAAGACATACAGGAAAATGTTAAAGAATACTCTGTCTCTTCCTAAAGCTTTTCCTCTGTCTCCACGACTCTCCAGATATTCTGAACATACAGATAAAAGACTTCCAAATTTTAGCTTCAAGACAGTACCATTTATTTTACAGCACACTTTCTGTGACAGCTATTCAAGCCTAGAGGTCGGACAGGATGCTTTTCTACTGTGAGCAAGTCAGAGGAACTTTTAACCCAGGTGGGTTACTATTAAGCATTTCAGTTGTATCATTGTGAGTGTACTTTTTAAAAAGTTGGTAAGACATTTATGTGATCACTATCAAAACTGGTAAATTAAACATTTTTTGATCAAAAAAAAAAAGAATTTTGATCTATACAACAGACTTGTATATAGTACTGAGAAATAGTTTTGTTTTAGCCGGCTTTTTTATACCTCTGTAAAGGTGCTAATGGTGAGTGAATTTTAACTTAATTATTGATCAAGAATTAAAACATTTACCTAAGAAAATGCTTTGTGAAAGCAGAATATTAGATTGAAGTTATTATCCAGATAATTTAGCCCATGCAAGTTTTTGCCTAATTTCTCTGGGTAATTATTTTTAGGCTTTTTTTCTATCTACTCTAAACATATAACTAATCAACTTTTCCAGTTCACACTTTTGTTAGAACATAATCTTTAGTTCTATTGCTAAGTTTTCCCTATTATGCTTTTAAATGTTGATATTTTCCTTAATGCCATCTGTTAGCTTTTTGGTTTGTTTGTGAGCTTAGTTTTCTTGGGCCAGGCCTTTACGATAATGCTCGTCTACGTGTGGAGCCGAAGGAACCCCTATGTCCGCATGAACTTCTTTGGCCTTCTCAACTTCCAGGCCCCCTTTCTGCCCTGGGTGCTCATGGGGTTTTCCTTATTGTTGGGGAACTCAATCATTGTGGACCTCTTGGGTAAGAGTCTTCTTGCTACTTTTCCTGTTATTTTACCTGTAAGTTTATTTTGTTACTACATTTCACGTTTATTCTACCTGACCTTCATAGGTACCTACAGTAGGATTGTATATTAGTAACATCACAAATGTTCGTTAATATTAGCTCACTAATATTTAATAATTATACTGACATGTATCCTAAAGATAAGTAGTTTATGTTAGTAGGTCCACCTGCAATAGAAATCTTAATCCTGGGGTGGCACCTATGGGTCAAAGGAATGGGGCACCAGCCTCATATACCGGAGGTGGTAGGTTCAAACCCAGCCCCGGCCAAAAACTGCAAAAAAGGAAAAAAGGGTAGCACTTGTGGCTCAAAGGAATAGGGTGCCAGCCCCATATGCCAGAGGTGGCAGGTTCAAACCCAGCCCCAGCCTAAAACTGCAAAAAAAAAAAAAAAAAATTATAATCTTCTCCTTCATCCTTTCTTTCTGGTTGATGCTAGGTATTGCAGTTGGACACATATATTTTTTCTTGGAAGATGTGTTTCCCACTCAACCTGGTGGAATAAGAATTCTGAAAACACCATCTATTTTGTGAGTATTAACACTAGGTCGTGTGTTCCTTGCAGACAAACCAGCACAGTCCATAATCTGCGTTTTCTTGGTGTTCCCGTAACTCTTAGTACACACAGTTCAGATCAGTAAATATTTGCGCATTGAGCAGTCTGGCTGCAGCTGGGGGGGCATTGGATTGGGTAAGAGCAGACAGTGCCAGGGTTGTGGCAATAGCAAGGTTAACAGGCTCAGGATGTCATGATAATTGTCCTGCCTAACTACTAGAATTTCCTGTCCCAGGAGGAGCCTGCTGGTATTATAAAAGCTGCTGTCAAAGTTAAACTGATGAAAGTTTCTAATGGAATTTATGGCCTGCCAAGCAGGTGGTTGAGATAAGCAGTGAAGTAGAATAGAAATAGCTTTGGATTGGAAACCAGGTGTAGCTAGGTCATGTGACTTAAAATAAGTCCTTCCTCCTTTTTTTGCACTTCAGTTTCCTAAGGTAGAGCTTTGATTTATGACTTTTTTTTGAGACAGAGCCTCAAACTATCACCCTGGGTAGAGTGCTGTGGCATCACAGCTCACAGCAACCTCCAACTCCTGGGCTTAAGTGATTTTCTTGCCTCAGCCTCCCAAGTTGCTGGGACTATGGGTGCCCACCACAATGTGGGACTATTGTTGTGTTTTGTTTTTTTTTTTTGGTTGTAGTTGTCATTGTTGTTTGGCAGGCCGTGGGCCAGATTTGAACCCACCAACTCTGGTGTATGTGGCTGCGCCTTAGCCGCTTGAGCTACAGGCACTGAGCCTATAAGACCTTTTTTCAAATCCAGCATTTTATGTCATTGGGAAATACTACATTGCAAAGGGCTCACTTGAATAAAATGTTTGTTGTAGAATAGTTAAGCAAAAAGAAGAAAGTAAAATTATCCACAGACCCACCACTTAGATATAGCAGTGGCTACCACGATTAACTCTTCGATATGTATTCTTCAGTCTTTTACTGTCTGCGTAAAACTTTTAAAAATAGCCTGGCAGGGGTTGTGGCTCATGTCTGTAATCCCAGCACTTTGAGAGGCCAAGGCAGGAGGATCACTTGAGTCCAGGAGTTTGAGACAAGTCCAGACAATATAGCAAAATCCCATTCTTACAAAAAATTTAAGAAATTAGCTGAGTGTTATGGGTCTGGCCTGAAATCCTAGCTGTTCAGGAGGCTGAGGCAGGAGGATTGCTTGAGGCCAAGAGTGCACCTATGAATAACCATTGCATGCTAGGCTGGGCAACATAGACCCTATTTCTAAAAAAAAAAAAAAATTATAACCTTTAAACTTCATATATCATAATCATTTTTTCATTATAAATGTCTTATAAAGTTGTAACAGCTACATGATATTCCTTGGTGTCAGTCTAACATAATTTTACTATGTCAGTTGTCCCTTGTTGATGGACACTGACATTTGTTCCTTTCTATAATCAGAGAAGTAAATATTCTTGTAGCTAAATCTCTGCACACATCTATGACTATTTTCAAAGGATAAATTCCTAGAAGTGAAGTGCTGGGGTTTTTTTATTTGCACATTTATTTTTTTCCCAAAGAAATTCATGCAGAGAGATAGGGAGAGAGAGAGACAAAGAGTAAGAAAGAGAGAGGAAAGAAAAATTACTCTTTTGTTTATTACCAAAACAACCTTCCAGAATGGAAGTTCAAGTTCACAATTTTACTGGTGATATGTAAATGTCATCCCCCACCCTCATCAAACAAGAGAAGTATTCTAGTTACTTTTTACTAGTTTTATAGCTATAAGGTAGCGTCTCATTATTTTTTAAGAATTTTTTTAAAAATTTCTGAAATTATTTTGGACTTACAGGAAACTACAAATATAGTACAAAGGACTTTTTTTCTCCTCCGGTATTAGAAAATTGAGCAAGAGTGAGAGCCCAGGCCAGGCGCACTGGCTCATGCCT
The DNA here is from genome assembly GCF_000181295.1 of Otolemur garnettii. NCBI lineage: Eukaryota > Metazoa > Chordata > Mammalia > Primates > Galagidae > Otolemur > Otolemur garnettii. Next base: position 13,775,951 of record NW_003852441.1, on the reverse strand, counting down.
GTAATCCTAACACCCCAGGGCACTCTACCAATGGTGACTAAGTGAGACTCTGTCTCACAAAAAAAAAAAAGAGTGAGAGCCAGCCTCTGGGAGACTGAGGTGAGTGGATCACTTGAGCTCAGGAGTTTGAGACCAACCTGAGCCAGGGTGAGACCTCATCTATACTAAAAGTGAAAAACTGAGGCAAGAGGATCACTTGAGCACAAGAGTTTGAGCTACAACTCCATGGTACTCTACAGAGGGCGAAAAAGTGAGACTCTCTCTCTCAAAAAAAAAAAAAGTGAGAGCCTGTCCCTACTAAAAATAGAAAAAACTAGCTGGGAGTTGTGGCAAATAGCTACTCAGGAGACTGAGGCAGGAGGATCACTTGAATTCAGGAATCTGAGGTTGCTGAGAGATAAGCAAATGCCACAGCACAATAGGCCTGGGCAACAAAGTGAGACTCTGTCTAGAAAAAAAAGAAAGAAAGCAAATTGTTAATTTGTTCATGGATTATAATCCCTTATTATCCATATTATTTTGATGTTCATATTATCCCAGATTAGCCAATGGGAATCTCTTCAAACTGTCTTCTAAGTCCTTTTCAGCACATCCCCATGGGTTTTTGTTTTTAGCAATTTATTGTTTCTGGCTCAACAAAATAAACTAGGCGCATCTTGTGCTCTTCTTGCCCTAGTCCTAGAATCAGCTATTTCTTTAAGGAGCCCTCGTTTCTTTCTAGTGGAGGATCATATTTAGAAGCCAAGATTTAGGTGTTAAATGTGTTCATTGCTATTGGAGTATTGCTATTTACAGATTCTCTCAATAAAACAATAGAATCATATGTATGTATAATAGTGTATATATACATATTTATAATTTTAGATCTGTCTATGTGTGTGTGTGTGTATATATATATATATATTTTTTTTTTTTTTTTTTGAGACAGAGTCTCACATGGTCACCCTTTGGTAGAGTGCCCTGGGGTCATAGCTCACAGCAACCTCAGACTTTTGGGCTCAAGCGATTCTCTTACCTCAGCCTCTCAAGTAGCTGGTACTATAGGCACCTGCCACAAGACCTGGCTATTTTTAGAGACAGAGTCACTCTCTGACTCAGGCTGGTCTGAACTAGTGAGCTTAGGTGATCTGTCTGCCTCAGCCTCCCGAAATGCTAGGATTACAGCCCTGAGCCACTGTACCCAGCCTAGATGTATCTATTTTTTAAGTGGAACTTTGTCAAATTTTTTTTTGTTTTTGAGACAGCGTCTCACTATGTTACCCTTGGTAGAGTGCTGTGGTATCACAGCTCATAGCAACCTCAAAGTCTTGGGCTTAAGTAATTCTCTTGCCTCAGCCTCCCAAAGAGCTGGGACTGCAGGCCGGTGCCCTAAACACTGAGCTACAGGTCAAAATGTTTTTTAAAACATGGGTTTAGGCCAAGCGCAGTGGCTTCCACCTGTAATCCTAGCACTCTGGGAAGCTAAGGCTGGTGGATTGCTTGAGGTCACAGGTTCAAGACCAGCCTGAACAAGAGCGAAGACCCTGTCTCTAAAAATAGCTGGGATTGTGGCAGGAGCCTATATTCCCAGCTACTTGGAAGGCTGAGGCAAGAGAATTGCTTGAGTCCAAGGGTTTGAGGTCGCTGTGAGCTATGACTCCACAACACTCTACCGAGGGTGACAAAATAAGACCCTACCCCCCCCAAAAGGCGGGGGGTTATGTACTGAAACTCCCAGTTCTAGTACAAGCCAGTGTGGCTCATTCTAGATTTTTGCTTTATATATTTTTCTTTCAGTGTTTTTATTTTTTTGAGACAGAGTTGCCCAAACTAGAGTGCTGTGGTATCAGTCTAGCTCACAGTAACCTCAGACTCCTGGGCTCAATGGATCCTCCCATATTGGCCTCCCAGAGCACTAGGATTATAGACATGAGCCACAGAGCCCAGCCCTCATCCAGTGTTTATTATGAAAATTTCCAAACTTAGAGATTCCAAACAGAAACGATTGTACAATGAATTTCATTTACCTACTACATAGATTCTACTATTCTTACTTTTTGCGTACCTGTCCTTCCATCCAGGTTTCCAATCCGAAATGTATGTATACTTAATTCCCTGTGTACTTCAGCATGCATATGTTGTTAGAGTTCAATATTTATATATATGCAAATCATAGGTATGTTGACTAATGAGTTTTTATAAATGCTCAAACTTGTGTAACTCTCAAGGTAAAGAAAATTATTATCAGCAGAATGTTGCCTGGTGTCCCTTCCCTTTCAGTCATTGCCCTTGTCCCCCAAAGAACAATTTTCTTCTGCTTTTGTTCCTCCATAGATTAGTTTTGCATGTTCTACAGCTTCATAAGAGGAGTCATATAGTATGATCAAACTCTTTTGTATGAGGATTTTTTTAATTTTTTGAAAAATTCATCTGTGTTGTATATATCAGTAATTTATTACCTTTTATTGCTGAGTAGTAGTACATTGTTTGAATATATCACCTTTTCCTATCTGTCCTTTCCACTGACAGTAAAAAACCTGATTTCCAGTTTTTGTTATTATATTGACTAAATGAGCTCCCATGTCCCCTCTCCCATGTAGATGCCTTATTGTTCTCTCTCACCCTCAGATTTCCCAAACTAAGGGGGTTCCCTCTTTGTACTGCTCAGGTTATTCCATCTCCCTGTGTGAATGACTCAATTGGTCACTTGGTTTAGGCAGTCAAGT